>NC_056725.1:276844252-277169252 GCF_019279795.1 Protopterus annectens
GGGTGCCCCCCAGGGATTTTTCGGGGTTAAGTGCATGCCCACTTAGGCTGGACAGTGTCATGGACCTCCACTGCACATTCTGACTTGTGTCCAGATATCTACTGGATTGGACATCATGTCATCATACCCATTCTACTATTTATACAAGTTGGTCATCCCGTGAGGGATATCCCAAAAATTGGTCAAAACCAAAACAAGTTAGATAACGAAGATTTTTGTGGCTGCACGAAAACATGCATGGGGTTTTACCTGCAGGGGATACATGGTTTGCAATCCTGACACTGCCTAGTGTGACAATACCTACTACATATGCATAGGGCTCACTGTGTGTAGCTGTTTATGCAATAAACCAGTGGACCAAGTACGGCTGGATTTGGTGGACGTTCTGGTATGGTGGCAGGTTGCGTGTTGTGGAGGGTATGCTGGGTAGGCTATTATGCAGCCAGGTGTGTTGCGTTTGTTATGGCCAATTCCATCAGGACCCATCTGTGGGTATGTGATGGTGCCGTATCTATACATTTGTCTCGCATATTTCCATATTCACATGTTTGTGGGATTGTGTTCTACACTATGGCCTGTCTGCTTGTCTTGCAGCTGTTTCTACATGAGGTTGTGTTTCTTCCACTTCACCCGCTGCCCCCTCATACACCTCCGGTTCACCTTTTCTGCATACGACACAAGTCTCGCCTTTGAAGAATTTACCATTAAACACACACCCCTCACACGCGATTTACTCACACCCCATAGAGCACTACTTTGGTTGTTGGCCCATGACACGGCCAGAGTTACACATTGACTACCCTACATGTGTCGGGTACCTTTATGGTTGTGTGGACTACCCTGCTATGTTTGCTTTCCAAATGCTGTACCTCACGCACATAGGTACACGCCCTTACTTCACTTTCATTACTTGGTTGGTGTATCCGGGTACTACCCGTTCGACTGTGCCACATACACGTTTGGATTATACAGCTGACTTCCGGAGTTTGCCAGCCTGTTCTACTCATTGGTAGGATGGCACCTTTTCCTTTGTCCAAGCTATTCCTTACACATGTCCGACCATTGTGGACATTGCCTCCCCACAGTCAATGGTTGTGTTTCCACCTTTTCAATTGGCCATAGGGTTACCACCTGTCCCACTTTGTGAGGGACAGTCCTTCTTTGGGCAGTTGTGTCCTGACATGTAATTGTCAACATGGCAAATGTCCTGAGATTTTAGGACAAACATATTTTTTATATTTTATGTGATAGTTCCATTAAACAGTTAATTCTGTATCTGAAATACCTGACTGTTATGAGAAACAGAATAAGCAACTAAAATGCTAAAGGAATACGCTTTTCTGTAGGCAAAACAGTTATGTTCTGTCCTTTGTACTGGTCATGGGTATGTGTTGGCCTGTACAGTCTGATGTCTGTACCAAACATGTCCCACTTTGGCCATTTCTAAGGGTGGCAACCCTACTGTGACAGTTATGTGAACACAGCATATTTTACAGGCCGACACATACCCACGGTCAGTTCGGCAGATAGAACTTACAATTCTTGCCTATATCTAAGCTTATTCTTGTAGGATTTCGGTATATTATTCTGTTTGTTATGACATTTATGTATTATACATCCAGTGAAATATGTTTAATGCAACTATTGCATGACGTCTACGGAGGAATTGTGTCCTATATTCTCTGGACATTTGCCAATTTTATATGTTTGTGTCAGGACACATCTGCCCACAGAGGGACTGTCGCTCGCAAAGTGGGACAGGTGGTAATCTTGGTCGATGGTACGGATCATACTGTTCCATTCGGCCTACATGTGTCCGTGTTGTTATGGTTCATTTATATGCTCCTTCTGTTTCGTTTACATGCGTATGCTATTTCTTATCACATGTGGTATGTGAAATATGGACATTCCTTTTGTATGTGACTATTACATGGCTTGTGGGATATGATTCAGACATACGGTCACTACCTATATCTACATTTCTCCTTGTGTATTTTGTTATGGACACATCTGCACAGCTATGTTCCCTCCCTCAAATTATGGGTTGGCTGGTGACCCTCTCCGTTGGACTGGATGTACTTACTGGCAGCGTGCTAAGATCTGATACATTTCACTTCCACATGGTATAGCTATCAACACTACGTTGGACTACAGGCACACAGTTTTCCTGTCATTTGTTCATGGGTAGGGACCCGTTATTCCCTACCATGCATTTGTGTTTGACTCTTCATTTTCTGTTTGCAGGGACTCTGCTTTGCATACGTTTCAGTCTCCATGGACACTGATAGGTATGATTGCTATTGCTGGCGGAATATAATATTCAACAAAAGAACAAGCTGCAAGGAACTATGAATAACAACCAAAACTGAGAAAAACACACTTTATAATAGCAAAGCTTTCGGATAAAATCCTTCCTCAATACTAATACAAACAAATCTAAAAACCAAATGGTTTAAATACAGGTCACTGAAGTCACATGACCAGCAGTCCAGAAATCATGTGACCACAAGTATATAAAACAAATCATTAAAATTAGAAAAATTAGAACATTAAAAAACATAACATTATCGCAACCTAGTATGTTGCAATTTAACAAGAACAGGTTTCAAGGTAATCATATTATTTAAACCTGGAAAATGGTCAGAGTTCAACCTAAGAATCCATTCATACTCGGTTTAATTTTTCTACTATTTTGTTACTAATATAAGGAAAGAAGTGGAAAAAGGAAGGTGGGAGAGATATAAGCCAATTTTAGGGAGAGGGACCACTAAGGAGAATGCAAATGATGGTAATAGGAATAAAATTGGTCAGCAAACATACAAAAGAAGCTTAATAGTAGAATATAATGCTTCTAATCGGAAAGTAAAGGAATTTTTAAATAGGGAATGGAACAAATTCTCCGCTTTGACTGACATGGAAGAAATTACTAAAATGGAACCAAAAATTGTTTACAAAAACTCCTATAGTTTAAAAAGACTGATGGAAAGAAATGGTAGTAGTAAAAACAAAGGGAATAGAAACAAAGTAGGAACATATAAGTGTGGCAGGTGCCACCAATGTACATACATTATGAACAAAGGAGAAGTTTACATAGAAAGTAGAAAGAGGTGGTTAGGCAGTAAGGGTTTCTTTAATTGTGATAGTAAAGGTGTCGTATATCTAGTCATCTGTCAGGCGTGTCAATCATTTTACATAGGGAAGACGGAGAGACAATTGAAAAGAAGGATATACGAACACACCTATGACATCACAAAAAAGAAATACACTAATGCATTATTTAAGCATTCCATTTCCTGCATTGAATTTAAATATGAATTTTTTGTTCTGGATCAAGTCTTACCAGACACAAGAGGGGGCCTGTGGGAGGAAATATTAGAAAGTAGGGAGCTTTGGTGGCAGGTCAACCTCGATGCAGGAAATAAACCTGGAATGAATGATTTTATATCAATCTCTTCACTGCTTAAATTAAAGGCTAACAAAATTTGATTAAAATTTAAAATGTAATTCTCCGAAATGAACACCAGATGGGGGTAGATCACACATGAAACATAGGTTTAAGGTAATTTACAACTGCACATAAATACACAAAATACAAAAAATAAATAGATAGTTGATCATATACCTGAGTTTTAAACTAATTTATTATTTTTTAAATACATTAGGTAATGTTTTAAAGTAATTTATTAGTAATTTATTTATGATAATATATTTATTTAAAATGTTCATATAAATGAATTATGTGAAATGATCAAATTAAGCACAAGACACTTTCAGAAAGTAGGCATTAATATTCATGAGATGGAAAATGAGATTTGCCAGTTTAAATTGTAAGAGATGTATTTTATTGGATTACTAATTAATTAGTGGGTTCAATAATCTATTTAAAAGATTTTTTAGTTAAAATGGTTGTCTGATGAAGTCCTGTATGTAGGACGAAAACGCATGTGGTTTTAATCATTTTTGGTGAATAAAGGCATTTATTCTTGGATATCTTTGGCGTTCCGTGCATTCCTGATTCACTATAGAGGAGAAGACTGTGGTCCAAGGCGTTCTTTTCCATTGGTTTTCTACCACTTGTGTTACATCTAATGTGGTGTACTTAGCTAATTGTGTGAAATGTACTACATTCTATGTGGGTAAGACCACTAGAAAGCTAAAAAAACACATCATTGAACACAAATCGGAGATTAGAAGGGCCATTGACAGTAATGCCTTGTATAAGCACATAGTTGATTCAGGTATTGAGCATAGATTCTCCTTTAAAGTTATTGATGTAATACGGCCTCCTGCCAGAGGTGGTGATAGTGGTAATTTACTTGAATTAAAAGAGTATGAATGGATTCTTAGGTTGAACTCTGACCATTTTCCAGGTTTAAATAATATGATTACCTTGAAACCTGTTCTTGTTAAATTGCAACATACTAGGTTGTGATAATGTTATGTTTTTTTAATGTTTTTTCTAATTTTTCTAATTTTAATGATTTGTTTTATATACTTGTGGTCACATGATTTTTGGACTGCTGATCATGTGACTTCAGTGACCTGTATTTAAACCATTTGGTTTTTAGATTTGTTTGTATTAGTACTGAGGAAGGATTTTATCCGGAATATAATATTCAGCAGTTTAGGTTACTCCTCGAAAGCCGACATTGACATGCCAGCCTGTGCAACTTCGATACGCCCCTTGCACTCACGCATGTTTCCTATGTACGTGGCTGTGGCGGCTGCGCGCCTTCATTAATATGCACATGGCGCGTCTACTCCACATCTATGCTGCACGGCCAGCGCAAGCCTTACGCCGGACTTGCGCCGAGCTTCATGAATCCGGGGGACTAAATGAAGATTCCTCAAAGCAAGGGAATAGTTTGCCTATTCTATAATATTTTTCATTCCTATTAAAACTCATTCCTAAGCTTGTTTATTGCAAGTAGAATTAGAAGATGTCATGAATTCCTCCTTTTTGTAATTTTTCCTGGTTCCAGCTGTCTGCCTAGGGTTTGGTTACATTTTGCAACCTTCCCAGTGTTTTAGCATTTTTATTGTAATTATATTTTTTGCAGTAAGCCTTGCATAGTTTACCATTTTTCCTGAATATCAAGTAAAGTGGCTTTAAGGATGACGCTTTCTAAATTATGAAACCAAAAGACTAAACAGTGCAACATGGACTGACTTCTGTGTGGGTCAATCAGTTGCTAGTCCCCCCCCACACACACACACACACACACACACACACACACACACACACACACACACACACACATACTTTGCCTAGCATATGGTGACTAACTTTTGCCAGCCATCTCTTACGTGCAGCACATATTTTGGTAATAATGACCATCTTGCAAAATTATCACATTAATAAATGATTTGTGGTCTACATAGAACAATGTATTCTCTAAAAGCATTCTAACTGTCATAAAAATAAATCCTTAACTTACAATTATTGTATATTACAGTTGATTTGCAGTGTATTTTAAGCATGTATGTCTATGCAATGCATAAAAATCATGTAGATGTGTGTGTGTGTGTGTGTGTGTGTGTGTGTGTGTGTGTGTGTGTGTGTGTGTGTGTGTGTGTGTGTGTGTGTGTGTGTGGCGTGTGTGTGTGCATCTGTATCTATAAGTATTTGTACATATACATATGCATACATCTTTGTAAACATATGAATGTATGTTTACAAATATGTTAATGTGTTGCAACTCTTTACATACATATACATACATTTTTCATTCACGCCTAAATTTCTACTTGCAGGCAGCTGAAATTTTCTAACATACTTTTTCAGTATTACAATACTATTTTTTAAATCTATATTAAGCAAGGGGAAAAAATAAACTGATAAAATACTTACTGTAGAACTCTGACCTACTCACCCTTACCTGAGAAACCCAGTCAGATGTCTGGTCAGGTCTGTGCCACTGCAGAGAGATCAGTATGACTCCATAGTCCACAAGTGGCACAGCATGTATCAATTGTATGTGCTTTTTGAAATGAAGTAAATACTAATCTGAATGTCATGGTCAATATTTCTGGACAAGATGGTACCTTTTAACCCAGGCAGCCATATACCTTGCACGAGTCTGATACATGGGGTCCCTTACTACTGTTGCTGGCTGTGATCATCACTATCATCAATCATGGTAGGACCTCTATTGGAAGCTGCAGTGACATCACGGACATGTTCTTCACCAGATCAATGCATGATCATTTTGTGCAGAATGCAACATTCAATAAACATACTGCATGTAGTAGCAGGTTCATAATGAAGGGCATCCCCAGACTCATCCAAGTGTGAAAAATGGGATTTCAGTAGGGAAAACACTCTGTTTCGATGACAATGCATGTCTGGACTGGGTGGCGGTATTCCCTTGTTCAGCATCTCCAGAACAGTTCCAAACTTGTGTCATGAGCCATGTTTCAAATGGATAGGCTGCATCACCTAGAAAACAGAAGAAAGGAAAAGAAAAGAAAATTGGGGGGGTCAAAAAGGGAAGGGTGGTTTAGTTATTAGCAATACTTTTTTCAATGAATACCTAATTAGATTATTACCACTAAAATTTCCCCTTACCAGTTTAGTGACCATGGGTCATCCTATCATGCAGGAAGAGACAGTAGAGTGAGTTAATGTGCCAGATATGGGAATCATGGGCACTGCCAGGATGCTGGGCTGACACTTTGGTGATGTACCCCCATGCATTACATACTGCATGGCAGTTGATGGAATGGTAGTCCTTCTTATTTTGGCACCACTCCCCTGTGGACCTGATATGTCCCTAATGGCAACATTCATGCAATCTGTTTCACCAAGCCTATCAAGGAAATGTGCCCATAAAAGAGCCACATGGTTTGGACTCAGTCCTGGACTGACACCAGTTAGTATATGTACAAACCCAAATATGGAGTATATTAAGGAAGTGCTCTAGCAACCTCAAGGCAAAAGGCTGAGAATTACCCAATGTGTCCCCAGTCTGTCTATGAAATGGCCCCATGGAAAGTAAAACAATGGCTATATATGTCTTCTTATTCACAAGTATAGAAAGGCCATGCATCTTCCCAGTTCCCATCTGTGACCCATTCATACTCACTAAATACCTTCAAATATTCCTCTCCACTCTAAAGCTATCAAGAATTTCTTGATTATCAAAGATATAATGGATCACTCCTTGTATGTATCTTCATCTTTTTGGCTGTCAAGTGCCGCCGGGTGCAAGCAGTTTTGGTTCAGCCAAAACAAGCAGCTCACACCAAAAAATAGCCAGGCTGGCAGCAACAGCAAGCATCTTCACCAAATGCAAACTTGATAGAAAAGGCATGCTTTTGTCTTTTATATGGCCTCTGTGAAAATGTGTCCAATGACTATAAATCACAAATGGGCAGAGAGAGGTCTTATTATCATAAGAAGTTTTCCATCATTTCTCAACTGAATTTCATTACTCCTTCATTTTCATAAGATCATTCAAAACTTTCAGATGCAAATAGCCTCTTTGAATCATGTCATGGCTGTGTTATTGCATCACCAGTGCAGATTACTGTTACACATCTGCGTAATGGCTATGAATACTATCCACATACCTAATGGTTATTGATGGTCTAATGCACTTACATGCCTGTCTTACATGTTATAGCAGAAATATGTCAGGTGCAATGAAACAAATCACTTGCAGTCACTTATGAAGCAATGATATGGCACAAATTCAATGTTTTCTTAAGCACTGATGTTTGTTTTGTTTTCTGTCGTGTGTATGAGGTGGTGGATAATTTTTATCTTAAGTGCAATCATCATCATCAGCACAATTTTTCCCATTTTTTTCTACATTGGGTCAGGGTATCATGATAACTTTGGCCAACTCTCTTGATTCAGTGCAACACTCCTGCCTTCTTCAACACTCATGCCTGACTGTTGCAGATCTTTTCACACAATCCATCCACATGTTTGCTGGATGTCCTCACTTGCTCTTATCTTCCTCACCAGATTGTCTTCTGGTTTTCTGCAGATGTGTCCAATCCACTGTAATCAGTACTCTTTGATCTTTTCTGCAACTGGAGCTACTTTAGCTTCTGCTCTTATGTCCTCATTTCTTTGTCTGTCCCACAGTGTGCATCCTATCGCTCTTCTCAGGCACTTCATTTCCATCACCTCTAGATTCTTCAGCTGTTCTGATTTTATTGCTCAGGTTTCTGTACCATTCAGTAGTACTGGTCACACAACTGTCTTGTACACCTTACTTGACAGCTTCTTTGGCATTCTTCTGTCATTGACTACATCTGACACTCTATGCCAGTTGGCTGCAGCCCCTCTGATTCTAGCTTTACCCTCTTCATTCGGACTTCCCTTCTCCTCAACCACCCCTCACAGATACTTGAAGCTGTTTACCTGTTCCATTATCTTCCCTTCTATCTCTATTCTCATCTTCTTCTGATTCTCCAATTTGCTGCCATTATCACCATCTTATCTGTGCTTAGTTTCATCCCATGTGCCTTCAGATTTTCATTCCATTCTCCTATACTTTGCTGAAGTTCTTGCTCAGAGTCTGCCTGTAATGCCACATCATCTGCATACAGCAACTTTGTTGATCAGTTTCCTCTGATCTGTTTACTAATGTAGTCCATCATCAGTATGAAAAGCAGTAGGCACAGATCGGAACCGTGGTGTACACCCACACCCATTCGGAACCCTTCTGTGAGGCCAAACACTGCTCGTACTTGAGTCACTGGGTTCTTGTACGTAGCCTGCATTAATTATAAGAAATGTTTCTGGCACTTCAAACCAAGGAGGTACTGCCCATATCAGCTTTCTTAGGACCTTCTCATATGCTTTCTCCAAGTCTAGGAATACCCAGATGGACTCCCTCCTCATCTCTAGCTTCCTCTCAAGTATCTGTCTCACTTCAAACATCGGGTCACTTGTGCTGCATCCTGATCTGAAACCGAACTGCTCATCTCCCATCTTACATTCTACTACTGTGTGTATCCATTTATCAATCACCCTATCCAGAGCTTTCATGCAATGTGATAGGAGTTTGATGGCTCTGTACTGCCCACAGTTGTGGACGTCCCCTTTTTTCTTGTACACTGGCATAAGTATGCTTATTCTCCAGTCATCTGGAATATGCCTTTCTCTCCACACTGCTATGAGTACCCTCAGGAGCTATTTCTCCCCAATCTCACCCAGCATATTTATCATAGTTGCTGTAACCTCATCTGAGCCTGCAGCTTTCCCTGACTTCATTTTCCTTAGTGCTGTTCTTACTTCTTGTAGGGTGGGCCCCTTTTCTTCTCTCATCATAGGCTGTTTCTAGGACAGTACAGCTTCTGTGGGGTTTTCTTTATTCATGGAAATACTCTTTCCAATCTGCCTTTGATGCCCTGTGGACTGGTGAGTTGGTTGCTGGCATCCCTTATGAAGAAGGGTGTCTGAATATCTTCTTTATCTTTGCCTTATAACCTGATATAGTTTCTTTGTGTCCCTTACTGAGTCACTTTCCAGAATATGGTAGAGTGCCTCCAATGCCCTATTATTTGCTATTGCAACTTCTTTCTTAGCTTCTTGTTAGCCAACCAGTAGTCCTTCCTAGCCTGGTCAGTCTTTTCTATCTCCCACTTCTTCCTGCACTCCTTCTTTCTTTTGATGACTTCCTGGACTTCTGCATTCCACCACCAGCTTTCCTTATATAACTTATTTCCATACCTGGCTCAGCCACATATTTTTTCTGTACTCCTAACACATGCTGTTTTAGGGCACTGCCATTCTTGTTCCTCTCCACCTATTTCCTTCACTTCTTGGGGTGCTAGAACCCTGAGTAATTCCCTGAACTGCTGTACTTTCTCTTCAGTCAACTTCCAGGTCCTCAGCTTGGTCTGTATTGACCTTAGAGCCTTCTCTGATCACTGCTTGCAGCTGATTGTGGCAACTACTGGTTTATGCTGTGGGCCCACTGTTTCACTGGGGATGACTTTGCATTCATGGATTCTACCCCAGTGCATTTTCCTTACTAGGAGGAAGTCTACCTGTAGCATGTTGGCTACTCTTTTATGTGATCTTGTGACCGTCTCTTTCTGAACCATGTGTTGGCTACTATTAAGCCATTTGCCAGAAAGAAGTCTAGAATGTCTTCTCCTTCTTTAATCCTGTTGCCCCTCATGTGCAATATTGTCTCAAAAATACAGACACTGACACAGGCCATAATCTGATTTTGTATTAAAAGTTTTGTAATGCAGTGAAAATGCCTTTGTTTTAGAACTGAGTTTTTTTTAATCAAATTTAGAATTGAAGCATAAATCATTACTTGAAGTCAAATACATCAAAGTAAACTTTGATTAAGCTTTCTGAAAACTCAGCTGTCATCTCCATATCACTTAAACCTATCTCCAGCATTTGATTAAGACTTTTGCTTAACGATATAAGAACTTA
Organism: Protopterus annectens; assembly: GCF_019279795.1. NCBI lineage: Eukaryota > Metazoa > Chordata > Ceratodontiformes > Protopteridae > Protopterus > Protopterus annectens. The sequence goes on from NC_056725.1 coordinate 276,854,664, forward strand.
AGGGTTTTTGAAGAGTATTGCATTAAATATTAAACATGCATGTGATTTTTTGCATACGTTCATTACTATTTTCAGCAGCAGAGACTCACTGGTTCTCTCTCCTACTTTTAAAACCATTGTTAGGCCACATATAGAATTATTATTATCAGCCTGGCACCATGAACGTAAATCTATTTAAAGATGTACTCTGACATCAGGCTTTGATGTAGTCAAACAGATTACTGCTAATGAAACTCTTAGTCATTATAAAATATAAGGTCATGAAAGTCCCTGTCCTAATAGAAGCAATATACTTAAGAAATTCATGTGTTTCTATGAGAACAAACCTTATCTTTGGCTTTTGGAAATTCGCAAGAGTGAAAATTTTTAATGACTAAATTATTGAACAAACTGCCATTTAAAGGATATTCCCTGCATTAAGATCTTAAGAATACACTAAAGAAATTAAGGTGTATAAGAAGGTTTCAATACAGTGCATCGGGGGACAGATTCTTAGATGACATTTGAATTTGTGAGTTTTCTATTTCTGCGGCTACATGAAAACATTTAGAATTTTCTTATGGGGCAGTAGAAATATAAAACAAAAGTTAGATCCTTATTAAAGACTGTTCCTAAAATGTGAAATATATAAATAAACAAATAAATAAATAAAAATAATAATTAAAAAAACTTACCCCAGACTTTAATAAACTTTGTGTAGGCTTTGCTTTACATGCGTGTGCAGTGGTGCATGGCAAGGAGCAGTGCAAATGCATTTTCATGACATGCACAGTGTTTAATTGATGTTTCTTGGTGGGCAACAGTGTTGCTGGCCAGAAAACTATGTAACTGAACATGGATAGCACTCCTGTTGAAATCAGAGCACTGATGGTCCATGGTTTTGTGAGGAATGCCACAATGATCACCAGGGCTTCACAGATAGCTCCCAGTCTCTTAGTGTAAGATATCTGGACAAAGGCCAACATAATAGGGGAAGAATGACCCAAAGATAGGGGCATATTTGACATGTTTGCCTTATAGAAATGTGTTAGAATAAGCAGGGGTTTCTGTTATGAGTTAAAAAATATGAAGAGCATTGAGTTAAGACTATGCCAACAAAGGGGGAGGCATAGTTGTGTTGGATCTATCAAACAAGACTGAATCCATAGAACAGAAATTGATTATTCAGCTACAAGCTGACAAACCCCTGGGTTTGAACAGCAAGGTATCAATAAAACCTTTCCTTAAAGCAAGAGCTCTGAAACATCGTTAGCCCTTGCTGTTAATATGATAAAATCAATTTTTTATCATGATGTTCTATGACTATATTTATATCTCTCAGTTATGCATTTGGTAGCATATGCATGTCACACAGTTTACACACCATCCTATCCTCATTTTTCTAGTATCAGGCAGTTTTTATTAGTACCATATAATAGCCATACTAGTTCAACTACTTCTCTCTTTAGACTTTCAACCAGATTGACTGCTTTGTTTTTTCATTATTGTCCATGCTGATATAGCAAACAATCAGCAGCATCTTTTAGACATTTTATTATTAGTTGCTGTTTTAATAAATGCTGCTATTTATTTGTATAATCTGTTTTTATGCATGTATATGTGTTGTGTTTTTAAGGCTCCAATAGTTTGGTAGTGTTTAACATTGTGGATGTGAGCTACTTTCAATTGCCAGCGCAAAGCAAGTCTATTTTGCACTACAGTATGTAATGTAAATGTACTGACCTTTCCCTTCCTTCTAGACTTGTACTTGATTGGCTGCTGTAACATCTAAATAGTCATCTGTTACATTGTGTTTAACATGGTCTGATGAAGCGGAGTTTGCTATCCGTGAAAGCGCTTACCTGTTTGTACTTTTTAGAATAAAAGAATCAACATAACAATGCAAAGATCGTATTTGCCGTGTTTGGAACTTCTGTGGTTGTTTTTGCTGTTACTATTCTTTTCCTTTGTGGTTCCTTTATCAGAAACGAGGTCTCTGTTGTATCCCCAGTTTCTGTTATGATACATGTTCTGAAGGATTTGAAGTATGAAACTCAAATGTATTCAATACTGAGTCACATCAAGTCCTGAGATCATCCCAGTAATATGTCAGAAAGTCACAAATTTGATGAACACATCTGGACATTCTGTAAAAATCTGGACAGTTGAGATGTATGAATGCTAAGTACATGGCCCAAACACAATACAGCACAGTGCATCTACAGTGCAGAGTATTGTAATATCCAATTCCTGGCATTCTGTACTGAACCTGTGTAAATATGTAATGGTACATGTACTGCCATGTAAAATAAACACTTGGGGAAGTGTGTTTATTCAATAGGGACACAGATGAATTGCAGGAATGACTTATAGGAATGAACACTGGGAAAGACGAGAGGCAAAATGACTTAATGTCCAACAGATGAGTGCACATCAATGGAAAATAGTTGTAGCAGCAACACCAGTCATGTATCTATATGGTACAGTAGGGACTGACAGTTAAATCTGTGACATTACAATAGTCTCTGTGAGTTAAGCATCCTTACATGAATAATGCAGAGGACATCTATCAGGGATTTGACATACAACTGGAATAGGATGCACATTGTGACGCTGTGCAAAATGATTTGCCTGAATATGAGTGTAATCTCAAAAGAGGTTTCCAGCAAGTGGGACACAGATAAAGGCTCCTGAGCAACATTTAAAGAACCAACCACAATCATGGACAATATCAGAATAATACCACCTGTAATCCCATGCCTCTGACATAACAAGTGATTTAGAGTAATCAGAGATGCTTCTTCACAAACACAGTTATACAACTATTATAATACATCCAAGGTCTATGAAAGTAGTCATGCACACAGTCATGGCACTGTAACATCTGCTGGAGGTGTTAGGAAGGACACACTGCTATACCTGTATGTGACAGTATGAGCAATACAGTCTAGTTGACTGGTGTGCACAGTATATATATATATATATATATATATATATATATATATATATATATATATATATATATATATATATGGCACAATCCACACTGTCACAAATGATATCCTTACAGAATACAAGGAACTGCAGCAAATCAGTAAATAACAACATGGTTGTAGAGAAAAAACACCTTTATGAAAAAAGCAAACAGCAAAGCTTTCGGGTATAACCCTTTCTCAATGCTAATACACACTTCTAAGACCAAATGAGTTTAAATACACATCAAAATGTCACATGACATGCAGCTCAGAATCATGTGACAAACATAAAACTATAAGAAATATGTTTAAAATATATAAACTTATGTTGAAAATGTATTATTGAGCATAAGTCAGAGATTAGAAGAACTAACGACAAGAACGCTCTATATAAACACATAAGTACATGTGGTTCTAACCATAGGTTCAGGTTTAGAGCAATAGACAACATACATATAAATATAAGGGGTGGGTATATTAATAATTTACTTGAGACCAAGGAATATGAATGGATTCTTAGACTGGCTGCTGGCCATCCACCAGGATTAAATTCCACGGTCACATTGAAATCTGTTCTTATCAAATTACAACAAACTAAACTGTATTGTTAGTTTGAGTACTCCTTATGTTTTATAATATGTTTTATATATTTTAAACATATTTCTTATAATTTTATGTTTGCCACATGATTCTGGGCTGCATGTCATGTGACATTTTGATGTGCATTTAAACTCATTTGTTCTTAGAAGTGTGTATTAGCATTGAGAAAGGGTTATACCCGAAAGCTTTGCTGTTTGCTTTTTTCATAAAGGTGTTTTTTCTCTACAACCGTGTTGTTATTTACAAATGATATCCTTGCCAGTAATGTTGTCAAACACCTATGTAGTGGGTGCATCACCAGAACAGGTAGCACACATGCATCTGGTGTAACAACTTGATTGGTTTTCCGCATCATCAGACAGTCATGTTTATGCCACAAAAAGAATACCTAGGTATGGTCAATAAGCTATGTGACAGCTCACTGTGACAAATGTGGTACACTTCAGTTACACATTAGTGCAAGATGTGTATGCATCGTACTCAGTTATTGGGGTGATGAAGGCTGGGAACTATGGAGGTATTATGACCTCTGATGTGGATGTCCTTCACATACTCAGTATTTGTGTTACATACAAGGGAGTAGTCAGCACTGTGATCATATGGTGGTGGACATTCCACTTATAATCTACCCCAGGACACAGGACACATGCCTATTGGTCTGATTATAGGGTATGATGCCCACATTATACTTGGGTTGTGTGTTTGTTTTCCTGACTTAAGAACTCTTCCCTTGTTTTCTTGTCATTGCAGGTGTTGTAATGGCTGTGCCAGCAATCTGTGGTGTGCGTTGATACTGTCTGTATTATACTAATATCACAGTTGGAGTTAATGATCGCCCACAATCTGTAGTCCTTCAGGCAGTGGTATGGACACGCCTGTAATCTGTGATGTCCATCACTTTAATAGTGGACAGGAAAGGGCTTAGCAGACAGCCCTGATGTATGGACCTGATCACTGGACCTGAAATATAGATCACTTCACATATTTAAACATAGTGAGATGCCATGTATGTGATACACTGGTAAACCCACTTAGTGATATAGCATTATAGCTGTTTATGTCCACATATGATGATGTTGATTGAATACCTCAGTGTAGATTTGTGTCAAATACCTTGACCTGTCATGGTCCACAAGAAGACAGTGTTGTCATCACACTTACCCTCGATAACTTCTTTGAGGACAAGTAACAGACATGATGTAGCATTAACAACTCACACAGGTCTGTTGCACACAGCCAGGATATTACTAGTGTCCATTTAAAAAGGTCCATGATGTCTTGTTGGTCTACCTCACCTTTAAGGAGAGTAAGGGTGTGTCTATACATACATGGCTCAAGTGTTCTGCCCCCAACTCAGATAGATGCATGTTGATATACACCCTTCTATGGGAATATAGCAAATGTGGAAGGTGTGTTGAAATGTGTATTCAATCATATCCGGAAGGTGTATGTGCTGAGTCACACCATAGGCAATCTGTTATGTTGTCCATTGATTATATGTGATAGGGCCGGATGAAGATAAGACAGTGCAAGCTGCCTACAGTGACCTGGCCTAGGGATTTGACACAATCCCCCATGCAGGCATCATTGAGAAACTCTCCCAGCTGCAGATTAATCCTTAGCTCACTAGATGGATAACCAATTGGCTTACCAGCAGAACACATACTGTGAAAGCTGATGGATCAACCTGTACCAGTAGAGATGTCACCATTGGTGTACCCCAGGGATCTTTTCTTGGCCCTTTACTGTTTGGACTCTATTTCTCAACAGTGAAGGCAAAGGCATACAGCCTTTAGCTTACGAAGTTTGCTGATTCTTGCATATTGGATGCAATCATTCAGTCCAACAATGATGATAGCATACTACAGCAAGAGCTAGCACAGACAAATGACTGGTGTCACATACTTCTCAACCTGTTAGAGTAAGGAATCTGGACAAAGCCATAAAAAGTGGTACAAATAGGGACAGTTTTGAAATATTGATCTTACAAACTTAGAAAGTTGATAGAATAACAGGTTTTGCATTAGCATGAACAATCGGAAGGGTATGAAGTCTAAAACTCAAATGTCTGTCATTATTCTCTAACTTCAGTCTTTAATGATTTGTCACTAATTTGCCAGACAGCCACAATTTTATGAAAAACATCCCAAACATATAAGGCAAAAATAAGGACATTCTGTGGAAATCTGTACAGTTGAGAGGGATGACTAGTGACAAAGCCACATGATCTACAAATAAATGCAGAAATTTGTCTTTATGTTGTCCTTCTGAAAAGTGAAATTCCATGCTAATTACAGAACTGACAACAGTCCTGCTATGCTGAAACCCAGTGATGTAAGCACTGGGAACACATGTAGATAGCAATCTGAACTTCGACCACCAAGTGTCCACACTGGTATTGAAAGTCTATGTTGTACACATCATAAGTCACACCATCATATTCAGATTGTAGGATTGTATGACAGCCTTGTCCTTGAAGCTCATCAGAAAACTAATAGAATATAATGTCCTCTTTTACATGTTCCTTACCAGACACATGCAGCACCGGGAGAGATCACAGGCCTTTCTCATCAAGAAGACACAAGGCCTACAAACCATGTCATGATGTATGTGGATAGACTGAAAGCCATATCACTGTAATCTGTATAATATAGGATGAGGTTACTTCTGCCTGGCCTCCAGGCTAGTCTCACCATGCCCTGTGAGAATAGTGCATATCTCCAAATCAGATATAGCTGATGACAAGTTAGCACTATTAAACCATAAGCACTACTTACTCTTATACTCTCTATGATTACCCTGTCCTCTATTGGTCCGTCTTAAATTCAGTTTCCCTATTACTCTAGCATGTCCAAAGGTCAGTCAATGGTTTCCTCTCCAGTCCAGCTGGTGAATCTGGGAATTTTGAGGCAATGTTACAACTGTCTCATGTACACGGACAACCCTCTCCTCCTCCAAACAGGTTCAAATATATGTGAGAGATGCAACTATTTAGCCAAACTGGAGGCTGAGCTCTCTCATCTCAAAACTGGTGTAACCAGTCAGGAGGAGAAGGTAACCTCACACAACACAATTCCAGTATCACATAGTCCCTCCACATCAGCGAACCAAACACATAAATACACAAAAACATACACGGAGGCTCTAAATAAAAATCTACCTAAGCAACAGAGACCTCCAAAGCAGACATCCAAGCAAACGCTACCTCAAAGCAAAACACACACAACACATAACCCACAAAGTCAGTATGCCAAACAGCCACAGCCCTTAAGGCTGAATAACACACCTGATACTCTTGTTATAGGTGACTCTATTGTCAGACACACTGATGTCCCGCTCACCAGGCTGAATAAAGAGAAGGTCACAGTGAGCTGCCTGTCGGGTGCTAGGATCCGACACATAACGCAAGCACTCAGGTCACTCCAAAGCAAATACAAATATGTCTCAGTCATTGTACATGCTGGTGTGAATGACCTGAGATGTACCTCCCTGGACTACATGAAAAGAGACATAGAGGAGCTATCTGATCATGTAGCCCAGGCTGGTATGACCCTGACCTTGAGCAGCATCTTACCCTCACCTAGAATGATGCCACAGTACAAAGACAAAATGATCGATTTTAACAACTGGCTAAAATTTTGGTGTAATTCAAAGGGGATCCAGTGTCTGTCAGCCTGGGATGACATGCTCGACAAGCCACGTTGTTGCTAGGGACGGCTTGCACCTGTCACCACTGGGCTTCGGATATTGGCAAAGGCTCTTGCCACCCCATAGTGCCTTTTTAGGCAAGGCTCAAAAGCCAAACCCACCCCCATAGACAGCACAAGGAACAAGAAACTAAGGGTAATGCTGCTAAATGCCAGAAGTCTTAACCTCAAGATGCACACTGAAGCTCTCCTCAGTATGGAGAACATCGATATCTGTGCAGTGACAGAAACCTGGTTCAAGGCTCCAGAGAGCACCCCAGCACTACCAGGCTATACCTCATATCATGCTTTTCGGCCCCAAAACCCGGACCGAACCACAAAAGGAGGGGAGTTTCCATATTTATCAAGGATATCCACACCTCCAGGTTAGTGGCATTGCACGAAGTATCAGAGACCATCCATGTGCAACTAACAGTGGGCAAGACTGCTTTTCAGTTTATAGCATCCTACAGACCACCCTCTCAAAGTCAGGAATCCCATTCGCTTTCCTGAAAACATTGGAGAACATGAAGATCTCCTAACACCATTATATTGGGCGACTTCAACTACCCAAACATTGACTGGTAGCACTACTCAAGCCCCAGCACCTAGCCCAAAGATTCCTGGAAATTATAAACTCAAATGCTATGGAACAACTAGTCACCACTCCCACAAGAGGGGACAACATACTAGACCTGATCATTACCAACATGGGGACTCTATGCTCCACACCAGAAGTATATCCCTCATTGGTAAGATCAGACCATAAATTAATTTCACTGGATGTCCACATCCCGACCCCACCCCAGCCCAGAAAACCACAATGAAAAACTTCTCAAAAGCGAACTTCTCACTCCTCAAAACTGAAGTGGAATCCTTCAAGGCCCCAGGGCCAGTGGAAACTACAGCCCAAACTGCAGAATCCTATATAAATGCATTCTACGGACATCTCCAGGAATGCATGGATCATGCTATCCCAAACAAAACCAAGACCCAATCATCCAAAGGCAGGCGTCCAGTCTGGTGGACCCCTGCCATAAATAAACTGTACAACAGAAGGAGGAAGCTACTACATGATAGAGCAAAATCCCTAATAGGAAGGCATCTCTGATCAGTACTAGCAAAAATTACGATCCTTCATAAAATCCTCCAAGGCCAGCTTTGAGAGAAAATTGCACAGGACACCAAAGACAATCATAAGGCTTTTTTCAGTTATGTTAGAAACCTGGGATGCAACTCCCAGACTTGTTCTGAGTTTATTCTAAACGACAAAAAATACACTGAACCCACAGACATCGCCAATATCCTGGCAGACAGGTTCAGCACAAACATCTCACCCCCCCCCAAAAGAGCAAGTATCTATCCCGGCAGAGGGCTGCCTCCCAAACATCTCAGATGCTCAGGTGAAGGCTGCCCTCTCCAAAGCAAAACACTGCTTCCATGGGACCGATGGCATCCCAGGTTGCATCCTACATGAGCTACAAGAGGAACCAATCCCAGTTTAGAGCAATAGACAACATACATACATATAAATATAAGGGGTTGGGATATTAATAATTTACTTGAGACCAAGGAATATGAATGGATTCTTAGACTGGCTGCTGGCCATCCACCAGGATTAAATTCCACGGTCACATTGAAATCTGTTCTTATCAAATTACAACAAACTAAACTGTATTGTTAGTTTGAGTACTCCTTATGTTTTATAATATGTTTTATATATTTTAAACATATTTCTTATAGTTTTATGTTTGCCACATGATTCTGGGCTGCATGTCATGTGACATTTTGATGTGCATTTAAACTCATTTGGTCTTAGAAGTGTGTATTAGCATTGAGAAAGGGTTATACCCAAAAGCTTTGCTGTTTGCTTTTTTCATAAAGGTGTTTTTTCTCTACAACTGTGTTGTTATTTACAAATGATATCCTTGCCAGTAATGTTGTCAAACACCTATGTAGTGGGTGTATCACCAGAACAGGTAGCACACATGCATCTGGTGTAACAACTTGATTGGTTTTCCGCATCATCAGACAGTCATGTTTATGCCACAAAAAGAATACCTAGCTATGTGACAGCTCACTGTGACAAATGTGGTACACTTCAGTTACACATTAGTGCAAGATGTGTATGCATTGTACTCAGTTATTGGGGTGATGAAGGCTGGGAACTTTGGAGGTATTATGACCTCTGATGTGGATGTCCTTCACATACTCAGTATTTATGGTACATACAAGGGATTAGTCAGCACTGTGACCATATGGTGGTGGACATTCCACTTATCATCTACCCCAGGACACAGGACACATGCCTATTGATCTGATTATAGGGTATGATGCCCACATTATACTTGGGTTGTGTGTTTGTTTTCCTGACTTAAGAACTCTCCCCTTGTTTTCTTGTCATTGTAGGTGTTGTAATGGCTGTGCCAGCAACCTGTGGTGTGCGTTGATACTATCTGTATTATACTAATATCACAGTTGGAGTTAATGATTGTACACAATATGTAGTCCTTCAGGCAGCGGTATGGACACGCCTGTAATCTGTGATGTCCATCACTTTAATAGTGGACAGGAAAGGGCTTAGCAGACAGCCCTGATGTATGGACCTGATCACTGGACCTGAAATATAGATCACTTCACACATTTAAACATAGTGAGATGCCATGTATGTGATACACTGGTAAACCCACTTAGTGATATAGCATTATAGCTGTTTATGTCCACATATGACGATGTTGATTGAATACCTCAGTGTAGATTTGTGTCAAATACCTTGACCTGTCACGGTCCACAAGAAGACGGTGTTGTCATCACGCTTACCCTCGATAACTTCTTTGAGGACAAGTAACAGACATGATGTAGCATTAACAACTCACACAGGTCTGTTGCACACAGCCAGGATATTACTAGTGTCCATTTAAAAAGGTCCATGATGTCTTGTTGGTCTACCTCACCTTTAAGGAGAGTAAGGGTGTGTCTATACATACCTGGCTCAAGTGTTCTGCCCCCAACTCAGATAGATGCATGTTGATATACACCCTTCTATGGGAACATAGCGAATATTGAAGGTGTGTTGAAATGTGTATTCAATCATATCTGGAAGGTGTATGTGCTGAGTCACACCATAGGTAATCTGTTATGTTGTCCATTGATTATGTGTGATAGGGCCGGATGAAGATAAGACAGTGCAAGCTGCCTACAGTGACCTGGCCTAGGGATTTGACACAGTCCCTCATGCAGGCAACATTGAGAAACTCTCCCAGCTGAAGATTAATCCTTAGCTCACTAGATGGATAACCAATTGGCTTACCAGCAGAACACATACTGTGAAAGCTGATGGATCAACCTGTACCAGTAGAGATGTCACCATTGGTGTACCCCAGGGATCTTTTCTTGGCCCTTTACTGTTTGGACTCTATTTCTCAACAGTGAAGGCAAAGGCATACAGCCTTTAGCTTATGAAGTTTGCTGATTCTTGCATATCGGATGCAATCATTCAGTTCAACAATGATGATAACATACTACAGCAAGAGCTAGCACAGATAAATGACTGGTGTCACATACTTCTCAACATGTTAGAGTAAGGAATCTGGACAAAGCCATAAAAAAGTGGTACAAATAGGGACAGTTTTGAAATATTGATCTTGCAAACTTAGAAAGTTGATAGAATAACAGGTTTTGCATTAGCATGAACAATCGGAAGGGTATGAAGTCTAAAACTGAAATGTCTGTCATTATTCTCTAACTTCAGTCTTTAATGATTTGTCACTAATTTTCCAGACAGCCACAATTTTATGTAAAACATCCCAAACATATAAGGCAAAAATAAGGACATTTTGTGGAAATCTGTACAGTTGAGAGGGATGACTGGTGACAAAGCCACATGATCTACAAATAAATGCAGAAATTTGTCTTTATGTTGTTCTTCTGAAAAGTGAAATTCCATGCTAATTACAGAACTGACAACAGTCCTGCTATGCTGAAACCCAGTGATGTAAGCACTGGGAACACATGTAGATAGCGATCTGAACTTTGACCACCAAGTGTCCACACTGGTATTGAAAGTCTATGTTGTACACATCATAAGTCACACCATCATATTCAGATTGTAGGATTGTATGACAGCCCAGTCCTTGAAGCTCATCAGAAAACTAATAGAATATAATGCTCTCTTTTACATGTTCCTTACCAGACACATGCAGCACAGGGAGAGATCACAGGCCTTTCTCATCAAGAAGACACAAGGCCTACAAACCATGTCATGATGTATGTGGATAGACTGAAAGCCATATCACTGTAATCTGTATAATATAGGATGAGGTTACTTCTGCCTGGCCTCCAGGCTAGTCTCACCATGCCCTATGAGAATAGTGCATATCCCCAAATCAGATATAGCTGATGACATCGGCAATGCCTGTTAAGGAGAATATGGTAATAATAGTGTCTCACATGCTGGTGCAAAATGCTCTCTGCAATGTCAAGTTAGAGGACGCACACACAGACACACACACACACACACACACACACACACACACACACACACACACACACACACACACACACACACACACACACACACACACACACAGTTGACTGCAGTGACAAGAGAATCCCTATCTAAGTACACAGATTCCAGACCTCTGTATTTAAGGCAAGTGCCACAGGTTAAGGGTGACTCAGAGTGTCTAAGACAATGTCAAGCAAGAGCACAGATACACAACCATCCAGTTGACTGCAGTGAGAACAGAACCCCTACCTTTCTAAGGTACACAATATACAGAACCCAGTACTTTATGTAAGCACCACAGCACAAGTCTGAATTTTCAGGACTGCAGGTCAGCTTATAGTGGATGACATCAGCAGGCCATGTTGGAGAGAAGATGTTGGGAGGCCTGCATGAAATCTGTGTGTGGGTATGTACAAATATCAAAATACTGTCAGTGCTTGGCATTGGAGCAGTAACTGTAGGATACACACTTCTACTCTTCTGTCTAGAAATACACACACACACACACACACACACACACACACACACACACACTTGACTGCAGTGAGAACAGAACCAGTACTTATATAAGTATGTTGTCGAAGTTGTTGTTGTGTCTTTCAGCTTTTTCCCGGTTAGGGGTTGCCACAGCAGAACTCTGGTCCGCTAATGATTGGCAGTAGATTTTTTTTTACATGCCGAGTTGCCAGCCCTGATGCACAACCTTCAATGAAGGTACACCCATTCATGCATGTCTCCACACAGAAGATGCTCTAGCTGAGAATTGAACAGGACAACATCTTTACTGTGAGGTGACAATGCTACCGCAGCACCACCACCACAGTTTTCACTACTTATAAGCTATAAAAAAGGAGGCTAAGAGGGAGTATGACAGAAGGGTGCAGGGCCACTTTGAAGACATGAAGGATGGAAGGAGACTATTCCAAGACATACAGGAGGTCACTGACTACAAAATCACGTCAGCATAGTGTGAGTACAGCATCAATTCCCTGGACAGTCTGAACATCTTTTTCAGTAGATTTGAGGAAAAAACAACAGGTTGACACTACAGCTACCCATTCATGAGATGGATGCAGTACTCAGCCTTAGCACAGAGGAGGTAAGAATAGAGCTAAGGACAGTGAACCCCAGGAAGGCTGCCCAGACAACATACTGTTCAAGGTGTTAAAAGGCTGTGCTGATCAACTATGCCCAGTGCTCAAGGAAATATTTAACACCTCTCTTGCCATGGTGAAAGGATCTTCATGCTACAAGGAAACTAACATCATCTCACTACCTTAGAAAACCACTCACTCCAGCCCTAATGACTACAGACCAGTCACTTTGACATCCACTGTTATGAAATGTTTTGAGTAGCTGATCAAAAAGTATATTTCATTATGCCTACATCCTGAATTTGACCCTATGCAGTTTGTGTACATATCTAACTGATCCACAGCTGATGCCATATCAGTAGCATTACACATCTCCCTTTAGCATTTAGAGGTCAAATACAACTATTTGAGGATGCTGTTCATATACTTCAGCTCTGCATTTAATACCGTGGTACCAATGCAGTTAATAGAAAAACTGGCACATTTAGGAATCAGTAAACATCTTTATAATTGGATCCAGGACTTCCTGATTGAGAGACCACAGAGGGTGTGTTCGGGTAAGAACATATCAAAGTGCATCATAATTAAAACTGGGGTCCCACAGGGATGTAGTTTCAGCTCACTGTTATTCACCATCCTGACCCATGACTGCTATGCTAAGCACAAGTTCAACCATACATTAAGTTTGCCGATGACACCACAGTTGTGGTGATCATCACAAAGGAGGCTGAAAGGGCATACAGAGAGGAGATAGCATCTGTGATCAGTTGGTGCAAGGGGACCAACCTTAACCTGAATGTAAGCAAGATGAAAGAGATTATCATTGACTTCAGGAAAATGAGAAAAAAAACCCGGCAGTCAGAATCAATGGTGAGAGTGTGGAGAGGCTTAAGAGTATGAAACTGCTGAGTGCGCAAATATCAGAGGATCTCTTGCAGTCAGGAAACACCATCCAGCTAGTCAAGAAAGTGCAACACCTCCATTTTTTAAGAAGGCTGAAAAAAGCTAAGCTTCCTCCTCATATTCTCTCCACCTTCTATAGAGGTGCAATAGAGAGCATCCTCACCTGCAACTTCACAGTGTGGTTTGGAAGCTGCAGTTACAGTTAAAGGAAGGTGCTACAAAGAGTTGTGAGGGTTTCAGAGAAGGTAACAGGTTTCAGTCTTTCATCAATACATCTTTATTTTGCAAGAAGCATCTGAAAGGCCACCAAAATTATACAGGACAACACGCATCCTGTGCATGGACTGTTTAAGCATCTGACATCATGCAGACGATATCACAGCATCCACTGCAGGACTACAAAATTCATTAACAGTTTCTACCCTACAGAGATTAGACTTTTGAACTCAGGCACTAGTCCCAGGGATCTGGACACATAATAAGTAAATTTTTATTTATTTCTGCAATATATACTTACATATATTCCAAGTAAGAGCAATATATATTTATTATGTCCATAGTCAGTATTCTTTAACTCACTCAAGTGCAATATTAGACAAATGACTTGGGCATTGTTCAATCTATAGTGTGTTTTGTCTTACTTTAAAAAAGGTAGTTAATTTAAATCAGGGAGGGTATTCTTTTTGTATATGAGTGTTGGTAAATGTCTCTGTTCTTTCTTGCATGTATTGGGAGTAGTATTGTATTTGTTTTTTATGTTTATTCCTCTACTTGTATGTGTCATTACTTTCCTTTGTAATCTCAAAAATTGAGCTGATGCATGAAATTTCATTTAGACTACATGTGTGCAGTTCTAAATGACAATAAAGTTTACTTTAACTACAAAACTCAGTACTTTACACACATGCTACAACACAAGTCTGACTTTTACAAGACCTTGGGTCAACTTATAGTGGATGATATCAGCAGGCCATATTGGCGAGAAGATGTTGGGAGGCCTGTATAGGTTCATAGCTTCATAGGTTCATAGGAGGTTACTAGCCTAATGGTCCTAGGGCATTTACAAGTCTAGCTGTGTAAAAACAGAAGTACCTTATTGCACATATTTAGATGGTCATTGTTAGCAAAGCGATTTTGTGAGCAGTGCTGACTGGCTCTGTCCAGGAAGGGCATAGGAGCCACCCCAGGGGTGAATTAACAGTCACCCATGCAGTTGTCAAGGTTGTAATTAAATAGGTTTACTGAGGATCACTGCTTCACATCCAGTGGGAGCCTATTGCAGAGAAGTGTGAATCGCTAGGAGATATATATGTCTCCCTAGCATATTCTGTTTATGTCACAGGCTAGGTTGAGATCCCTGGAGCAAGTTATTGTTGTCCCATTTGATTTGCAGATGCCCAGAATTTCCAGTAGGACAGGGTATGAGACTCCTCTGTAGGCCAGGCATAAGTCACCTCTCAGCAGCCTGCATGATATTGAGTACAGTGACAGGTCTTTCCATGTATGTCATGTTTTGGATACTCTGGATTCTTCTGGTCACAAACCTCTGTGTTTTCTCCAGTTGCTGCAGGTGTCTGGTGAGGTACAGACAGAAGGGAACGTTGTACTCAATTAGTGGTCTGGTAAGGGTAGAGTACTGCAAACATATGGCCTCCTGGTCTTGGATGTGATGACCTTATTTCTGAGGTGTGCAATGTAGAATGTGTGTCTTACTACTATGGATACATAGTGATTGAAGTGTAGATTGCTATCAACTTCTATTCCTAAGTCTCACAACACTGTATTTGAGCTTAGAGGGGTTCTATGTATATCATATTTAGCAAAGGTACTTCATTGCCAAAAGGGACAATACAGCATTGTTTTTCTTTAAGGTTCAGTTTGTGAATTTGGTGCCAGACCCTTCTGTAAAATGTTACCATCACTGGGGGACTGTATTGTTGCCATCACTGGGGGACTGTATATTAGTGTATTCAGTTAACAGTCATCTGCAAATTTGGTAAAACACAGGCCATCTACCTTTGCCTAGGCTTCAGTGAAATAGCTTCCAAACAGTTGAGAACACAGCACAGATCCTTGTGGTATTCCACTGGTAAGTGATCTAGTGGCTGAGGTGCAGTCCTCAAGTTTGACAATGTTTTTTTAGTGTTCTGTTAGTGAGCCAGTTGGCTAGCCATCTAATAATGTATGGGTTAATTCCCAGATTCCCAGATTGGAGCTTTTCAGTATGATACATGAATGAGGGGTAATATCAAAGGCCTTGGATAACTTATCACACATGGTATGTCCTGTTATCCCTCATTCAGGTCTTTGGGGTCATTATCAAAGAAGTCCACTAGTTTTAATAAGCAAGATCTAATCTTGACAAAACCAAAATTGGCCAAGTAAAGTGTGTTGAAGGTCAACTATGTCCCTGTGGATGAGTTCCACGTTGATTCCTTTCCTAGCCTTGCAGATAAGGCTTTTTAGGCTTATGGGTCAACAGTTCTAGTTCTGTATGTTACTAGATTGATGTGCATTGCATATCACACAACATTTGATATTAATGTATGTAGTGTAGGTGATATATATGTGGAAAAAGTACTGAGACATCAGGGTTGCAGTGCTTGGGGAGGCAACACATTGTTGTATTTTAAATATGTGACATATTGTTAGATAAGGCCTTCAGTTTGTTATGTTTCCACATGGAATTCCATGTCACAGACAGGAAATGGACAGTTAACAGTACTGATACATAATAATATTTACTTTTCTATAGCATGGCGAGCAATGGGTTTGTACGATGGTTGGAAAAGTGTTTGTAATTAAGCAGTGCACAAATGCAAGCCACATTGCTAAAGTCTGAGAGTTAGTATTGAGTCTATAAAATACACCTGCTGCTTACCTGTCTCTGTGGCAGCAGGTGCAAATGCTTTGACACATTTCTTTTTGAGCCCAGATGATACTGGATTTTAATCCAGGTGTATCTAATACTTTTAAATACTTTTAAATAAACAAAGACAATGCAATGATATGAATTCTTTATAGTACATGTGTTGCTGTGTGTTGGCATGGCACAGTAGGGTTAAGTGGAATTGTGTGGCAGTAACTGCAGCATGTTACTGCTGCTTACTGTCACTGTGCATTGGTATGCGATGCACACCTCTGTGCAAACATGGAGCCCAAAATGTGAAGGGATCCATTGCTTTTTCTGCTACTTATGTGTATTGTGTGTGTGCAAATTGGACCAAGTCAAGTTTGTCAAGAAGACACATGTCTGAAATGGAGCACTATCTACTGGACATTTTTTTTTTTGTGAGACAGGCACCCACTTTCTTTTTTATTTTAGTAATAGAGGAATGTTGGGGAAGGGACGCAAGTATGTCTGTGTCAGGTAAGTTGGGTTGGTGAGGAAGCAATTGCAAACATGTAAGTCAAGCACGACAAGAGACAGGAATGCTGATGGATACAAAAGATTGGGGGACATCATGCTTGAGGTGAGAGAGTGGACAACACAGGCCTATGCCCATCAAGCATAGAGACAAAGAATCTAGTTGTAACCCACTGGACTGCCATGACTGTCACCTTACTCCACTGATAGCTGGAGTGCTTGACATCTCCTCCTCCTCCTACAGAACATGAGGAAGAGCAGCATCTGGATCAGGCATAGGTGTGTAACAATTGTGTGGTGCATGATCTACACACCATCCATGGCAGCTCACTACAGGTGATGAAATCACCACCTCTGCCACTGCTCTGAGAGGGTACCATTATCATCCTCTGGGGCAGACTATCTAAAGGCACAAATACTGAAAGAGCATCAGAGGCAGTGCTGCAGGTTGGCTCCTAGACATGCTGAGCATCTGTACTGGGGCCGATGGAGCAGAGGCAGGCTGATCCACTGGGTCTGACCTACCTCACTGTGCTAGTGCATTTAGTGATATGATACACATGGATGACATGGAGACATTTTTATGACACATATTAGAAAATAAAAAAGAAAGGTAAGGGTTGGGGTAAGAGAAAAAGAGATGAAATTAGTACTATCATATGTGATATGCAATGCATTAATACAATTATACAACTCTTTTATCTGAAGTATTACATATAAGTATACCTCCTAACAGGCACACACTATATTACAGATTGGTGAAAGTAATCCTTGAAATGTGTATATATTGCACATATGCATGTTCCAATTAGACAGATTACAGTTTACATTAGGACATTTGTGCCACTGGGACAGAGTTTTTAATTTAATGTAAATAGCATTGAAGAAATAACTGTATTTTGTAGTTGTGAATTGTGGTAGTTGAACCCGCAGACTGACTATAATTTAATATTCAACTCTTACAATTGGTTTGTGCTACAGACTAATGCATGCATACTTGCTTCCACTGTTGGGATATGCATGCTCAATTTGATACAACTCTATAAAATACCAAGAAAGCTATTTTTAACTTTTAATGCTACAATAACACTTTTCTTCTGCTGCATACATACCAATTGCTTCCTTCAGTCTCTTCATCAAGCAACATGGGCCCAGACATTGAACTCACACTCTGTGGCAGCTGAGGAAAGAAGAGAAAAGAACAGAAGAGAATTATGCAGGCCAATCTTGACTATGTTAAGCTTTCTAAGTCTTACAAGTTCTCTCTTTACTTTATACTGACACAGTTGTGGAATGTCCAGAGTCTCAAATTCATCCAACCAACAGTTGAGAGTATCCCTTTTTCTCCTCTGTAGGTCATTAAAATTATGCCTCCATTGTTCTCCAGTGCATGATATACCAGTGGCACTGGATACAGCCTGGGCCAAATTATTCCATGCCTTACACTTGTACTGGGAACCATAATAGTCCCCCTGCAGAAGCCTTAGGCTGTGCTGCTTTACCAGGAGTCAAATAAATATCCTGGACTTCTGGACACCGCACCTCTGTGCCTGAAACCTGGCACATTCCCACTAAAGCAAGCCATGTCTGCTAGCAGAACTAGGGCAATGAAGACTGATGCTTTCCCACTAATTCTAGTTATAGCAATACTGGCAGTGTGCAAACCCATGAAATGTGTTTGTGCGATGGTAAGTGGAGAACAGCAGTGCCAAACAATGATGAATTTCATAATTGCAATTGGAATGGTAATCTGACACTTGGCTGTGTCTATTGATGTAGCCTGGAAATATATATTTGAAATTGGAAGCTGTTAGGTGAGTTAGGTTTGCAGACATGCACATTTGTTTTTACCTGTATATGCTGAGAAAATTGATCTTTACACTGTATGATTCAAACATAGGCATAAAGGACAAAACATTTTCTTCTACAGTTTGATTTTCCATCTTTGCCTCTGAAAAAGTGCTTCTCAGACATAGTCAGGAATAATACTTAAATGCAGGTGACACTATGAGCTGTTACACATGTATGTGTGTGACTTGACAAGGTTTTTGGATATAGGTCCAGTTGTGTATGTGCCTTAGGGAAATGTGAAGCCCATGCAAGTCCAGGCATCAGAAGTATGCTTACAGAAATATAGTATACAGTATACCCTCAGTCATATGTCTGAAAATGCAATAATGATGTCTCAACCTTCATGCATATAATTCATGTCAGCTCCACTATCTAGAGTGTTTTAAGTGAGAGTGAATGCAATGGAAAGTGGAACAACAGTAAACGTGTATGAAATATACTATATTAGAACACAGGACCATGTATTTGGCAGCCCTGCACTTACATCTGTTACCACAAGAATGTTGAAATAAGACTTGTCCATTTTTCAGTTCATTGTTATAAATTTCACTGTCACAACAGTAAGAAAAAAAGGTTGCACACCCTGTACTAGAACCCAGGACCATAAATACTCAAGTCCTACACTTACACTTGCGACCACAGGACTCACTACATGAAATTCTTAAGTTACTAATCCTTTTTAAGATCTCTGTTTTAATTGCAATGCAACACCACTTAGCAAGTTTGAGCAGTGCCCAACATAATCAACTGAATGCATCCTGTTTCTATTTTGCCTGTCTGAGTCTTGTCTGAAGGTGTTCTGTCTGCTTCCTGGGGGAATGGTCCAGATGCCCAGTTTGTGCACTGCCACACTTCATGCAAATGAGATAAGCACCGCCAAACCTAACAGTCATTTCCTCCATTTCCTGTGATTGTATTCACCACTGCATCATGCAAACTCTATCCCAAAATACAAACAAAAAAAAAACTTAAAAAAAGAAAGAAAAGAAAAAAAAAGAAAAAAAGGAAACGTAGTTGAAATGAGGAAAATGAATCTATGACATGCACACTAGAAAATGTTGGTTCACATGAGATATGTCTACATAGATCTGAATTTGAACTTTCACTCCAATGACATTTCAGAACACAGGACAGGTGCCATATCCCTCTTTGCCACACAAACAGCTTTGCAGCAAGGTTTTTACATTTATTATTTTTGGCTAGAGTGCAGTAAGTAATTACACATCCAGCTATGATTATTGCTTGCAAATATACAGTTTTGTCTTACCTTTCTGTGTTTTTTGGGGTATTCTTCTCTTATCTGACCAGCAATCTGAGACATGCAGTCTGTAAATCATTCTATATCATTGGCCTTAAAATAGGTTCATAGATTCATAGGTTGATACTAGGCTATATGCCCTAGGGCATTTATCAGCATAGCCAGAGTGTGTTTGGCTTTCACCACCCCTTAAAAATGGGTTATAGGTTCATAGGTTGATACTAGGCTATATGCCCTAGGGCATTTATCAGCTTAGCCAGAGTGTAAAAGGTTGCTCCTTCCCAAGGAGACCACACACAGTTGTCCACTGCAGGATTCAAACCCCTACCTACTTCATGATACTACAGGAGTACGCATTAACACGACACGCTATACACATTACTGTGTATTACAAATGTGTGAGGATATTAAATGGAAACAATATCATATGCAGTTGCAAACAAATAAAGGGGAGGTTGTATGTTAATGAACAGAACCTGTGAATTGTGTGCTGCTTACTTACATTTCCAGCCTTACATCTAACACTTTGTAAATCTAACCTGATGCATCCACTGAATGTGGAACAGCCTGCAGTGCTGTTGTGTTTTCCTTATCCCAACCAGTAATCATTGACAGTTGCAATCCTTTAAAAACAAACAATGAGGAAGTTCCTGCACTATGTTTACATCTCATACACAGAGCCAATTATTTGAGATTCAGCAATTCTAATCAGTTCACACTTCATTTGCATCTGTACCATACTAACAGCCCTGAATCTACACCATATAAAAAGGCAACCATGTAGCTAGGAAAACTGAAGCTGAGTAAACTTGTTTTGTGGAGAACACTCAACAGAGGCTATTATTTTGAGATATATCTGCCAGAGGATTATTGAACTTGAGAAGATATGCTTGCATTTTGTCAGGTACATACTGCATATGCTGGAACGTAATTAAGAAACATCTGAAGCAAAGGCTTTTACACTTTCAGCTGTATGCATTAAAGAGAAGTGTGCTGATGCCATGGACATGTTTGGCAAGGTATTTCATAGGTATACATGATTGGCAATACCTTAGAATGGAATGTTCTATGACATGTTTCAGAGATAGTTCATTTGATAA
This sequence comes from Protopterus annectens, assembly GCF_019279795.1. Classification (NCBI taxonomy): domain Eukaryota; kingdom Metazoa; phylum Chordata; order Ceratodontiformes; family Protopteridae; genus Protopterus; species Protopterus annectens. The sequence continues at coordinate 276,875,984 of NC_056725.1, forward strand.
CACCTTTAGCATTTCAACACCTTTAGCATTTCAAAGATTTGTATAGAAAAATCTGTCATTTGCCTATTCTTTTTTTTTTGGGGGGGGGTGCAAAGCAGTATTTCTTTTATAGCACAAACAAGGATATTTTGCTATTGTTACTCTTCTTTTTTTGCATCCAGCCTGTTGTTCTTTGATTCTCTAGACTGTTTTATGTTTCTCAAGTGGGTAATACTGAGATGCTACCTTTTCTACTTTATCTAGGAACAGTTATTTTGTAGTTATGTGATACATATGTGTATTATCCTTCTCTTGTCATTTAGGATGCCTAGGACTATGACAAACAGGTGTCTCAATCCTCAAAGACCACCTTTCACTGATACTGAAAATCAAGTTATCTTGGTCTCTTTTGAGCAACATGGTGCCTTCCTCCTTTAAAGAGGATGGGGAGATATGTCATTAAGTATACAGATTTGGTGGCAGATTGTTGATGATGTTAATGCTGTGGGTGGACTTTGCAGGATATGTGAGTAGATGTGCCATAGGACTACTGACATAACCACATCTGCACTGAGAAGAGCAGCTGCAGTGGGCCGTGGTCAAATGGGTACCAGGGGACCTGCTATAGAGAGGCACTATTAACACCAGATTAAGAGTTCCTGTCCACTGTCAGGGATACAGACAGCTCCCCAGAAAGTACAGAATAGCATGACCAAGACAACAGTGTGACAGTTTCAGGGACAGCAAAGCATGTCCCAGGAAGAGCTTCCAGGGAGACTTTGATATCTCAATTGTTGAATACTGTTGTATAGTAAAACAACTGAAATCAATACGCTACTTGTCTTTCACAGGAATTTTTTTTTGGGGGGAATTGAAGATTGCTACAGTTAACAACACATTCTGATTGATTAGCTTAGGTTGGAGTTTCATCCAAGTTCTTATTGAAAGTATAGGTAATGGACCTATAAATTGGCAAAAAGTATTACCCCTGCATTACTTTTAATTGTGATGATATTGTCCTTAGAAATACCAAATGGACTCCAAAATGATGTAATCACAAACTGAGGACACTGCAGTAGTTAAATCCAATTTTATTCCACAGACAATGAAAAATTCCAGTTACAAACTTCAGGTTTCCAGTAAAAACCTCAAGTTAAGTGCTTTCTTCCCACTTAATGTAGGACTTCATCAGAATAAAGTTAATTTCCCTACCCAGCCATTATATATACATCCTACTCCACCCATTAACACATTCCATTAACCACCAATCAGTTATTTAAAGTAAGAGCTGCATAAACTATGCATATAAACAAGGACATAATTATCAAAACTGTTTATGTAAATTACAAGTACAAATACGTGTATAAAATTCCACAATTAAACATAATTATTTTTACATAATTAAATAATTATATAGCTTAACCCAAAATGTTCCTCAATTTTAAAACACTAGAAATACTAACATATTCAGTGATACCTGGGTGTTGAGTTGCATCTAGCTGCAATTGCCATTTCAGCTCACAAATATGCAGGTGTATATCCAACATTTTCCCATCTGCATTGTTGACCAATTGTTGTACAACAAGAAATTTAAAACTATGACTAGTGAACTCTTGCTTATGTCTACTAAGTGCATTAGTCAATTTACATTTTCTAATATCCATAAGATGTTCATGCATTCTATTCCCTTAGATGTCTGCTAGTTTTCCCTATATAAAATGTGGTACATTCTTGACATTTGGCCATATACACCACATTTGCACTATTACAATTAAAATTATCTCTAATATATATTTTTCTACCATTCAAAGATAAATTTCTCCTGTTTCAAAATATAGGGGCAATAAGGGCATACACTACACTTACAGTTACCTGACTTTCTATTGACATGTCCACTCCCACGGGAGCTTTCCAAAATATTTTCAAAAGATCTATCCTTCCTATACTCTATTTTTGGTGTTTTTCCAACTTTTTGACCCACCATTTGGTCAAACTGCAGAATTTCCCAGTTATTTCTAATAGCCTCAACCATATGGTCAGAATACAAATTATAGGTTGTAATAAAACTTGCCCCTTCTCTTATTCATAGGCTCATAGGTTCATAAGTAGGTACTAGGCTATCAGCCCAAGGGCCTAAGTAAGCCTAGCCAACAAGGTTCCCTGGTTTACTCCACCCAAGAAAGTTAATTTCCTGTGCCCCTGTCGATCAGAGCCACAGAAGTTATCCCCGGGGTGTATTTCCTATTTCCTATCCACTCATCAAGATTTTGCTTGAAGAGTGCTAATGAGGAACTTTGTTTGGCATAGATGGGTAGCCTGTTCCAGAGTATAGGAAGTCTCTGAGACAGGAATCTATCCCTCCACATGTCCTGTTTATTGTGGTAACAAGGTTTAAGTCCCTAGAGCATGTAGCTCAAAGGGATTGGGATTTCTTAGGGTGTAGCATGTCCAACAGCTCTGGGTTTAACATAGCTTTATATGTTAGGCAGAGATCTCCTCGGAGTAGGCGATATGCTACAGAGTAAAGCTGGAGTTTTTTGAGATGGTCAGTGTAGAGCATCTGTTTGAGGCTAGTAATCCTCTTTGTGAGGTACTTCTGTGGCTTCTCCAGCTGCTGCAGATGTCTTGTGAGGTACTTTCCAAAAGGAGCGTAGTACTCTATAATGGGTCTAATGAGTGCTGAGTAGAGGGGAACAATAACCTCTTTTTTCCTGGATGAGAACCCTTTTGTGATGAGGTGTGCCACATAGATGGATTTTCTGACTACTGTGGTGATGTGATTATCAAAGGAGAGACTACTGTCCACCCGGGTCCCAAGGTCTCAGATCACACATTCGACATTAACTAGACTGCTATTTATGTGGTAGTTCATGGGTGCAGAGTTTTTACCAAAGGGGATGACAATGCACTTTTTGGCATTGAGCTTGAGGCCATGCCTCTGACACCAGGCATCTGTCTCAGTGAGGCCCTTCTGTAGGATGTCCACATCATTTGGGGACTTGACTATAGCTCCTAGTTTGCAGTCATCTGTGAACTTAATTAACCAGAGGCCTTCTGTGTTAGCCTGTACTTCAGAGAAGTAGATACCAAACAGGAGAGGTTCCAGGATTGAACCTTGTGGTACTCCACTTGTCACTGGTTTGAAGTCAGATTTGGAGTCTGCAACTTTTACAATGTGGGTTCTGTCAGCAAGCCACTTGGCAAACTATCTTGTGATGTAGGAATTTATACCTAGTTTAGTGAGTTTAGCTATAATTCCAGAATGGGGGATGGTGTCGAAAGCCTTGTTGAGGTCAAGATAGGTTGTGTGAACCACCTTACCCTCGTCTATGGCTTTGGTGACTGCCTCAAAGAAGTCAATTAGGTTCAGAAGGCATGATCTGCCTTTCACAAAGCCAAACTGGGTGGGGTCAAGAGTTTGGAGATTACAAATGTCTTTGTTTATGAGTTCTATGATGATACGTTCCATGGCCTTGCAGACCAGGATCTTCAGGCTAATACGGCGATAGTTCCCAAGATCAGTGGTAGCTTCCCCTTTGTGGAGTGGGATAACTGTTGCTGTCCGCCATTCAGTGGGGATAAAGCCTGATGTGAGACTATGATTGAACATGGTGCTTAGCTGGGGAGCCAGTTCATTCTGAAGTTTGTGTAAAACACAGCCTGGGATGTTGTCCGGTCCAGTGGATGCTGTTTTTTGGTTTTAGAGAGTGCAACTTTTACCTGCATAGATGTGATTACAGGGACTCTGCATTCTTTCTGTATAGATATGGGCCCTTTAGGGAGTGAGAGGGGGGTAAAGCTAGCACTGAACCTATCTGCCAGGATGTTGGCAATATCAGTTGGTTCTGTAATTTTCATGCCATTGTGCTGTAACTCAGAGCAGATTTGGGTGTTGCTGTTGAGATTCTTGACATACCTATAGAATGCTTTGTGGTTGCCCTTAGAATAAGTGGCAATTTTGTTTTCATAGCTTGCTTTGCAGGATCTTATAAGGGATCTCAGCTTCTTATTGAGGCTGACCAGGGAGCTCCTCCACTCATGGGATTTTGCTCTCTTTTGCAACAGTTTCTTCCTTCTGTTGTAGAGTTTGTTTATGGCAGAGGACCACCAGATTGGCTTCCTGTTTTTGGAGGATAGCATCTTGATTCTGCTTGGGATTGCATGATCCATGCACTCGTGTAAGTGCTTATAGTGTGTATTTGTATAGAATTCAGCAGTCATAACTGTATTGTCCATCTGCATGGGTGTCATGAAGTTCACCACTTCTGTCTTAAGAAGCATGAAGCTGGCTTTGGAGAAATTGTTTACCATGGATTCCTTAATGGTAAATCCAGGCGGGATGCAGATATCTAGGGTGATTAGCTTACGGTCAGATCTGACCAATGCAGAGTTGACTTCAGGTATGGAACACCAGTCAGTCATGTTGGTAATGACTAGTTCTAGGATATTTTTGCCCCTGGTGGAGGTGTGGATAAGTTGATCCAGGGCATTGAAATTTATGAATTCCAAAAGCGTTGAGCGAAGGAATTGGTACATGAGTAGTTTTCCCAGGTAATGGTGGGGTAGTTGAAATCGCCCATTATTAGGGTGTTTGGTTGAACCCTAATATTTTCCAGTATATCAAGAAAAGAGGAGTGGGAATCTTGGGGCATGGTGGGGGATCTGTAACAAACTACAATTTGGATTGCAGTTTTGCCCAGAGTTAGTTACACTTGGATAACGTCGAATGCATTATGTTCCACAATGACCCTGGAGGTGTGGATATCCTTAATGAATATGGACACACCTCCACCTTTGGTGTTCTGGTCCAGGTTAGATGACCAAAAAGTGTGGTATGAGTTATAGCCTGGTAATGCAAGGGTGCACTCTAAAGCCTTGAACCAGGTCTCAGTCACTGCACAGATATCGATGTTCTCCATTTTTAAAGAATGCCTCGAGTGAGTGCATTTTGAGATTTAGACTTCTAGCATTGAGTAGCATTACCCTCAGATTTTCTTGCCTGTTCCTGTTACGGCGGTGAATTTGTCATTTGAACCTTGCCAAAAAAGGCACTATAGGGGCGGCAAGAGCCTTAGCCAGTATCCCGAATCTCAGGGTTGACAGGTGCAGGCTATCTCTGGCAAAGCATCGTGGTCTGTCGACCGTGTCATCCTAGGCAGACAGATACTGGATCCCCTTAGAATGACAACAGAAGCTTAGCCAATTGTTGAAGTCAATCATTTTGTCCTACTACTGCGGTATCATTCTGGGTGATGGCAGGATGCTACTCAGGGCTAGGGTCATACCTGCCTGGGCTAGAAGATCGGAGAGCTCTTCAATGTCTCTTTTCATGTAGTCCAGGGAGGTACATCTCAGGTCGTTCACACCAACACGGACAATGACAGAGTCATATCTGTACTTGTTGTGGAGTGACCTGAGTGTGTGGGTTATGTGGAGGATCCTGGCACCCGACAGACAGCTGACAGTAACCTTCTCCTTGTTTAGCCTGGTGAGTGGGACATCAGTGTGCCTGGCTATACAGTCACCTATGACTATTGTGTTGTGTACATTGATTTGCTGTATAGGCTGTGGTTTATTGGCACACTGAGTCTGTGGGCTATGTGTCATTTGGGTTGTGTGGGGGGTGGAGGTTCCTTGCATTTCTGTTTGGAGGTCTCTGTTGCTTGAGCCGATTATTATTGAGAGCCTTTGTGAATGTTTTTGTGTTTTTATGAGTGGATTTTGGTGGTATAGGTTTAGTGGGACTATGTGATGAGTGTGGTGTGGTGCAAGTGTTTACCTTCTCCTCTTGACTGTCAAGTTCAGTCTTGGTTGGAGAGAGCTTTACCTCAAGTTTCGCTAGATAAGTGCATCTCTCACAGGTTGTGGTGTTGGGTGGTAGGAAGAGCGGATTATTTGTGTACATGAGACAATCGCTACATTGCCTCAATATGCCCAGATTAATCAGATAGACAGGAGAGAACACTGGTAGCTGACCCTTGAACATGCCTGAATAAAAAAATATTTTCCTCTAGACAAGTGAGGAAAGTGAGTATAAGAGCTGTTTTTCTCTAAGCAAGTGAGGAACGTTAAGTACAAAAACTGTTTTTCTCTAGGTAAAGAGGAAGGCTGAGTGCTGTAGTAATTTGTAGCTTATTTAGTGCTAACAACAAGTTCTGAACAAGTGCTGAGCACAAATAAGCAAATTCAAGTGCTAAAACTAAGAATCTGTACCTGGATCTTGTGGTAGACAGGCTACCTAGTGCTTACCATTCCCACTGATAAGCTAGAATGCTTTCCTCCAACACAGAAAGGCTTGGGGGCTGAGAAGCTTACAAAAAGTTCTGGATACAGCAAATCTGTATCTGGACTAGACTAGTTACAGGAAAGGTGGGAAACAAGTGCAGGCACAGGTTTTTAAATCAGAAAGTTGAAAGAGATGGAAAAACTGCTCAAACGGCCAATAAACTACAATTTCTGGGCCAGAAACAACTCTTGGTGGTAGATAGGCTACCTAGTGCTTACCACTCCCAATGATAAGCTAGAAGGCTTCCCTCCAACACAGAAAAGCTTGGGGGACTCAGAAGTTTACAAACAGTCCTGGATACAGCAAATCTGTATCTGGACTAGACTAGTTACAGGAAAGATGGGAAACAAGCGCAAATGCGGGCTTTTAAACCAGTAAGTTGAAAAAGATGGCAAAACTGCCAAACGGCCAATAAACTACAATTTCTGGGCCAGAAACCACTCTTGTCGTAGATAGGCTACCTAGTGCTTACCACTCCCACTGATAAGCTAGAAGGCTTCCCTCCAACACAGAAAGGCTTGGGGGGCTGAGAAGCTTGCAGACAGTCCTGGATACAACAAATCTGTATCTGGACTAGATTAGTTACAGGAAAGGTGGGAAACAAGCGCAAATGTGGGCTTTTAAACCAGAAAGATGAAAGAGATGGAAAAACTGCCAAATGGCCAATAAACTACAATTTCTGGGCCAGAAACCACTCTTGTGGTTGATAGGCTACCCAGTGCTTACCACTCCCACTGATAAGCTAGAAGGCTTCCATCCAACACAGAAAGGGTTGGGGAGCTCAGAACCTTATAAACAGTCCTGGATACAGAAAATCTGTATCTGGACTAGACTGGTTACAGGAAAGGTGGTAAACAAGTGCAAATGCACACTTTTAAACCAGAAAGTTGAAAGAGATGGAAAAACTGCCCAAACGGCCAATAAACTACAATTTCTGGGCCAGAAACCACTCTTGTGGTAGATAGGTTACCTAGTGCTTACCACGCCTACTGATAGGCTCGAAGGCTTCCCTCCAACACAGAAAGGCTTGGGGGGCTGAGAAGCTTACAGACAGTCCTGGATACAGCAAATCTGTATCTGGACTAGGTTAGTTACAGGAAAGGTGGGAAACAAGTGCAAATGTGGGCTTTTAAACCAGAAAGATGAAAGAGATGGAAAAACTGCCAAATAGCCAATAAACTACAATTTCTGGGCCAGAAACCACTCTTGTGGTAGATAGGCTACCCAGTGCTTACCACTCCCACTGATAAGCTAGAAGGCTTCCCTCCAACACAGAAAGGGTTGGAGAGCTCAGAACCTTATAAACAGTCCTGGATACAGAAAATCTGTATCTGGACTAGACTGGTTACAGGAAAGGTGGGAATCAAGTGCAAATGCACACTTTTAAACCAGAAAGTTGAAAGAGATGGAAAAACTGCCCAAACAGCCAATAAACTACAATTTCTGGGCCAGAAACCACTCTTGTGGTAGATAGGCTACCTAGTGCTTACCATGCCTACTGATAAGCTCGAAGGCTTCCCTCCAACACAGAAAGGCTTTGTGGGATCAGAAGCTTACAGTCCAGGAAAGGCAGGAAACAAGCTTAGAAAAAACATTTTTGTTTTTGGAAAGTAGAAAGGAGAAACAGAAGATAATTCAAAATTAAGGACCTAAGTGGCTTGCCCTTCACAAATGTTCTCTCTGTATTAGATAGAATGAGCTACCTAGTGACACTAGACTGGAATAGATCTGGGATAGACCTGAACAGATGAGACTGGTAGGAGTGTCTGAAGTCAAAATATGATCTCACTGTACTTGGTTGAGTGAGCAAATGAGATAGACCAAGGAGGAGTGTTCAAACACAAATTTACAGGAGGGGCGGGCAATTCCAAAGCCACTACGATTAATACCAGAACAAGAACAGGGAGGGCGGGCAGGAAACTAACTGCACAGACAGAGAGAGACCACAGTATTCTATGAAACAATTAAATATAAAAATAAATAACTACAGACAGACACAGACCAACAAAACAATTAAATTCACAGAAAAATAAAATAAAATGCAGTACAAGCTTTAACACTGCAAGTGTGTACTTAACTCAGCTAGTAATGCAGTTGATTGTAGGTATGTAGCAGAAGCGAAACAACTCAGATATTGAGCAGTAATAAATTCAAAGATATGTGACTAACACTTATAAATTGCTACAGATCCCCCACCATGCCCAAGGATTCCCACTCCTCATTTCTTGATACACTGGAAAATATTAGGGTACAACCCAACACCCTCATAATGGGTGATTTCAACTACCCCACCATTAACTGGGAAAACTACTCATGTACCAACTCTTTTGCTCAACGTTTTCTGGAATTCATAAATTCCAATGCCTTGGATCAACTTATCCACACCCCCACCAGGGGCAGCAATATCCTAGGCCTGGTCATTACTAACATGGGTGACCAGTGTTCTACACCAGTAGTCAGTTCCTTGTTGGTCAGATCTGACCACAAGCTAATCACCCTAGTCATTCACATCCCACCCCCACCCCCATTAGGGAAACCACTGTAAAAATTTCTCCAGAGCCAACTTCACGCTTCTTAAGACAAGAAGTGGCAAACTTCATTACCCCCATGCAGATGGACAATAGAGGTACGACTGATGAATCCGACACAAATGCACTTTATAAGTACTTACACGAGTGCATGGATCGTGCTATCCCTAACGGAACCAAGATGCTATCCTCCAAAAAAAGGAAGCCAATCTGGTCGTCCCCTGCCATAAACAAACTGTACAGCAGAAGAAAGAAACTGTTGCAAAAAAGAGTAAAATCCCATGATTGGAGAAACTGCCTGGTCAGCCTCAGTAAGAATCTGAGATCCCTCATAAAATCCTCTAAAGCTAGTTATGAAAACAAAATCACCACTGATTCTAAAGACAACCACAAAGCATTCTATAGCTATGTCAAGAATCTCAATGGCAACACTCAGATCTGCTCTGAGTTACTGCACAATGGCACTAAAGACACAGAACCAACTGTTATTGCAAACATCCTGGCAGATAGGTTCAGTGCTAACTTTACCCCTCTTTCACTCCCTCACGGGCCCATCTCTATACCAAAAGAATGCAAAGCTCTTGTAATCATGGCTGCACGGGCAAAAAACACACTATCCACAGCCAAGAACACATTATCCATGGGACCTGACAACATCCCAGTCTGCGTTCTATACAAATGACAGAATGAACTGGGAACCCACCTAAGCACCATGTTCAGTCATAGCCTCATCTCAGGCTTTGTGCCCACTGAATGGCGCACAGCAATGGTTATCTCACTCAAGAAAGGGGGAGCCACCACGTACCCTGGGAACTATTGCCCCATTAGCCTAACGAGCCTCGTCTGCAAGGCCATGGAACGTATCATCATGGAAGTTATCAACAAAGACATTGGCAATCTCCAAACTCTGGACCCCACCCAGTTTGGGTTTGTGAAAGGCAGATCTTGTCTCCTAAACCTGATAGACTTCTTTGAAGCAGTCACCAAAGTCATAGACGAGGGTAAGGTGGTTCACTCAGCCTATCTAGATCTCACCAAGGCTTTTGACACCATCCCCCACTCTGGAATTATAGATAAACTCACTAAACTAGGTATAAATCCCTATGTCACAAGATGGGTTACCAACTGGCTCACTGACAGAACCCACACTGTGAAAGTAGCAGACTCCAAATCCGACTAAAGAACAGTGACAAGTGGAGTAACGCAGGGTTCAGCCCTGGATCCTCTCCAGTTTGGTATCTACTTTTCTGAAGTACAGGCTAACACAGAAGGTCTTTGGCTAATGACATTCACAGATGACTGCAAACTAGGAGCCATAATCAAAACTCCTAATGATGTGGACATCGTACAAAAGGGCTTCACTGAGACAGATGCCTGGTGTCAAAGCCATGGCCTCAAGCTCAATGCCAAACAGTGCATTGTCATCCCCTTTGGTAATATCTCTGTACCCATGATCTACCACATAGGTGGTGTCTACTTAACACCAAAAGTGTGATAAGACACCTTGGGACACAGGTGGACAGTAGTCTCTCCTTTGCTTATCACATTGCCACAGTAGTCAAGAAATCCTTCTAAGTGGCACACCTCATCACAAAAGATTTCTCATCCAGGAAAAAAGAGGTCATTGTTCCCCTCTACTCATCACTCATTAGACCCATTATACAGTACAATGCCCCTTTTGGTATGTACCTCACAAGACATCTACAACAACTGGAAAGACCACAGAAATACCTCACAAAGAGGATTACCGACCTCAAACAGATGCCCTATGCAGACAGTCTCAAAAAACTGTAGCTTTACTCCATCATATATCACCTACTCAGAGGTGATCTCTGCCTAACATACAAAGCTATGTCAAATCCAAAGCTGTTGGACATGCTCCACTTAAAGAAATCCCAATCCCTGTGAGCTATACACTCTAGGTACTTAAACTTTGTCACCACAATAAACAGAACATGCTGGAGGGATAGTTTCCTGTCCCAGAGACTTCCCATACTCTGGAACAAACTACCTATCTATATCAAAAAAAGCTCCTCATTAGCACTCTTCAAGAAAAATCTTGATGATTGGATGGGAAATAGGAAATTTACTCCAGGGATCACCACTAGGGCTCTGCTAGACAGGGGTACAGGAAAATAATTTTCTTGAGAGGCGAAAGCCAAGGCACCTTTTTGGCTAAGCTTATATAGGCCCTAGGGCCAATAGCCTAATACCTACCTATGAACCTATGAAATACACAGAAACCCTCAAGGCTAAGAGTTTAACACTGAATATCAATGAAGTGAAACACAATAGCCCCCACTAACTGAAGAGGCATAGAGAGACCACAGTATTCTATGAAACAATTATATAGAAAAATAAATAACTACAGAGAGACACAGAATAATGAAACAATTAAATACACAGAAAAATAAAATAAAATGCAGTACAATCTTTAACACTGCAAGTTTGTACTTAACTCAGCTAGTAATGCATTTGAGTATAGTTATGTAGCAGAAGCCAAACAACTCAGATATTGAACAGTAATACATTCAAAGATATGTGACTAACACTTATAAATACACAGAAACCCTCTAGGCTAAGAGTTTAACACTGAATATCAATGAAGTGAAACACAATAGCACCCACTAACTGCAGAGACAGAGAGAGACCACAGTATTCTATGAAACAATTAAATAGAAAAATAAATAACTGCAGAGAGACACAGACCAATGCCATAATTAAATACACAGCAAAAATAAAATGCAGTGCAATCTTTAACACTGCAAGTTTGTACTTAACTCAGCTAGTAATGCAGTTGATTGTAGTTATTACTTTATCCCTTTTATGCATAGTCATTATTCCATTTCCTTTTCCTCCCAATAATAGTTGATATACACCTTCCTGTTGCTTTTGAACAACTTCATCTCTAACATTATTCAAAAGTGTTTCAGGGTAACCCCTCTTGGCAAACATTCCCATTACAAATTGTACCTCCTCCACAAAATCACATTCTCTGGTGACCGTCCTGGCTGCCCATACCATTTGTCCTTTAATAATGGACTTTTTTGATGGTACGGGTGCCAATTTCCAAATTCCAAATAGGAGTTGGAAAATGTAGGTTTCCTGAAAATCATGGATACCATGTGGTTTGTTTCATCATTTATTCTCAAATCCACATATAAATATGATATATTAGTTTTATTATAGATATGTGCAAACTTTAAAAAGTCCACTGTCATGTGTCCACTGTCAAGTTGGAAAACCAAAAATAGTGTATAGGAAGGATAGATCTTTTAAAAATATTTTGGGAAGCTCCCATGGGAGTGGACATGTCAATAGAAAGTTAGGTAACTGTAAGTATGGTATGTGCTCTTATTGCCCCTATATTTTGGAAGCAGGATAAATGTATTCTTTGAATGGTAGAAAAATATATAATAGAGGTAATTTTAATTGTAATAGTATAAATGTGGTGTATATGGCCAAATGTCAGGAATGTATCACATTTTATATAGGGAAAACTAGCAGACATCTAAAGGATAGGATGTATGAACATCTTTTGGACATTAGAAAATGTAAATTGTCTAATGCACTTAGTAGACATAAGAAAGAGTTCACTAGTCATTGTTTTAAATTTCTTGTTGTACAACAATTGGTCAAAGATACACAAGGGAAAATGTTGAATATACACCTGGGTATTTTTGAGCTGAAATGGCAATTGCAGCTAGATGCAACTCAACACCCAGGTATCATTGAAAATGTTAGTATTTCTAGTGTTTTAAAATTGAGGAACATTTTGGGTTAAGATATATTATTATTTAATTATGTAAACATAATTATGTTTAGTTGTGGAATTTTATATATGTAGTTTAACTTGTAATTTATATAAACAATTTTGATAATGATTTCCTTGTTTATATGCATAGTTTATACAGCTCTTAATTTAAACAACTGATTGGTGGTTAATGGAACGTGTTAATGGGTGGAGTAGGATGTATATATAATGGCTGGGCAGGGAAGCCAACTTTGCTCTGATGATGTCCTACATTAAGTGGGAAGAAAGCACTTAACCTGAAGTTTTTACTGGGAACCTGAAGTTTTCAACTGGAATTTTTCATTGTCTGTGGAACAAAATTGGACTTAACTACTGCAGTGTCCTCAGTTTGTGGTTACATGATATTGTCCTTACCTTTTGCTTAACTTCATCCATGACCATCTGGTTTGCAGAGGCCACCCATATCTGCAAATCATAAGCCAAACATTTTTATATCAGTACTGATGAGCAATTTAAAGAAATATTTTAGTGTGTGATGTTAACAGCAGGACTGTTGTGTGAATTGCTGTACTGTCTAATAGTAACAACACTGTTGTTTTGTTGGCATATATTGGAGTATAGTAGTTTAGGTATTAATTGTTCCTGCATTTGTTGCTTATTATCACAGGTAATCCTGAGAGTGGAAGTGTGGGACTTCTATCCCCTGATGTCAGTGTATCAGCAGACTCTGATGATGATGATGGCCAAACGAGGCACAGTCATGGGGTTCAGAAGTTGAATCTGACACTGAGGTTGGCATGCACCCATCCCCAGAAATTCAATCGGAGACAACCAGTAGGCCTACACCTACCCATTTCAGTGAGCGCTCAAATATTGGACAGGTGGAGGGTTAGGCAGTTGATCAGGAAAGTGTGGTTACTGTGGCTACAGTGCCTGTTGACTCTGGCCATAGCCAAATTGTGGGTGATGTGCCATGCATGAAGGTTGTTAGGGGTACTAAGAGGAGCCTGCTGTGGTTGTTAGTGGTGCTTAGAGGAGGCCTGCTGTCCATCCTCCACCTGATCCAGGTGTCTCTTCCCATGCTACTTAATGTATGTTTAGGGCCATCATGGAGGCACAGACACATTCCCACCTGTGCTTGAGAGAAATGCATAGGGTTGTAGATGTGGCACAGGCTGACATGTGTGACTGCCTCCATTATGTTGCCTATTCAATGGATCAGATGAATGATACATTAGAATGAGAGGTGTTTGTGATTGAAGGAGTGTTGTCTGTGATTGAACATCTGTTGATAGGGAAATGGCATCTTTCTGGCCATAGATCAGCCACATCATCTGTTGTTAGCCAATGTGGCCATGCCCAGTCATGCTCTCATAGTGGGAGTACTTCCATTGCTCCATCAGTGGGTGAGCTGTTCACACCCAGAAGTGGCAGAACATGGGGTTGTCATCCTGGGCATCCTTGTGAAGGAAGGTCATCCAGCAGACCCCAGTCACATTCATGTAGCAGCGGTGCATCTGACCATGGGCATGAATGTGCTGGTGTTACTCCTGGCAGAGCCAGTTCTTATGGTTGGGGATGGCAACAATGAACTGCCACCTCTACCATGCATGGCTCCCACCTGTACAACATACCAAGATGTAGAGCTAGCACAGAGCTTGGTATTTTCATGCAGACACTGACACGCCAATTTCACCTGGAGGACCCCTATAGATACACACACAACAGTTACATGGTTCAGCTGTGCAGTGTAAAACTCACTTTGTCTCACTGGCCATTTGCTGGTTTATACAAATGTCTGCCTGCTTCTGTTTCTTACTGACACACACACACTGACCTCTTGTGTTAACCTAGGCTTCCTGCCCCCCCCCCACACACACACAACACCCTCTGTAAGCAATGATTACTGTGCCATATACATGTTTTTCATCCTGTGGATTCAGGGATGTCTGATGCTCAGGGTGCTTAGCTGACTTAGTGCTTAGTATACTTGCATTTGTGATGTTGAACTGGTAATTGTTCCTTTGACTTATATTGGTCTTAGAAAGTTCAACAGTTGATAGCGTCAACATTTTCCAACTTAATTGTGAAGGATCTTCTAAGGGTTGTGAGGTTGTGAAGTCTGAAACTCCAATGTGTAGCATTACTTTCTAACTTCTCTGTTTAATGATTTTCCAGTACAAACATATGGTGCTAAACTGAGGGCATGCAGTGACAATCACTACTTTTGAGAGGTATGAATGTGAGAATCATTTATGCCTGAGGCCTACTGCTTAATAATGGACACATATAAGCCAACTAAGTCTCTGCTATCAAATGTTAAGGTAATGTCTGTATAAATCTCCCACCTTTAACTTGCTTACTCTACCAAGTAATGGATTGCAAGGATATGCCACTCAATACCCTCTAGGTTCAATACTTACCTTGTAAATCTAGCAGTTGCAACAGTTTTAGTTCTGGGTGACAGTATCTGATGCAAGCAGTACACAGCCAATGCATGGAGAGGTATAGCTTGTGAGAGTTGTCTGGCATCAATGTTAATATATGCATGTGCATAAGAGGAAGGTTTTAAACCCTTAGGTGGTGAATGGATGCGCTATGCGTTGTCTCTTAGCCAATGAAACAGCATGTTGAGCATACCTCCATCTGCCTACACTCACAGGAAATGCTGGTTCCTCCTCTGACTCCAAATCTGCCTGTGGCTGTGGTATCCTTGACATTGGTGGTGAGATGTGTGTTCCTTCCCCTTGCTGATCCTGCTGAAGCTGTTTTCTCAGTATGATCTTGTGTAGCATGTCCCATACTGTGAATATTTCAGTACATGTGCATGGATTGTATTGCAGGGTTCTCTCAGATGTATCTAGGCAACAGAACTGCAACTTCAGCAGTCCAAACACATACTCTATGCTATTTCTGATTTGAGTGTGTGCCTTATTATGGCATTCTTCAGCAGGTGTGTGTGCATTTCTGATGGGTGCCATAAGCCATGGTTCCATTGCATAACTTGCGTCCCTCAGTAAATGTCCCTGTGGGATATTCCCCCCAGTGAACATCTGAGGTGTGTCAGATGGGTCTATCTCATTTAATCGAAACCCAATTTGTTGAACCATCTCTTGTTTGAACACCTTTTCATAGAAGTTTCAAATCAGCGAACAGACTGTGAATAACAGTTCTTCCCACAAACCAATGCTTGGCCACCATATGGAATGTGCCCTTTTCCCCACTGTAGTGTGATCTTGGAGTTGGTATATTTGGTTAGGGCGGGTGTAGTGGGTGCAGCCCCCCACCCCACCTGGATACGTTTTAAGTTTTTTCATTTTTCTCCTGGTCACTAGGGTGGCCTACCACTGATTTACCCTGAGAAACAGTTCGATTAAAAATTCATTCCCTGATTTGAGACTTTGATGAAAAGGTGTTTGATGTAGAGGGGTTCAACAAAGTTTCAATTAAAATTATATAGATCCATGCCAGATATGCGAGTCATGGTAACTGCCAGGGTTGCCAGCACTCATGTTTAAGATGATTCCTTTGGAATTACACATGACCTGACAGTTAATAGAGTGGAAGCCATTCTATTTATGTAGAGCCTGTTACCCAGGTGGTATTTTAATTTCTATATGTGTACAATCTATGGCACCCAATACTTCAGGGTAGTGTGCTACACAGTAGAACTCCTGCATATTTCTGGCACTATCCTCAGGAGTACAGGAGAAAATATATGTGGTCACTGGCATGTTGGAGCCTAGCATTCAGGAATTGATGGAGGATCCTGGATGGCGATGCCTGTGACACCCCCAGCATGTCCCTTGTTGGTCTCTGAAAGGTATCTGTAGCTAAGATTCTAAGTACTACACATACCTTTGTCTCCACTGGGATGGGTTCCCCTTGGTTTTCCCTGGCTCTGAGTTGAGCATGACAGAGGTTGCAGAGTTCCTGTATTATGTCTCTGTCCAACCTGTAGTGCTCGACATTTCCCACATCATGTAGGTTTTGATGAGTTACCCAGGGTTTAAAAACCCTTCTCCATCTTGGCTGTGGTCTATTAGTGGCAGCAGCAGCACCAGCATAGACTTCAGCCTGTTGCACATAGAAAAGAATGAAAGCAACAGCAACTCCTAACATTCTTTCCGTGTAGACTCTTTTCCATGGCTGTATTCCAGTAGGTTTTGGAATTTGCAGGGAAAAGCAGCTGTGAGTCTACACTGTTGATTTATAGCTTGTTGAATAGCTCCTCCATCTTGGATTGGTTGATTAGCATACAGTTCAGCTGCCTATGCTATAATTAGCAAGCCACGGTGCTTACCTTTCTTGAGCTGCAGTGTGTGCCACTTACTGAATCCAAACTGTTGCTCTACCTTGTGTGCGTTATGCTGTAAATGGACCGTTTAGTATTTGCTGAATCTGGCTGTCAGCATTTGTAACTAGGTACTGAAGATTAAGAAACAGCTGTTAGAATCAGTTATAAGGATTCTTCATGATCATGTTTACTGTAGTGATTTCTGAAACCCTTGTTTTTCTACATATTGGTTACAGGTCAACTGTTTAGTGACCTAAACTACAGTATCAACATTATAGTCAGAAAAGGCACATATCTAAGGGACTCAAAATTATAGTCATAACTATAGTTTTGCTTTATGAATGACCATTCAGTCAAAATACAAGGCCCATGCTCCATATTATATCATAAATGGTGGCAATAAGTCACTGACACTACCATAAAACCTGACTATATATAGCTGTGCTAACTATAAAAGTTTGTTAATAAATAAATGGTAGGGAAGAGAATATTGTGCCAGCCACTCTGCCAAATTGCACTACAGATTCTAAATGTTCCCAAAATATTTAAGTAACAGTGGACTAGTGTGTAGTCTCAGCACAGCATGTGGACAGTGAACACAACCAGAGAAAGTGATTTCCTGCCTTAATTTTTCTGACAGAGTAATATTGATTTTTTTTGAAGAACAGCCTCGGATTTCCTAAGAGATGTAGCAAAACCTACTGCCTGCCTAATTTTCTGCTTATTGGCAGTTAGTTTCGGAGGATTGAATATGCTACTGCATCTGCTTGTCCTTGCTGAAAATAGAAAGACCAAACCATAATGAGGTCTGAGCTTCTTCATGCTCTCCACCATAGTTAGTTGGCTCTGAGGAATGTTCTCCTTTGAGACCTAATGCATGCATTATGCAGCTTTTGTTACTCTATTTACAGCTGGGTAACTGTATCACTTAGTCTGATTCTACAATTAAAAGTGCTGTACTAAAGATGACTGACATTAAATAAAATCTATATCCACCCTTGCCTCCAGGTTTCTGAGTTATTCACTGCCGTAGAGATTTGTTTTATTAAAACATAAGGCATCCTAGGTGAGTGTTGGAAGGGGTCTATATTAGATCAGTGAACGTTTAAAAAAGCGAACGCTGATTGATCGAACTTATGTAAGCGAATGTTTACAATATCGAAGCAACAGAAACCTGATTTTTTTTCCTAGGGAAAGAATTTGGTTGTCCGTTTCTGTTGCTTCGGTATTTTCAGTACTGTGGTGGAAAGTTACAGGTAGGGTTCAGGTAAGTGTGCGATTGTGTGGATGTGAGTGTTAGGGCAGGTTAGGGCGTGGGTTAGGTATGTGTGCGATTATGTGGACGTGAGGGTTAGGGTGGGTTAGGTGAGTTAGGGTTAGGGAGCAGGTGAGGTAAGTGTGTGATAGTGACGGACCTTAGGGTTAGGGTTTGGGTTAAGGTAAGTGGATAGTTAGTGGTGTGTATATAGTTTAGTGTAGGATTAGGTGTCAGATTTTAGGTGTATGTGTGTGGATTGCTGTTTGTTTGGTGTGCTTGTGTTGTGTGTATGTGTTTTGGATCAGCAATTTTTTTCCCTAGGAAAAAAATTGCTGTTCTGACAGTTCGGGATTGTAAACTTTCACTTACATAAGTTCGATTAATCAGCATTCACTTTTTTAACCATTTGCTGATCTAATATAGACCCGTTGGAAGTTGTAAAACATGAGTCATTTGAGAAAACTGAGTTACTTTACATTATATTTACTTGACAGCAGATGGAGACTTTAGGCCTGTCTAGCCTACCAGATATGTACATCTAACATTCCAACTCATCTTTGCCAATATCTTCCCCTTCACCTTTCTCCATCTAACCATGCCTTACTGAATGTCTCTCTGGATTCTTTTTCAACCACCTATTCTGATTGTTCATTTCTTGAGTCTACAACCCTCTCTCTGAAGAGATAGATCTGTACAGTTAGAGAATAGCAGCTCCGTACAATCTATTGGCTATGCTTCCTCTTCTTTCTTCCTTCTTCCTAGCTCTCTCTCTCTCTCCTGCTCAGAATGACCTCTTCAAAGGTCCCTGACACAATCATTCCCACCAGACTCATGTCACTGTTTCTTTTGGTCTTCGGAAATAAGACTTCATCTTCTAAATCCTGGTCATATCTATTCCAACCCATAGATCTTTCTATTGGCATTCCTCTGGATTCCTTGCAACAGACTGATGTCGCCTTTCTTTGTGGCCTACAGAACTGACCATGATATCCAGAGTGTTTGCAGACCATAGCCCTGGATATCGGCAGCACTATTTACAACAATATTCTGTTTGCTGGTGCCACCATCATCTTACGCTTCTCTTAGTGGGATCATGATTCGAGTTTATTTTCTAGTCTGCACACACACACACACACACACACACACACACACACACACACACACACACACACACACACACACACACACACATATAAATGGTTTTGTATCACAACTGTATAGAAAGGATTGCTGGAAAAACACATTACTGTCATTTGACAGTATGCATCCCCGCTTTATTTTTTCAAACATAATACAGGGACAGATTAGCAGGACATCAAGGATTAGTATGGCCGAAACACAGTTTGATAAAGAAGTGACCAATCTTAAGAAATGCTTCCAGGAAAGGGGTTACAAGGAGAGCCTGATAAACACAGTTGTGGATAGAAGTAGGATCCATAGACACAGTAAATACAAACCATGGATTAATCGCAGCCAGGGAGCAATGAACAGTAATAAAACTGTGAGCACTGAGCAGAGGAGACAAAAAGTGATGTTGACATATGGAAGCAACATAAAGGGAGTTTGTGACATAATATGTAGGAATTGGAACATCATCACTAGTGACAACAGTTTAAGAAACATAGTGGGTGATGGTCCACAATTTGGGTATAGAAGGAACAAAAATTTGAAGGACATGCTATGCAAAGAAAGGACTGTCACTAGTGGTGGACACTTTATGAATAAAGTAGGCACTGTTCCTTGTGGAACATGCAAGGCCTGCACTCACATTAATAAGGAGACTGTTTTTGTACACCCTATTAATGGTAAAGAGTTTTTACTGAAAGGGAGGGCAACTTGCTGGATGACAGATGTGATATATTTGGCTGAATGTCTACTCTGCCCCAGTTATTATGTTGGAAAGACTAATAATATGCTGAAAGTTAGGATTTTACAGCATTTATCTTCCATAAGAAATAGAGATGAACACAATGCCCTTTTTAGGCATGTAAGGGCTAATCCCACACATAGCTTTAGGTTCAGGATAATAGTTAATATAAAACTCAACAGCAGGGGGGGAGTGACATTAGAGAGATAACAGAGTTAACAGAATCCAAATGGATTCTGGAGTTGACAGCCCATAGGTATCCAGGGCTGAATGATGTAGTCCCACTTAAGCCAGTCCTCAAAAATAGGCGGGTTTTTTATTAACTTTTCATTGGACAATGAGTATTTTAAAATAACTGTGTTTGTAAAGAGTACTTTATCTGAGGAAGGGCTTAGCCCAAAAGCGCTCATCTCTCGTATGTTTTTGTTATAATAAATTTTAAAGTTTTAACTACAGCAGTATCCAGTATCGTTTTTGCTGTTTTGGATTATCCTGTAGTAAGGCTGAGAATGAACAGTAGTTTTATGTTTGGGTTTAGCTCTTCTTGGAGTTCATGTAGGACACAGCCCGGGACACCGTCTGGTCCCATTGATGCTGTGTTTTTTGCTTTGGAGAGGGCGGCTCTTACCTGGGCATCTGAGATGTCAGGGGGGCAGCACTCTGCTGGGATAGATATTTGCCCTTTTGGTGGGAAGGGGGAGTTTGCGCTGAACCTGTCAGCTAGGATGTTGGCAATGTCTGTGGGTTCAGTGTATTTTTTGTCATTTTGGACTAATTCTGAGCATATCTGGGAATTATCACCCAGGTTCCTAACATAACTAAAGAAAGCCTTGTGATTATCCTTAGTGTCCTGTGCAATTTTTCTCTCAAAGCTGGCCTTAGACAATTTTATGAGTGCCCGTAGTTTTTTGCTAATACTGATCAGTGATGCCTTCCCTTTTTGGGATTTTGCTCTATCATTTAGTAGCTTCCTCCTTCTATTGTATAGTTTGTTTATGGCTGGGGTCCACCACACAGGATGTCTGCCTTTGGAGGATTGGGTCTTGGTTTTATTCGGGATCGCATGATCCATGCATTCCTGAAGGTGTTCATAGAATGCGTTTATAAAGGATTCTGTGGTCTGGGCCGTATTTTCCACAGGCCCGGGGGCTTTGAAGGATTCCACCTCGGTTTTGAGGAGTGTGAAATTTGCTTTAGAGAAGTTTTTCACTGTGGTTTTCTAGGCAGGGGGTTAGCAGATATGACCGTAATGTACAGCTGGAGGACTTTAATATACAGCCTGTTTACCCACAAAAGTGCACTTTTGGATACCCTGATACAACAGAAATCTTACCAGATGAAAAAGTTGCCTTCTTATATGAAGTTTTAATATGGTATGCAGTGTAATGCACATCTAAGCTAATTTTATCTTGGGAGGGAGTGTATGACCTCTGCCCTTTGTTTTGTAATTGCAATCCCATTTTCAGCATTCTACAGAGTTTATGGTCAAACCAAGGCTAAGGGTGGGTGGTAGGTAGGTGAGGGATATGAACTTTCTAGAGTTAAAATATCTAAAACACCTACTACAGACCTCCTATGGGCTTCAGTAAATTCCTCCATAGCCTCAGTACTGACTTCCCCAAAGAACTGATCCCTTATACTTGCCAGAATACCACTTTCTGATATTGTAAAAATCTTTACAATGGACCACTATAGTATTGCGTGGTACTATTATCAAGATCCTAAAAATGGCATGAGCAAAGTGATGGTCAGACCATGACATTAGTTCAAAAAACCAAGTCAGTGATGTCTATAACAATCTAAAAAAAGCAATGTCAAACTGTATGAGTTTATATGCAATAAAACAACTACTTGCAGGAAGTTGGAGCACTACAAAGGATTAAGGAGTTGCATACTGAGTTTGGTAGTCTCATCAGCAACTCATACAGGACTTTAACATCCTCAATGGTCATAGACTAGATCTAAATACACTTGAGGACAACTATACTAGTGTGTGGTACACAATGAGGAAACTACAACTGCTGAAGTTGACATGGGCAGTACAAATAGACAAGGTCTATCTGGACTAAGGCTTTTGATTTGGTCTTTACACAGGAGGTTGATGGGAAATATGGAGTGGTTACAGAATGAGTTAGATTAAGGAACAGTACTGCTGAATGTTGTCTTTTTAAAATATATAGTGTTGTGTTGAAAATGGTTTTGTGACTTTCATAGTGGCCAGTCCTGTCAGTTATGGGTACAGTATTCTTTGGTTTGTGTTTGTTTTTTACTGACATATCTGATGGAAAACAGAATAAGATCAGTGACTTTGCTGATAACAGAAAGATAGAATTAGCAGAGAAGGATGGGAGGAAGAGTCTATGGAAGGACTTGGAAAGACTGACCAAATGTGCACATATCTATATAAATAAAAATGTAAATGTTCGTTTGTTCAAAATTGTAAATCTTTGAAAGTTCTTCACTGATTGCTTTGAAATTTTCATGCAATGTTCCATTTGAATAAGTGCATGTTTTTATATACCTATTATTATATAGATGTCACACGTTGCATTCGAATACGCACGTGTTTTTATATACCTACTGTGGATTCTATATATTTCTATACAAATATGCAATTTTATATGTTTTTGTTATAACTTTCTTACTACTTTTTCAGTGCAATCGATCTGCTTTAGTTCATCCAAATAATGCCTCACAGAAGATCAAACTTAGGTCGTCGTACTCACGGAGCGGAAGCAGTGCGACGAGTAATTGCAAATCAAACTGAGGAAGAACAGGCATCAGCGAACGAGCGAAACAGACAAAGAATGGCTCAAATACGTGCCGAGGAAGCAGCAGAGCGACATGCAGCCAGACTTGAGGATGCATGGTTGCGAGCACGGCAATCGCATTCTGCAGCTTCAGATTTGCTTTGTTCTCCTAGATCAACATCAGCGGACAAAATAAATGCTTGCCTGAAATACTCTACTTTGTGGCGACACATAAAAATGTTAAAATTAACTGCAAATATGCATGTCCAGCTGCAAAACGATCGATCAGCTGAGATATTCTCACATCAATTGCTGGAAATTGGGGGCGGAAAGGTGCCGATTGATCTGACCTCAGGACGAATATCATTGCCTCATAACTTCTGCAATTTAGTGACATCAAAAGAAGAATTGGTTGAAAAAGTATTTTCAAATATTCAAACCAATTATAAAAATCACAATTGGCTGACTGAACGAGCTATTCTTGCGGCCAAAAACAAAGACGTCTACGAACTTAACAATATTATTCAGTCTAACGTTCAAAGCAAGGCAGTCACATACAAGTCCGTCGACACTGTTGTGGAAGCAGATGAAGCGGTTAATTATAAAACAGAATTTTTGAATTCACTTGATCTGCCAGGGATGCCACCATACGTGCTGCAATTGAAAATCGTCATGCCAATTATCATGTTGCGAAATATCAACCAGCCAAAGCTTTGCAACAGCACGCAGCTTGCAGTAAAAAAAATTAATGAGCAACATCATAGAAGCAACAATCTTGACATGACCTTTCAAAGGTGAAGATGTCCTCATTCCTCGCATTCCTATGATTCCAATGGATATGCCATTTCAATTTAAGAGATTGCAATTTCCAATTCGATTGACATTTGCAATCACCATCAGCAAAGCTCAGGGCCAATCTTTAGAATTGTGCAGTTTAGATCTACACACAGATTGCTTCTCACATGGACAATTATATATTGCGTGTTCTAGAGTCGGCAAACCAGACAATCTCTATATCTTCACAGACAATGGAACAACAAAAAATATTGTATACCCACAAGCATTGTGAAATTAAACATATTAGAAATGTGCGCTTTCTCTTTTTTCTTTTCCATTTAACAAGGTTGAGCCACAGCAACGTGTGGTCGGGTACAGCTAGTATATCTATATAAATAAAAATGTAAATGTTTGTTTGTTCAAAATCTTAAATATCCGAAAGTTCTTCACCGATTACTTTGAAATTTTCACACAATGTTCCATTCGAATACGTGCGTGTTTTTATATACCTACTATTACATAGATGTCACAAGTTGCATTCAAATACGCGCATGTTTTTATATACCTACTATGGATTCTATATATTTGTATACAAATATGCAATTTTATATGTTTTTGTTATAACTTTCTTACTTCTTTTTCAGTGCAATTGATCTGCTTTAGTTCATCCAAATAATGCCTCGCAGAAGATCAAACTTAGGTCGTCGTACTCGTGGAGCGGAAGCAGTGCGACGAGTGATTGCAAATCAAACTGTGGAAGAACGGGCATCAGCGAATGAGTGAAACAGACAAAGAATGGCTCAAATACGTGCTGAGGAAGAAGCAGAGTGACGTGCAGCCAGACTTGAGGATGCATGGTTGCGAGCACAGTGATCACGTTCTGCAGCTTCAGATCTCCTCGATCAACACCAGCGGATGAAATAAATGCTTGTCTGAAATACTCTACTTTGTGGCGACACGTAAAGATGTTAAAAATAACTACAAATATGCATGTCCAGCTGCAAAACGATCGATCAGCTGAGATATTCTCACATCAATTGCTGGAAATTGGGAATAGAAAGGTGCCGGTTGATCTGACCTCAGGACGAATTTCATTGCCTCATAACTTCTGCAATTTAGTGACATCAAAAGAAGAATTGGTTGAAAAAGTATTTCCCAATATTCTAAACAATTATAAGAATCACGATTGGCTGACTGAACGAGCTATTCTTGCGGCCAAGAAAAAAGACGTCTACGAACTTAACAATATTATTCAGTCTAACATTCAAAGTGAGGCAGTCACATACAAGTCCGTTGACACTGTTGTGGAAGCAGGTGAAGCGGTTAATTATCCAACAGAATTTTTTAATTCACTCGATCTGCCAGGGATGCCACCACACGTACTGCAATTGAAAATCGGCGTGCCAATTATCAAGTTGTGAAATATCAATCAGCCAAAGCTTTGCAACGGCACGCGGCTTGCAGTAAAAAATTTAATGAGCAACGTCATAGAAGCAACAATCTTGACAGGACCTTTCAAAGGTGAAGATGTCCTCATTCCTCACATTCCTATGATTCCAATGGATATGCCATTTCAATTTAAAAGATTGCAATTCCCAATTCGATTGGCATTTGCAATCACCATCAACAAAGCTTAGGGCCATTCTTTAGAATTGTGCGGTTTAGATCTACACACAGATTGCTTCTCACATGGACAATTATATGTTGCGTGTTCTAGAGTCGGCAAACCAGACAATCTCTATATCTGCACAGACAATGGAACAACAAAAAATATTGTATACCCACAAGCATTGTGAAATTAAACATATTAGAAATGTGCGCTTTCTCTTTTCTTTCTTTTCCATTTAACCAGACTGAGCCACAGCAATGCGTGGCCGGGTACAGCTAGTATATATATATATATATATATATATATATATATATATATATATATATATACATATATATATATATATATATATATATATATAGAGAGAGAGAGAGAGAGTACTTTATTAGTGGTACAGAATGTGAGAGTCTGACTGAGGAAGTGGAAGTGATGGTAACAATGTAGGAAAAAAAGATGCTGTTGTTTGTCTGGCAGTGCAGATGATGGTTCAACAAAGCCCGCCTCTGTTCATTGGTTAAATTATAAAACTTTGTGCCAATACATATGCTAATTTAGTCCTCTCTTATTGGGAGAAGAATTTTGTGTTGGGGATGGATAGATGGAAGCAACAGTTGAAAATGTACATGCGTTTTGTGGACGATATTTCTATTCTTTGGAGAGGGGATAGGGAGACATTAGATGTCTTTATAGAATATCTCCATTCCACTACCTCATTTTTGAGGTTTAGTGTTAACAGTTCTTTTGACACCTTAGATTTTTTGGACGTATGCATTAAGCAATCAGAGGGTGGTTTTGTATCACAACTGTGTAGAAAGGATTGCTGGAAAAACACATTACTGTCATTTGACAGTATGCATCCCCGCTTTATTTTTTCAAACATAATACAGGGACAGATTAGCAGGGCATCAAGGATTAGTATGGCCGAAACACAGTTTGATAAAGAAGTGACCAATCTTAAGAAATGCTTCCAGGAAAGGGGTTACAAGGAAAGCCTGATAAACACAGTTGTGGATAGAAGCAGGTCCATAGATACAGTAAATACAAACCATGGATTAATCGCAGCCAGGGAGCAAT
Organism: Protopterus annectens; assembly: GCF_019279795.1. NCBI lineage: Eukaryota > Metazoa > Chordata > Ceratodontiformes > Protopteridae > Protopterus > Protopterus annectens. The sequence continues at coordinate 276,902,163 of NC_056725.1, forward strand.
GAACAGTATTAAAACTGTGAGCACTGTGCACAGGAGACAAAAAGTGATGTTGATGTATGGAAGCAACATAAAGGGAGTTTGTGACATAATATGTAGGAATTGGAATATCATCACTAGTGACACAACAGTCTAAGAAACATAGTGGGTGATGGTCCACAATTTGGGTATAGAAGGAACAAAAATGTGAAGGACATGCTATGCAAAGAAAGGACCGTCACTAGTGGTGGACCCTTTATGAATAAAGTAGGCACTGTTCCTTGTGGAACATGTAAGGCCTGCGCTCACATTAATAAGGTGACCGGTTTTGTACACCCTATTAATGGTAAAGAGTTTTTACTGAAAGGGAGGGCAACTTGCAGGACGACAGATGTGATATATTTGGCTGAATGTCTACTCTGCCCCAGTTATTATGTTGGAAAGACTAATAATATGCTGAAAGTTAGGATTTTACAGCATTTATCTTCCATAAGAAATAGAGATGAACACAATGCCCTTTTTAGGCATGTAAGGGCTAATCCCACACATAGCTTTAGGTTCAGGATAATAGTTAATATAAAACTCAACAGCAGGGGGGGTGACATTAGAGAGATAACAGAGTTAACAGAATCCAAATGGATTCTGGAGTTGACAGCCCATAGGTATCCAGGGCTGAATGATGTAGTCCCACTTAAGCCAGCCCTCAAAAATAGGCAGGTTTTTTATTAACTTTTCATTGGACAATGAGGATTTTAAAATAACTGTGTTTGTAAAGAGAACTTTATCTGAGGAAGGGCTTAGCCCGAAAGCGCTCATCTCTCGTATGTCTTTGTTATAATAAATTTTAAAGTTTTTAACTACAGCAGTATCCAGTATCGTTTTTGCTGTTTTGGATTACCTTCTGGTTGTTACGATAACTGGATTTTAGCGTAGCACGAACCTTTCTTTAGATTTTTTTTTTTTTTTTTTTTTTTGGACCTTACTACAGGATATGTGCCCAAAGAGTGGCGTACAGCAACAGTGGTCCCTCTCCATAAAGTTGGTGCCTCAATGGATCCTGGAAACTATCGCCCCATAAGCCTGACTAGCTTAGTCTGCAAAGCTATGGAAAGGATCATCATGGTCCTCATAAATAAAGATATTGGGGACCTACAGACACTGGATCCTACCCAGTTCGGCTTTGTTAAGGGCAGATCCTGCCTTTTAAACCTGGTTGATTTCTTTGAAACAGTCACCAAGGCGATTGACGAGGGGAAGGTGGTCCACACAGCCTACCTGGACCTCACTAAAGCCTTCGATACAATACCCCACTCGGGCATTATAGATAAGCTCACCAGCTTAAATATAAACCCCTATGTCACTAGATGGATTGCAAACTGGCTCAAGGACAGAACCCACATGGTTAGAATTGCTGGAGCCATGTCAGACTCCAAACCAGTTACAAGTGGTGTCCCACAAGGCTCAGTCCTGGGACCTCTCTTGTTCGGTATATATTTCTCGGAGGTACAGGCCAACACGGAAGGACTGTGGCTGACCAAGTTCGCAGATGACTGCAAACTGGGCACCATAATCAACTCTCCAGCCAACACAAGCATCCTCCAAAATGGCCTCATAGAAACAGACAACTGGTGCCAGAGCCATGGCCTCAAGCTAAATGCCAAAATGTGTATAGTCATCCCCTTTGGCAAAAACAAAGTGCCCACAAATTACCACATAAGGTGGTAATCCATTAAGTACAGAAGAAGTAATTAGGGACCTGGGGACCCAAGTTGATAGCAATCTCTCATTTGACAACCACGTGGCCAAAGTGGTTAGAAAAACATTTTATATAGCCCACCTAATCATGAAGAGATTCACATCTAGATCAGGGGAGGTCATCATGCCTCTTTACTCATCCCTCATCAGGCCCATAATTGAGTACAATGCCCCTTTTGGGATGTACCTTACCAGACACCTGCAGCAACTGGAAAGACCCCAAAGGTACCTCACCAAGAGGATCAAAGGGCTCAAACAGATGCCATATGCTGCCCGGTTAAAGAAACTCCAGCTCTACTCAGTGGCATACCGCCTGTTCAGAGGCGATCTGTGCCTGACGTATAAAGCCATGTCCAACCCGAATTAATGGACATGCTGTACCTCAGAAAATCCAAATCCCATCGAGCTACGCTCGAGAGACTTGAACCTCAGCACTGAAATAAATAGGACATGCTGGAGGGACAGATTCATAACCCAGAGGTTCCCTTCACTCTGGAATAAAATCCCAGTCCAGGTTAGGCAGAGTCCCTCATTGACTCTCTTCAAGAGGAATCTTGATGAGTGGATGGGAGATCGTAGGTTTACCCCGGGTATCACTTCTGTGTCACTGTTAGACAGAGGCACAGTATACTAACCTCGAAAAAGGGCATAGCAAAATAGATTTAAAATGGGTGGCGAAAGCCAAACACATTCTGGCTAGGCTTATAAATGCCCTAGGGCAGATAGCCTAGTATGAACCTATGAACCTATGAACCCTAACCCTTCCCCAGCCCATAAACTTTGTCATATATATTAACTTAAGGAAAACCCTTTCCCTAATTGTACCACTACACAAGACACTTGAATAGACACAAACACAACAAAAAAAAATCCCTAACACAAAAACTATCCCCTTATATAGTTCTTACTCTAACCCTGACCTGTAAACACTTGCATGTCCACTCCCATCCTACTTACCTTCTCAATAAATACCTAAATGTCCTGCTTTTAACATCGACAGTACTCAGTAAAAAGTGTGTTTGATAAAATGCCACCCTCAAAATCTCTGCCAACAACCCCTCAATAAAATTGCTTTTCAACAATTGAGGCATATATATATATACACACATACACGTATTTGTGTGTGTGTGAGCATGCGTATATACCTATGTATCTCTATATGCATGTGTGTCTGTGTGTGTGCGCACACGTGTGTGTGTCTATGGGTGTGTGTGTGTGTGTGTGTGTGTGTGTGTGTGTGTGTGTGTGTGTGTGTGTGTGTGTGTGTGTGTGTGTGTGTGCATATCATAATGTATATGCATCGAAACACAGGTGATGGCATTTCAAAAGTTAACATATAGAAAAACACATAGCATTGAAAATAAAAATAACGACAAAAGGAAAACAGTTTCCTTTCGAGAGCTGTTAACCAAAATCATTACACTAAATTCAACCATACCTTGTCATTATAGTGGTAGTATTAAGGAAAGGATTTATCCTGCATCACTTTAATAATATGTCCTAACCCTAATTTTGTGCCAACCCCAAACCTTCACCGTAACCTAGAAAAACACCTCTCTAGTACCAATATTACACAGGAAACACAGACTAGGATTCAGAAACAGGCCGTCTGTGAATGGTAAAGCTGTGGCCAAAAGGGCTCTTTAACATGATCCTGGAAACCAGCAGTATAGAGACAAGACACATTAGCACAATGAGAAAAAATCTCGCTGTTAGCTAATTTGCATGTCAAGGATGCCCCTGTTAATTACTGCAAGCATTACCAATCACTTTGCTATGGTAATCACCACTGCTGACCCATCCATTATGTTGAGACAGGAACTTTCATTCATTAACTTCCACATACACATGCATGTATACATGCAAACACACCCACACACACACCCTACACACACAAACACTCATCCTTACACCTTTCAATTGCCCTACTGTCACAGAGTGTCTATGGCTTTGCATCTCAAACTACCCTTCTCTTCTCCCAATTCCTTACTGTCAGTCAGTAATTCTAGAGATTAGAATTTGACACATTCTAGTGTTCACTTGCATCTTTCTACAAATCTGATGTTTTATTAATGCTTTAAGTGATTTAAAAAAACTGTTAAGAGGTGACCCTAGTGTCTTGTGCCCTTCCTTCCATATTACAGACAATGCTCATTAGTTTAGAGAGAGTTGAGAGATATAGAATCCCCATATTTTGCAAATACAATTATTCACACACACACACACACACACACACACACACACACACACACACACACACACACACACACACACACACACACACACACACACACACACACACACACACACACACACACACACACACACACACACACACACACACACACACACACACACACACACACACACACACACACACACACACACACGCATGCACACACACATGCACATATACCCCTACCCTACCTTTACCCCCTGCTGCAATCACCCAGGCAGATAATCTCACACACTTACAGCCATACCCTACCTTTACCCCCTACTGCGATCACCCAGGCAGGCAATAACATTCACACTCACACACACACACACACACACACACACACACACACACACACACACACACACACACACACACACACACACACACACACACACACTCAGTTAAGACATCTCTTACCTCTGCCAATACTCACGCATGCAGCTGCACACATACACACATGCACATCCCCTAATAGCACTTTACAGCTAAACTCCATAGCACTCATCTCTAATGTGATCTCACACATGGAAAGTAATGGGTGAATGTAAGCTTTTCACAGTGTTAATTAACATGACTTGCAGTGGTGGTTTACACAGCTGAGTGGTCCTACAAATCAGCTAGCTGCATAAATCACCACTGGCATTTCTCGAGTAGAATACATGACTGATTATTATCTGCCCCATTTACACTTGCAGTAGGTCAGAGACACCTCATCAATCCAGAGCACTGTTGTAGTGCATCTTTTCAGTTTGAAATGGTTATATCAGCAGTGAAGAGAGGCTACTGCTGAAGATAAAGTTTCTGAATCCCAGTCTCAGACACCATCAGATGTGCACAAAACTAAATCTGTCCCCTTACCTAGCTCTTACTCAAACCATAGCCTTGAAATACATGGGCACATTCTCCTATCCGTTAACACTGAAACTTTAGGTGTTTGTGAATGTTTCATCATCAAAATTACAAATCCACCCATAGCTTCCTCACTCATCATCATCAAAATAACAAACCCACACTTAGCTTACTCACTCATCATCAAAATTTTAAACCCAAACTTAGCTTATTTACTTTTCATTCTTTCAAAATCTATGGCACGTGATGATAACAACTCCTGACACATTTCTCAAGCAGTTCACTCTGTTAAACAACAACTGATGATTTCACAGAGGAAGAATGACAGAAACACACACACACACACACACACACACACACACACACACACACACACACACACACACACACACACACACACTTATAAATGTATAGGTTCATAGGTGTTTACTAGGCTAACAACCACAAGGGCCTTTTTAAGCCTACCCATGCAGCCCAAATCTCTGACAAGTTCTTAAACCCTTGATAAATGTAAACAGGGGCCTGGGAGATGAACCATTTACAGGTTCTCTGTGCCAATTAGAGACATAGGTGCAAAAACCACTGATGAATTTTCAGTTTCCCATCCAATTGTCCAAGATGCACTTAAATTGAGTTAGAGAGGAAATCTGCTTCACATGGATGGGGAGCCTGTTCCATAGACAGGGTAGTCTCTGGAATACATACCTATCTCTCCAGCATGTCCTATTTATATCACAGGCAAGGTTTAAGTTTTTAGAAAGGATAATTATGGTACTGTTTGTTTTGTGGATATGCAGGAGGTCCATCAGAGTGGCGTCTGACAATGCTCATTATGCCAGGCATAGATCTCCCATCAAAAGCCTGTAGGAGACAGAATACAGGGATAGGGCCTTGAAGCAGTCTGCATAGGACATATTACTTATGCCCTATATTCTTTTAGTGAGGAACCTCTGTGGATGTTCCAATTGTTGGATATGGCTGGTTAGATAAATATCAAAGGGGGCATTTTACTCAATGATAGGTCTGATGAATGCCGAATACATTTGAACAATGAGTTCTTGGACTTAGATGCCACACCTTTGTTTATAAGTTGTGCAACATAGAATGATTTCTTCACTACTGTAGACACATGATTATAAAAGGCTAAATTACTATCTAAGTGTGCCCCTAAGTCTCTGATTCTCACTACACCTTTCTAAACATACTGGAAAATATTAAGATACAACCAAACACCCTAATAATGGGTGATTTCAACTACCCTGTCATTAACTGGAAAAATGAATGGGGTACCAACCCCTTTTCCCAGCGGTTCTTGGAATTCATAAATTCCAACGCCCTGGATCAACTAATCCATTGTCCCACCAGGGGCTCCAATATCCTAGACCTGGTCATTACCACATGGTAGATGGATGCTCCACACCAGTGGTCACCCCCTCATTGATCAGGTCTGACCATAAGCAAATTACCCTTGACATCCCCATCTCACTCCCACTCCCCAGTAAGGAAACCTCCTTAAAAAACTTCTCCAAAGCCAACTTCATGCTGCTGAAGTCAGAAGTGAGAAACTTCATGACACCCATGCAGATGGGATCTGGAAGTTCGACTGCAGAATCCTACACTAAGGCACTGTACGAGCACATCCACTCGTGCTTGAATTGTGCCATCCCAAATAGAACCAAGATGCACTTCTCCAAAAAAAGGAAGACAATCTGGTGGTCCCCTGCTATAAGCAAACTATGCAACAGAAGGAAGAAACTGTTGCAGAAAAGAGGAACATCCCTGAATGCAAAAAAACTCTCTCACCAGCCTCAGTAAGAAGCTGAGATCCCTCATAAAATCCTCAAAAGCTAGCTATGAAAATAAAATTGCCAAAGATTCCAAAGAAAACCACAAGACTTTCTATAGTTATGTCAAGAATCTAAATGGCAATGCTCAGATCTGCTCTGAGCTACAACAGAATGGCATTAAATATACTGATCCCAAAGATATTGCCAATATCCTGGCAGATCAATTTAGTGCCAACTTCACCTCCCTCTCACCCCCTAAAGGGCCCATCTCAATACCAAAAGATTGCCAAATTCTGGTAATCATGACCACACAGGTAGAAACCGCACTCTCCAAAGATAAGTATACAGCATCCATGGGACCAGATGACATCCCAGGCTGTGTACTACATGAGCTAAAAAATGAACTTGCACTTCTCCTAAGTGTCATGTTTACTCATAGCCTCACCTCAGGTTTTGTGCCCACTGAGTGGCGCACAGCTACAGTTATCCCACTCCACAAGGGCGGCTCTGCCTTAGATTCCGGGAACTACCTTCCCATCAGTCTGACAAGCCTGATCTGCAAGGGCATGGAACGCATTATCATGGAACTTATAAACAAAGACATTGGCAACCTTCAAACACTGGACCCCACCCAGTTTGGGTTTGTGAAGGGCCAATCTTGTCTCCTGAATCTGATTGACTTCTTCAAATCAGTCTGCAGAGATGTGGACGAGGGTAAGGCGGTCCACACAGCCTATCTGGACCTCGCCAAGGCCTTTGACACCATCCCCCACTCTGGAATCATAGATAAACTTACTAAGCTGGGCATAAATCTCTATGTCACTCGATGGGTTGCCAACTGGCTTACTGACAAAACCCAGACTGTAAAAGTAGCCGACTCCAAAATCCAGCTCCAGACAAGTGACAAGTAGGGTACCTCATGGTTTAGTCCTGGGATCACTCTTGTTTGGAATCTACTTCTCTGAGGTGCAGGCCAACACTAAGGGACTCTGGCTAACAAAGTTCGCAGATGACTGCAAACTGGGAGCCATTATTGAATCCCCGAATGATGTGGATATTCTACAAAAGGGCCTTACAGAAACAGATGCCTGGTGCCAGAGCCATGGGCTCAAACTTAATGCCAAGAAATGTATAGTTATCACCTTTGGAAAAAAAACATGTACCCATGAATTACCACATAGGTGGCAGTACACAAAACATCAAAAGTGTGGTGAGAGACTTAGGGACACAGGTGGACAGTGGTCTCACTTTCGATAACCACATCACTACAACAGTCAGGAAATCCTTCTATGTGGCACACCTCATCACTAAGGGCTTTTCATCCAGAAAAACGGAGGTCATTGTCCCACTGTACTCATCCCTCATTAGACCCATTATAGAGTATAATGCCCCATTTGGTATGTACCTCACAAGACATCTGCAACAGCTGGAAAGGCCACAGAAATACCTCACTAAAAGAATCACAGGCCTAAAGCACATGCCATATGCTGACTGTCTAAAAAACTCCAGTTATACTCTGTGGCATATCATCTACTCAGTGGCGATCTCTGCTTAACATACAAGGTCCTGTCAAACCCTGAGCTATTGGACATGCTCCACTTAAAGAAATTGCAATCCCTCAGAGCCACACTCTCCAGGGATCTAAACCTTGTCATCAAAATGAACAAAACATGCTGGAGGGATAGGTTCCTGACCCAAAGACTCCCAATACTATGGAATAGACTACCCATACATGTCAAGCAGAGCACCTCCTTGGCCCTCTTCAAAAGGAACCTTGAGAATCGGATGGGAGATAGGAAATTCACCCCAGGGATCATGTCATTCGCTCTGCTAGACAGGAGTCCAAAGAAGTAAATATTGTGGGAAAAATATCCAGGGAATTGTTATGGCTAGGCTTGTATAGGCCCTAGGGCTGATAGCCTAGTACCAACCTATGAACCTATGAACCTATGACTACTGAGTCAACTCTAAGGTTTGTGCTGTCAATATGATAGTTACCAGGGATGGATGACTTCACAAAGGATACTATTATGCATTTCTTGGCATTTAATTTTAGTCCATGGCTCTGACACCAGTTGTTTGTCTATGTCAGCCCCTCATGGAGAACTTTTATGTCAGTGTGAGATTCAATGACAGCTGCTAATTTGCAATCATCTGTGAATTTAGTCAGCCAGAGACCACTGACATTGGCCTTGACTTCTGAGAAATAAATGCCAAAAAGGAGCAGTCCAAGGACTGATCCCTGAGGGACTCCACTTGTGACTGGCCTCTTTGTATAGGTGGACTCCTCAATTCTAACTTCCTAGGTCCTGTCCACGAGCCAGTTGGCTATACATCGGGTGACATATGGGTTTGTACCTAACTTCTTGAGTTTGTCAACAATGTCCGAGTGGTATATTGTGTCAAATGCCTTGGCCAGGTCAAGGTAGGTGAACAATTTTGCCTCAGCCATTCCTTTGGTGACCTTCTCAAGGACATTGACCAGGTTAAGTATGCATGATCTGCCCTCAACGAAAGCAAACTGAGTTGGGTCCAGTGCCTGGAGGTTTACTATATCTCTGTTCATCATCTCCATGATAATTATTTCCATGGCTTTACATATAAGACTAGTGAGACTTATGGGACTGTAGTTTCCAGGGTCTGTAGATGACCCACCTTTGTGCAGAGGGATGACTGTTGCCTTTCTTCATTCGTGAGGCATAAAGCCTTTTTAGAGGCTTCAGGTAAATAATAATTCCAGAGGCCCTGTTAGGTCATATTGTCTGGGCCCATTGATGCAGTGTTCTTGGTCTTAGAGAGAGTATTAAGGACCTGTTCCCTAGTGATAGTAGGGGGAGTTTTATTTGATGATATTTTCTGAGAGAAGGTTGAGGGGAAGAGAGGAGTAAAGCTGGAGCTGAATTTCTCAGCCAGGAGATTTTTTACCTCTTCTGGCTCAGTATAGGTGGCTCCATTTACAATGAGGTCTGCACACAATTGTGTATTGCCTTTGAAGTTGTGGACATAGCTAAATAATTCTTTGAAGTTGTTCTTGGTCTGGGAGGCCAAACGTTCCTCAAATTTGGCTTTGGTAGACTTTATTTGTCTTCTGATTTGTTTGTTGAGTTTGATGAGAGTAATTTTATCCTGCTGGGTTTTCTTCCTCCTGTTATACATCCAATTGATTTTGTGATTCCACCAGGGTGGGTTGTTTTTTGAGTTAGTTCTGTACTTCTTCCTGGTGAGTACAGCTGCCTTAACATCCACGTCCCATCCCCACCCCCCAGTAAAGAAACCACCATAAAAAACTTCTCCAAAGCCAACTTCATGCTACTCAAGTCAGAAGTGACAAACTTCATGACACCCATGCAGACGGAACTGAAAGTTCAACTGCTGAATCCTACACTAAGGCACTGTCATCCACTCATGCATGAATCGTGCCATCCCAAATAGAACCAAAATGCTCTCATCCAAAAAAGGAAGCCAATCTGGTGGTCCCCTGCCATAAACAAACTTTACAACAAAAGGAAGAAACTTTTGCAGAAAAGAGCAAAATCCCAGGTTGCAAAAAACTCCCTTACTAGCCTCAGTAAGAAACTGAGATGCCTCATAAAATCCTCCAAAGCTAGTTATGAAAATAAAATTGCCAAAGATTCCAAAGACAACCACAAAGCATTCTATAACTATGTCAAGAATCTAAATGGCAATGCTCAGATCTGCTCTGAGCTAAAACAGAATGGCATTAAATATACTGATCCGAAGGATATTGCCAATACCCTGGCAGATCGATTCAGTGCCAACTTCACCCCTCTCACCCCCTAAATGGCCCATCTCAATACTGGAAGATTGCCAAATTCCAGTAATAACGGCCACACAGGTACAAAATGTACTCTCTAAAGCCAAGAATACAGCATCCATGGGACCAGATGACATCCCATGAACTACAATATGAACTGGCACCTCACCTAAGTGTCGTGTTTAATCATAGCCTCACCTCCCCATCAGTCTACAAGGCCATGGAACTTATAAACAAAGACATTGGCAACCTTCAAACACTGGGCCCCACCCAGTATGGTTTTGAAAGGCCGATCTTGTCTCCTGAACCTGATCGACTTCTTTGAATCAGTCTCCAGAGCCATGGACAAGGGTAAGGTGGTCCACACAGCCTATCTAGACCTTGCCAAGGCCTTTGACACCATCCCCCACTCTGGAATCATAGATAAACTTACTAAGTTGAGCATTAATCCCTATGTCACCCAATGGGTTGCTAAATGGCTTACTGATAGAACACACACTGTAAAAGTAGCCGACTCAAAATCCAGCCAGACAAGTGACAAGTGGAGTACCTCAGGGTTCAGTCCTATCTACTTCTCTGAAGTACAGGTCAACACTAAGGGACTCTGGCTAACAAAGTTTGCAGATGACTGCAAACTGGGAGCCATTAGATGGGAGCCATTATTTCCCCAAATGATGTGGATACTCTACAAAAGGGCCTTACATAAACAGATGCTTGGTGCCAGAGCCATGGGCTCAAGCTCAATGCCAAGAAATGTATTGTTATCCCTTTGGGAAAAACATGTATCCATGAATTACCATATAGGTGGCAGTACACTAAACACAGAAAGTGTGATAAGAGACTTAGGGACACAGGTGGACAGTGGTCTCACCTTCAATAACCACATCGCCACAACAGTCAGGAAATTCTTCTATGGGCTTTTCATCCAGGAAAAAAGGAGGTCATTGTCCCACTGTACTCATCCCTCATTAGACCCATTATAGAATACAATGCTCCATTTGGTATGTACCTCTCAAGACATCTGCAACAACTGGAAAGACCTCAGAAATACCTCACTAAAAGAATCACAGGCCTAAAGCAGATGTAAAACTCCAGCTATACTTTGTCACATATCATCTACTCAAAGGCAATCTCTGCTTAACATACAAGGCCATGTCAAACCCAGAGCTGTTGGACATGCTACAGGATAGGTTCCTGACTCAGAGACTCCCAGACTCTGGAATAGATTGCCATACATGTCAGCAGAGAGTGCCTCTTAGACTTCAAGAGGAAACCCCTTGATTGGATGGGACTGCTAGACAGTGGTCCAGGAAAGTAAATAATGTGGGAAGAAATTGGGCTGATAGCCTTGTACCAACCTATGAACCTATGAACCTATGAACCTCTATGCAGCTATTAACCTGTTTGCAGAGGGTTTCTGTGAACAGTTCTGTATAGGCAGAAGTGTTCTCAGGGTTTATTGGGGCTTGAAATTTTGCCAGGTTCTCACTTAATAACAGGAGGTTAGCCTTAGAATATTTCCTGCATATTCCAGGTTTAGCTGGAGTTCCAGACTTTATTTTTAACCAACAAAAATAAGACTAGGTGTTAGTAAAACACAAGTTCCAAACAGAGAAGTCACCACAATGCCCAGGCATCTATGGAAGTACACTTTATTAAATAAACAAAAGACTTAGCGCTTTTGCCTACTTACATGTAGGCATCATCAGAGTTAGCTGGAGGTACATGCTTTATTTTTACTTCAAAGGAGACCATTTTGTGGTCTGACCTTACCAAAGAAGGCATTACAGTAAGTTGTGTGCAGCAGTCTCCCATATTAGAGAGAATTAGATCCAGTATGGTTGCACCACTGATTGGTGTATTGACTATCTGGTCCAGTGAGTTTGTGTTTGCAAAATCCAGGAATCTCTGTGCATATACATTTGGCATCATATAGGATTCCCAGTTAATAGTGGGATAATTAAAGTCACCCATGAATATGGTATTGGGTTGGATGGTTAGTTTTTCTAATAAGTTTAAATACATGTCATGGGTCTCCTGGGTCATAGAGAAGGACCTATAGTTTGCAAGGAAGTAGTATTGAATTTTACCTATGGTGATTTGAACATGAAACAGCTCAAGTGAATTGTACTGTTTGACCAGCCTTGAAGTATATTTATTTTTGATGTAAAGACACCTTTACCTTTAGTCACTGCCTGTGAAGTAGTTGGCCGAAATGTGTGGAAGGCATTATAACCTTGCACTCTTGGTGTGCTCTCCGTGGCTTTAAACCATGTCTCAGTGACCACAAAGAGATCAGCATTCTCTAGGGCAAAAAGAGCTTCTAGGGAGTACAGTTATTTGTTTAGACTAATGCACTGAGCAGTAATACCTTTAGATTTTCTTGGTTGTGATTTGCTGAGTCGGAAGAACTTTCAGTTTGGCATTGCCTAAAAAAGGCGCTATGGAGGAAGACAATGTTTCAGCTAATATCCAAAAGCCTAGAGGGGAGAGGTGCAGACCAACCCTGGCAAAGCACTGTGGTCTGTTGACCATCTTCTTCCATGCTGACAAATACTGCACCCCCTTTTGGTCATATTGTGGCATCATCCTTGGAGAAGGTAAAATGCTGCTCAATGATAGACTCATACCAGCCGGAGGCACATATTCCAAGAGCTCCATGATGCCTCTCTTCATATACTCTAGGGAGGTACATCTCAGGTCATTTTCTCCCATATGGACTATGACTGAGTCATATTGGTAATTGTGGTCCAGTGACCTGAGTGTATGCATAATATGGTGGATCCTAGCATTTATTAATGAATGAATGAATGAATGAATGAATGAATGAATGAATTATTAATTAATTAATTAATTAATTAATTACTTAATTAATTATTAATTATTACTTTCCTTAGCTACACCACTCCCACACTTTCACACAGCAGAAATACTTATTCTTAACTGTCATCTAAACCCCTCTAAAAAGTTTCCCATAGCAACTATTTATATCCCTCCTGGTAATAATACTCACATCCTGGAATCCATCCTGCCATGGATGACACTCCAAGTACCCTGTGAGACTATTATTCTTGAGGATGTCAACATTGACTTGAATCTTTTAGCCACCAACTCTCCAAAAGCTAGCATAAACCTGTACATTTCATTCAACTTATTACATCTTTTACTCACCAAAACAAGAGCAATAACAACCTCACTCTGGACTGGATCCTAACTTCCAACCCTAAACTGTACCATAACTCTGGCACACTACCCAACTCTCTCAGTCATCACCTTCCCATCTTTGTGCATCAACACTCTTTGCAACCCCCCAGATCCCACCTCTACAGAGATTGCTGCAATCTCTCCTCCTTTGATGCTGAAAGCTTTAATCAAAGGCCCTCACTAGTAAATTGGTCTAACCTTTAGCATTGCTCATCAATGAAGCTGTACTAGAATTTAACCAATCCTTCCTTGGAATTCTTAATTCATTAGCTCCAGTTAGAAAAATAAGGATCAAAACCACTAAGCCCCCTGGCTCACAAAAGAAACTTACAAGACTATAAAAAAATAGATACTACTTGGAAACAATGGCTTAAAACAAATCTACTCAATTACTACAAAAATATAAAGAACTTAGAAACCTCACCAAAAAGAAATTCAACACTGACAAGAACAAATTCTACCCAGACACCCAATTTTCCCACTACTCAACCCAAAAAAATTCTGGCAAACCATTAACAAAATTCTCCACCCAGGAAGTCCTTCTACCCCTAACCCCTTCGCAGACAAGACTCCACTTGAAACCACCTCTTTTCTTCCTAAACAAGACCCCACTTAAAACCACCTCTTTTCTTAACTCCTATTTTATTGACTCTATTAGCAAACTTACAGAAACTGATAAAATTAAAAATGCCATCACTACCACCCCCTCCAACATAACAACTTCTCCCTTTTCTCTCAAACCTGTCCTCACTGCGTATAGTAAATCTCTACTTGGAAAACTCAAACCCTGTTCCCCATCCTATGACAAACTCCTTCTTCCTTAAACTAGCTATCAGCTCCATAGCTTTCCCCATCTCTATGCTAGTAAACAGATGTATCTCAGAATCTACTGCCCCAGACATTTGGAAATCTTTTTATACCATTCCCCTTCACAAAGGTGGTAACTCCACACAGCCCTCCAAATATAGAACCATAGCTATCCTCTCCCCTCTTTCCAAAATCCTTGAAAAATGTATACATACACAGCTAATCAACTACATAACTCAAGAAAGCCTTCTCACCCCCACACAACATGGATTTAGGCCAAATCACAGGACTTTCACTGCACTTCTCTCTTTCACTCAGACTGTAAAAGAAGCCAGAGATAAAAAAAACAACTAGCATTCTGCTTATTTCTTGATCTTTCTAAGGCTTTTTGTACTGTTTCCCACTCTAAGCTCCTAACTAAATTATCTGATCTCAACTTCTCCTCTGCTACACTTTGGTTATTTAGCTACCTCTCAAACAGGCAACATTAAGTGAGATGGCAAACCACCTACTCCCCCTTTCTTCCTACTCTGACTGGAGTCCTCCAAGGCTCAATACTAGGACCTTTACTATTCAACATATTCACAAATAGCCTCTATAAATCCTGCTCTAACTCCTCACTGATACATTATGCTGATGACTCAGCTCTTATCACTTTCTCAGAAAATATTACTGACCATCAATCTGCTACACAAAACTCTTTTCTTACAGACAACCATCTCATCCTAAACCCCAAAAAGACCAAACTCCTCCTTTTCATTCCTAAATCTCTTACCCACCATAAATCTACTTTTACTATTACATCTAGCGATAACACCCTCATTAAACCTGAACCACAAACAAAATTCCTCTGCATCTTGACGACCAACTAAAATTCGACCTGCATATCCAACACTGTATAAAAATACAAATAAAAAAATCAGACTGTTATAGAGAAAAAAAAATTCCTAACTCCAGAATCTATAACCTGCTCTGGCACAAGCAATCCTCCTTCCCTGCCTCTATGCATCCCCTATCTTTGCTATCCTGCAAGCCTTGTTAATAAACAAACTAGCAGAATCTTACAACACAATTGCCTTGCCCTTAAAAAACTACAATGGCTGGAATTCCCTCAACTGCTGCTTCTATCCCAACTACAAACCACTCACTCCTTACTCTACATACCTTTCTCCTGTCCTTCTCTCTCCTCTCTAGTATCCCTTTACACCCTTTCTCATACTCTCCACAGCTCTGAACAGCTCCTTCTGGACATTTATAAACATAATAAGAACATAGGGAAGCTGCTTTATAAAGATACAGTGTTCGTCTTTAGCATGGAACAACCCCCCCCAACATCAGGCAAATTCAACACCTAAACAGTTTAAAAAAAAATTGAAAAACTACCTAGCAAGCATGACTCCCTGCCCTTGTTTACATCCTACCTAACCTACCTAACCTTCACTTTCACCCCCTCTTTTTCTAATCTCTTTATCCACTAATCATACCTACTTTTCTATTTCTTCCTGGGTGCATGCTGATACCTGAAAATGTGATGTTGCCAATGACTTCTTTGTAAACTTGTAAATAAGGACCTTTTTATACTCATTAGTAATTATATAGCAGGGCAATTCTCAATGTTATGTAGTAGTCTTATCTTAGAGGATATAACTAGTAGTAGTTACTTAGTTAGTACGTAGTAGTTGTTTTTCTAATTGATTAATTTTTGAGAATCTCCTTCGTTTTAAGTTTTGTGTTGCATGAATTGTATCAAACTGTGTTGGAGCTTATCTCCTTGGGTCTCCACTGAAAATGGGCCCTGGGCACAGTTGGATTAACCCGATTAACAAAACATAAAATAATAATAAATAATGGAGTAAAGCACTGATCCACATGAACTGACAGCAGACTTGGTCTGGGTAAAATATAAAGAGATATAAACATTGTGTAATTAAAAACAGTCATCTTGAAAAGTCATAGGCCGGGATTCACTAATCCTTCAAGTAAGACTAACTAAGTCTTACACGGAAACGGCAGTCTAAGAATATGATGTCAGCGCATCATGCATATTCATGAGGGCACGCTGACTCAAATCTAAGGCTTACACGGAGTGTGCACGAGTGCAGGGTGCGTATCAGACTGCCGAGCAGTCCAAATATCCATGCCCCTGCAAGTGCCTAAACTGCAAATGTCAACTGAAATGAGCGAGTCCGCTCAAATGTCCACATACCCAACACTACACACCCCCACATTCTAAATCACTGTACAAGTTTAAAATGTAAAGCTTTCCTATTTTTTTATTATCCCCAATATAGCTGCCCGTATTTGCACGTGTATGCGTGGGTTTGCCCATTGCTTAGCTACAGTTAGCAGTGTAGACATCGAAGAGGATAATAAACTATTTATATGCAAATTAAGCCAAATAGCAATAGCGTAGTGGTAGAGCCCTCGCGCAAACAGGAGGCATTCCCGGTTCGAGTCCCACCACTCCACTACCTATTTTCTGTAGGAAATGTGTGCATAAAAAGAATTCCTGACATTTACCTTTTAAATTTCAGTAAAATGCATTGAAATGGCCTATGTGTTAGTGAACGATATTTTATATATATATATATATATATATATATATATATATATATATATATATAAGAAGGTGGAATGGTCATGCATACTGATAAATGCATAAGTAACATATCTTAAGCAATGTGAAGCACTACTAAGCAAAGTGTACTTGTATTAAGCACAGTTAAGTACAATTGCTCATAGCTTAGCACTGCTTTAACTAGCGCAATAGTTTTGTGTGGAGCTGCGCATCGCACCAACTAGCGCAAACAAAACATGTTCACGCCGAGCTGCGCACCACGCTAACTAGCGCAACGTTGGGCAACGTCGGGCAAAGTTGAGCAAAGTCGGCTAAACACAGCCACACCTCCTAGCCAGTCTGGCCAGTAGTAAAATAAAAAGCAATGACAGGCCTCGCACCCGGGATACTGGGCACCATAATCACAGTACTAAACCACTAAGCCATGGCAGCTTTAAATATGGATGCATTTCCAACACACTCATATATATCAATGGAAGTTTACCCATTGCTAAGCAGGTTTGCTTTTAGCTGAGATTTTTCAAAACCGGCCAATCACAAATAAGTGTGGGAAATGAGGCATATTTAAGCTCCATAGGTGGGAATAATTGCTGTTAGAAAAATATATATATTCACATAATTCAGATATATATAAGTTGTGTGGTCAGATATATAGAGAAATGTGTGCTTTAGACAGGAATAAATGTGCTCAAATCCATATGAAGAGCAAAGGTTGAAAAATAGTAATGCATTTAATTCTGTTTTACTAGAATAATAGTTGATTAGAAACTTGGCCTTAGCAGCTCGGCTGGCTCATTTCTGTCAGTAAAGATTATTTTGCAAAGTTAGAAAATAATGAATCTGTGTGCATGTGTATCTTTTCCTGCTTCCACCAGAAGAATGGCCTTTATCAGAGATAATGTCCAGCTGGTGAACAGAGAGACAAAGAAATGTATTAAAGAGACATTCATCCATTGTATTCGAGCTATCTAAAGAGCCTTGAATTGGCTACATCCTCGAAGAGGATTGTGATTGACACAGGTGGCTTGCAAAGGCTGTAATATTCTCATGGGAAAAAGATTTTGAAAAGCACTATCTCAGCACTTTTCATAAGTTACTATGATGTAAAGAAATGATATAAAATGGCAAACACTGCACAAATAAAGTTAGACAAAATTCTGTACAAGTTTGTGTATGGGTTTCCTGCATTACTGTTTGTCATTGACTGTCATTATTTTTTAATGCCAGATGAATTTTACAGTCTGATTTTAACAAATTTATTTAACAATTGCCATAACTGGTTGTAGCTCCCATCTGCAGACAGTATGGCCGGTGTTGGAGAGGGCTCTCATTTTCGAGCGCAACGGTGAGGCATTGAGGAGTCAAAAGTAATGGTTTGGCTCCTTGTCCATCATCATGATGCAAGACTCCTGCAGGGCCAGTTTCAGGGCACTGAGTACAAAGCGGAAGCCTGGAACTGCCTAGCACATGATCTCAACCGTGCCACAGGCATCCCTCGGACTGGTGAGCAGGTCAGACACCACTTCTCAGACCTGAAGAGATGCAAGGAGGACCAACTGAACCAGTGGCTACAGGAGGCCCGTGAAATGGAAAATGCCCCACTACTGAGTATGTAGCCATGGAATGAAGTATGTAAAAATTGCTATTGTAGTCTATGTTACGAATAGGTATGTTTCAATATCCATTCATTTACTTCACAGCTGCAGGTGTCCGTGCTGTGAATCAGCAAGCCTATGCAGATAGGCTGCCAAGGCTGCACCACCAGGCAGGTTAGTAATTATTCTGCATGTGTTGTCATATAAAAGAAGTGCTAGAGCTTGAAAAAGAGTGTTGTAATCCATTAATAAAGGTATAATGAGTGTTGAATAACTTCTCTGCATGTACTGTTATATAAAATAAGTGAGACAGCGTAAAAAGGTGTTGTAACCCATTAATAAAGGTATAAAATGTCTTGAATAAAAGACCTCTGCATGCACTGATATATCAAATAAATGAGAGAGCCACTCTAAAAGTGTGTAATGTAATTAATAAAGGTATAATTCCTGGAGTGTGTCCATGTCACTTTCTTCGATATGTTGTTGTACCCATGCATTATAGAAATAGTACTGTTGTATTAAGTGCAGTCAACTCACACATGTGTAGGCCCATATAAAGTGGATGAAGGGAGTGCCAGTAGCTGTTAAGCATATATACAGTCCTCAACTGTCGGTTCATGGCCAGCATGTACAGGTTAATCTGGCACATGAGTAGCATGTTATTGTGTTCCCCAGAAATGTCAGTGTGCTGCTAGAAATGTAGGGGGCTGTCAACATATACCTGATAATGTCACCTGATCACATCCAGATATGTAGATATATAAATATAAATGAAATATATAAATATGTAGCAGTAACATCTGCATCCAGGATAGTTTGTATGTCAGATACAAGTCAGGTATATCAACAACTAGCAAAACCCATTTTACAATTTAACGGCCATTGCCTAGTGTAATAATACATGTAGGGGATATATAACTGCAGTCAATAGGAATGTAGTGTAAACTATAAGTATATATAAGTTGTTAATGGAGGTATCTTTTACACCCTACTCTATGTGCATAAACAATGCAATTCCACACCTCGATGGGTATGTCTAATCTCATAACATTTGTTGGGACACATGTCCTATTGGTTTATAAATATCTGCATTTACTTTGATGCATGTGCCCTGTTCGCATCCCAAAATGTTGGTGACCTGTTGCCACCAATCAATCCTGCATGCTGTTGGAATGTCCACTGTTGTTCTATATATGCATGTGTTATGCTTGCTGTTCAACTGTTGGAACTCTGGTGTGTTGGGTTATTGGGAATACTACTGTATGCTGTTACAACTAAATTGGAATGCTGTTGGAAATTACTAACCCATATTGTCATTAAATCTTCCTAAACGTAGAACGTATGGTAAGGCCGGTCCCAGCGGACCCACCTATCCCACCTCAGTTGGAGATGGCACCAGCAGGTCCGGTGCCCAGCCCGGGACCTCCTCCTCCATTGGTCCTGTGCCACCTTTGGGTGGAAGCACTGCAGGGGATAGGGCTGGTCCCCCCGTGCAAGCGTGGCCAGAGGAGGGCCAACTATCACCCTCTGAATGGCCCGGGCTGTGGTGCATTTGGAGATCGAGAGTTCAGTTGCTGATCCTCTACGTCAGCTCGAGGCAAGAGTGGCGTGACTCACGGGTGAGCCTGCCCCCACTACGCAGCCCACATCATAGCCACCCTCTGGGCTGTGAAGGTGCAGTGGTGACTGCTCATGGGTGGGGATCTCATTTCCACTGTTGCCATCTGTGGGCTCATGGGCTTGCGATTTCCAAACACCTTTCCCCGTCAATGGTGTTCACCCACCCCATGTGTCATATTCTGCCCCTGTATGCATCTTGTTTGTCTTGTCTGTTTAACTCCCCATCCTACCTCCCAAAATATACCTACATCCCCTACCCCACATTCCACTCTCACCTGAAAAAAAAATGGGCAATCTGCTCCCACAAAGAAATTACGACTCATACATAGCTGCCCATTTTGCACACATGTCCGCTGGACACATAAACTGAAATTTAATTGGCAGTACAACATACTTCATTGTCCTCACCCCTCTCTCAGGGGTGGAAGTTTTCAAATTTCCATCCAAATTACTAGTATATGCACAGCTGTTGCTGTTAAAGAAATGGGTAGCTATGGACCTTCCCTACCCTACACCCATCCTGCACATCCCGAGCTGTATTCCCTACTGTCTTCGCCTCTTTGTACCCCTTTTTCACCACTTTCCTATCTCCCCATTTTCTTTTCTTTCAAAGAAATGAGCGCAGGGGTTAGCGTGAGTTAGCACTTTTAAGCAGTAGTTAGTGGGATTGCGTGAGTGTGCACCTGCGTACACTTTTGTGCGCTTAACTAAGCATTACGCAAACCCACGCAATCCTGATTACAACTGCTTAAAAGTGCCTTAGTCACTCTGAATGTCAGGGCCCCTGTTCTGCTCAGCAGCAAAATAAAATACCTCTGTCAGTCTCGAACCCCGGACCTTGTACACACTAGACTGCATGAAGTACCACTGAGACATGGTAAACATGCAATCAGTTGGTACTGAAATTAATATATCATGCATCAGAATGAGTGAATGTAAAGGACAAATAGGAATGCCTTAACACAAATCCTGTTCTGTGGATCCTTACCAGCAGTTCTTGTGGAATTGCATTACATGACTGTGAAAAGAGAACCAGCCATTCTAGCAGGAAATAATGTTACAGCAGCACTTTACAACCCCCACACAGTATCATAGTAGGACAAACACTATCATATCTAATTAGGGCAGAGGACATACTTCCCAACTGTGACTAAATTTCAGGCATGTCCCTGATTTTGAGACAGGTTTTAGCTGTGTCACTCTGAATCCCTCTGAAAGCTACTGACGTTAGGCAGAAAGGTGGTGAATTACACTTAATGAATAATGATAATAAGTAAGAGGTGGACACCGCTTGTACTTCAGGAAATGTGTATTAATCCATATGCTCTGTTCTCTCAAAGTCCCAACTTAATGTCTCTAATATTGTAAAGGTGTACCTCACTTCTACCAACTTTTCCCTGAGTCTGTTCAAATATGTACCTGGGTGTTTGAGAGGCCTGGCAGAGGCAGAAACACGCAGGCATATTAGCTATTCTGCTGTTACACACTGTGCAAATAGCTTTGGAAGGAGTTCCAGAAGCATACCCTTATGTAGGAGTACAACAGTGAGATACCAAGGGATGTAGCCATGTACTGGTAGCAACCAACTGTGACAATGTCATTGTTCCAGTGCTGAAAAGACTGGTGTGGTGCACAGACAAAGAATAGCAGTCAACCTCTGGCTTCCATCTGCATAGGTCCACAGTTGGGAGCTACGCAGACAGACTCCTTGCCTTGGTAAACTAACAGGTACACAGCAAAGTCCAGCAAGATAAAGTTCACACATTAATACATAATGCTCTCTGTCCTTCTGCACCCCTACCCAAATGTACAATAAACCCATGTGTTCAGGGTCTACCAATGATGTAGGTAGGCATACTCAGTACGGAAACTTGTCAAGTTTTCTTGAGCAGCCTGTGCTAATGTCAACACTAAAAAAGCAAAAAATTTTCAAAAGTGGGTAAATTAATATTCACAGTATAGCAGTTCACAAACAGTT
Organism: Protopterus annectens; assembly: GCF_019279795.1. NCBI lineage: Eukaryota > Metazoa > Chordata > Ceratodontiformes > Protopteridae > Protopterus > Protopterus annectens. The sequence goes on from NC_056725.1 coordinate 276,924,308, forward strand.
CATGTGCCAAATGACTACATCTCAATAACTACTTTTGTATGGCAGTTAATTGTATAAGTAGAAAAGAAACTACATACACCCATGTATCTTGCATTAGTATTTGTAGGAATGAGTACAATTCTACACTGAGAACTGTGTAGTGGAAGTGGCAACATTCAGGTCTGAGTACAACATTTAAATCACTGGCTACACCCCTAGCTTCACATATAAGAAGTTTACCAACCTTCTGACTTACACAACTGTGTCCACAGCAAACAAGAATGGGCCCCACTTTAGAAAGATGAAAGGGCTACACCTACCTGACATAGCAATTTATAGCATTGGGTTGCTATGACAGTGAGAACTGCAATTACCACACAGCAGGCTGCATGCAATTACCAAATGGTGGCCACCAATTGGTGCAGAGGCCATCACATGCACATGTGCAGATACCTATAAAAGCCGGCTGTACTTGCTGGCCACACATGCAATCATCCCATTGCAGATGCTGAGAGAGAGAGAGAGACAGAGAGAGAGAGAGAGAGAGATACACACCCCCACCCACACCAGTGGAAAAAAAATATTTAAAATAAAACCAAAGATACAGCAAAGTGAAAACTACAAACACATACAAAGGAAAGGTGTGTAACAGATATGTATTTACTGGCATGTAGTAGATGTATTTGAAGACTACACTACATACTTTGAAACATCAATATGTGGCAGCAGTACGTATCTATGCACAGATGCCCTGCATAACTACTGCCATGGACAAATCAGTGTGTAGCTGTGTGCACTGGGACATAACTGTGATATATGTAGCTCAGCATTAAATGTCAAACATCCGAACCATGTCATCTGTGTTCTGTACAGGAGTGTGGACAATGGCTGTTTGCTGGTATATGACATGTGGTGGTTAAACTCTGTGGGTGTGATTTGTTAGGTTTGCAGTGTCGCAGCCAGTGAGGCTTGCTAAAGCCAAATGGGCTGAGAACACCTCCAATGCATTTCGCACAAGACTGTGCAATATCATTACATAACTGTATACCTCACATACTTCGCATAATTGATATTCCCACCATGAAAGGTGGACTGTATATGTGCCTATATGTATATCTATATGTACACCAATGGATGTTTATATATATGTCTATATACATATATATATATATATATATATATATATATATATATATATATATATATACCCATATATATATATATATATATATATATATATATATATATATATATATATATATATATATATATATATATATATATATATATATATATATATATATATATATATATATATATATATATATATATATATATATATAAAAATATATATATATATATAATATATATATATATATATAGAGGCAGGGAGAGACACATTTACTGCAACAGATGCCTGGCGACAAAGCCATGGCCTCAAGCTCAATGCCTGAAATTCATTCACATCCATTTTGCTAAAAACCCTGTACCCATGAACTACCACATAGGTGGTAGTCGACTTAACACCGAAAGTGTGATAAGAGACCATGGGACACAGGTGTACAGTAGTCTCCCCCTTGATAATCACAGTGCCACACTAGTCATGTAATCTGTCTACATTGCACACCTCATCACAAAAGCTGTGTCATCCAGGAAAAAAGAGGTCAGTGTTCCCCTCTACTCATCACTCACAAAACCCATTATAGAGTACAATGCCCCTTCTGGTATGCACCTCACAAGATATCTACATCAACTGGAAAGCCACATACATATCTCACAAAGAGTAATACTGCCCTCAAACAGGTGCCCTATGCATACCGTCTCACCAAACCACAGCTATACTGTGTTGCATACCGGCAACCCAGAGGTGACCATTGCCTAACATACAAAGCTATGTCAAACCCAGAGCTGTTGGACATGCTCCACATAAACAGATCACTATCCCTACGAGCTACATGCTCTGGGGACCTAAACCTTATCACCACAATAGACAGAACATGCTGGAAGGATAGATCCCTATCTCAGAGACATCCTATACTCTGGAACAAACTACCTAGCAATAGCAAACAAAGCTCCTCAGTAGCACTCGTCATGAATAGTCTTGATGATTGGATGGGAGATAGAAATTACATCCCGGGAAACACCTCTGTGGCTCTGCTTGACAGGGACACATGGAACTAAATTACTTGGGTGTCAAAGGCCAGGGTACCGTCTGGCTAGGCTTCTATAGGCCCTAGGGTCAATAGCCTATAATCTACCTATGAACCAATACACATCCACATGTACTTGTTGCAATAATTGCTATGTGAGGTTGACTGAGTGTGATGGTGAATGTGTTGTTGAATGTGTCACAGTTGTGTATATGTCGGATAGCTTAGTGGGAAACTGTTTCTGTCATGGTATTATGTGTCCTAGCTCTGATCCCAGCAAAAGATGTGCATGCTATTGCTAGCCAGAAAAAGCAGTATGGCATACGGTCTATCGTAGTCCCTTTGTGTTAACTGGGGTGTGCCATTGGAGGATAAAGCAGTACATGTATGCTCATTGATTGGTACTGCTGGTGAATCAAACCCCTGTATGAACTGTAGTACTACCTGAAGCTGTAGGCCTAAACAGCACCGTATGGTGTATGTCCACATTGCTTGGAAACACTGTTTTGTGTGTTCCCTGTAGTCCTCACAGATTACATACCTCAGGCATAAGGGTTTGTAAGTAATGACACACAGTACTGTATGGTACACACATAAAGCTCATCTGGGTTGTCATACCTCTGTGTCCTGTATGTTTGTCTGATGTGTGTGGGTAGGCCTGTGACATGCCCTCGGTCGTATGTGTGTTACAGGATATAAGTGGGTATCTGGCAACATGTATAGTCTAGTACAGCAGTATGCCTCCTATATTCACAAATGTGCACATATTGTAGGCAGGGGTTTTCCATCAACAACTAGTGTGGAATACTGGTAATACTGTAATTGGACTTTACAATCATTGCAATGGATTACGTATTTTGTTATGCATTAGCTGGATATATACCTACTGTGGCTAGGTGGTGCATTGTGTTGCATACAGTGTGCCATGTACTGTTGCATCTTCTTACATAGTGGTTTCTCTTTGTTGCTGTGCAGAAAATGTTTTAATCTATAGAGCGTGTCAGGCATTGTCAGGCAGTTTTGGATTGAGCACTGATATGTGGTATTGAAAGTGTGTATCCTCTGACAGATAATAGTTTGCTATTTATGGCAGGTCAGTGATATCTGTACTGTACAATGTTAAGTGTGCCACATGACTTGCTCAGACATATTGTTTTATTCCATGCTCCACCATCGCAATCCTGCCTACTGCCGTGCAGAGGATGAGATACTAACTAACTGTCTCATCAAACAGTACACACTGCTAGTTTCAAGAACCAGCCAGGACCAGCATGAGTGGACTGCATTGTGGCAAGATGTTATCCGTAGGATAAATGACATAGGCATGCATAACCGGACTTATGAGCAGGTACGACATCACTGCAGTGATTTACTTAGATGTGTCCAGCAGCATGCGTCTGATGTCCGTAGGCAACAGCTTGCCACAGGTGGTGGGGTTGCCACCCATCCCCCCTCACCAGAATGGAGGAGCTGCTCCTGAGCATGGGGGCTCCCGGCCAACAACAACAACAGCAGCACACATGCATCATCATGGAGGCCTGAGCCCCCCAGCAAGTTCACATGGAGCATGCAGGTAAGATGGCATATCTGTAGACTACTGTTACCTCTATTGTTAGATCATACATATGTGAGATGTGTACTGTGTAGCTGTGTAGTTAGAAGATGTAGAGCCTGGTGTTGTTCAATACTGATAATTTGGAGCATGATGTGTAGGCCTGTGACTGTCAACCATTGTGCTACTGTAAGATTGCAAAGCCACAGTAGCAATGCCACAGATGTTGCCACTGACAAACTGTTTCATATCCTTGTAGGTCCCTCTGGTGTCACAGCAAGGCAGCAGACCCATGCTGGTGAGTGTGTTCTACATTTAATATTGCTAATAAAATGTGCATGTCATAGGTGAGGTGTAGGCCATGTACACATGTAACACACCTACGCATAATGCATGCTGTACATGTTTGCTGTGAGACTATGCACATCTCAGTAATGTGAGTGGCTGCCTCAAACACATGCAATACACAGAGCATCACAAACAATTGTGGCTACACTACAGTGGACATTGGATAGGCAGTCGATACACATGCACACGACATACACAACTCCGTCATACGCAGTACATGTTAATATGCTACACATGGTGTATTCAGACACACACTGTAAGGTCACACTCCAGTACCCCAAATGTCATCCACACAGCACAAATAATATACCTGAGGGGTAGAGGCCTATCATAGGGCAGTGCGACACTCTCCAACACGCAACAAATTCATGTTAGGCAATGCTCCCTATTGGGCACCTTACAAACCCATGTAACAACTGGCTGTGAAATTGTGAATGTAGCCATGGTACTGCGGTTCAGATACAGCATGATAGGTGCCGGTCTGGCACACATAAGTAGCCTTGAGTGACCACATGATGCTGCATGATGATGGTTCATGATACGACATGCCATCCGGTTACAGTAACCACAGTACTACACATAGCATTAACTGCTATGCACCTCAGTGTTGTGTGTGTGTAAACATATGCACCAATACACAATATGCATAGCAATCACCATTTGTACAAAGTGACACATATATGTCTTGTAATGCTATTGAGTGTATAGGTCACATGACACACACTGTGTATGTGTGATGTTTAATGTTACAGTTGTTTTGTAGCATGCCATGTCATGGCTGGCACTGGCATGTCCACAATATGTCCTACACTAACCATAATCACTGTACAATGGCTATGTTGAGCAATGGTATTCCATCAGGTATACATGCACCACTCATCCTGTCTGTATGCATAGCATGCATGTGGTAAACCTGTGTCCACAATCATCTGCTAAAGACACAGACACTCTAATCAGAAATGGATATCTATGTGACACACAGATACACATCCAGCCATGGTATGTATACCTGTGAGAGAAGGTGCACAGGACATTGCAGAGCTTGTAATACTTGCACAGCAATGTTGTGTCCATGTACACATTGCATTCCAGGGTGAGGACAATCACTGAACAACAACGCATATGCATCAAAGCCATGTATACTGTTATTAACAAGGACTGTCTACACTCGCACTGTATGCTGTTGAGCACCACATGTCCTGTGTGCTGACACATGTGACATGACTGTTTGTCTTGTGATACTGTGCCCCACCATCAACCACTATTGTGTATGTTCTGGATTGCTGGTGGTGTGTGTGTGTGTGTGTGTGTGTGTGTGTGTGTGTGTGTGTGTGTGTCTTTGCTTTAGTGAGGAGTGTATTTGTGTGCATGTGTGCATGTGTACATGTGTGTATGTGTGCATGTGTGCATGTGTGCATGTGTGCATGTGTTCATGTGCATGTGTGCATGTGTGCATGTGTGCATGTGTGCATGTGTGCATGTGTGCATGTGTGCATGTGTTCATGTGTGCATGTGTGCATGTGTGCATGTGTTCATGTGTTCATGTGTGCACGTGTTCATGTGTACATGTGTGCATGTGTGCATATGTGCATGTATGCATGTGTGCATGTGTGCATGTGTTCATGTGTGCATGTGTGCATGTGTGCATGTGTGCATGTGTGCTTTGTTCATGTGTTCTGACATTACGTACAGGTCGTAAAGTGTGTTTCCACAGGTGCTGAGGTTGGGCTGGTTCTCTGCAGCAGGGAAGCTGATGTCACTGGCTCAGATAGTGATAATGATGATAGGTGTGTTGAGGCACAGGCATGTTTGCCAGGGTCTGTCATTGGGCCACCAATCGACAGTACACAGCTCTCCACCCCATTCATGCACACAGTCATACTGCCAATACATCCCTCATCACCAATGCCCTTAGCTGAGGGACAGTTTACAGTCGGCAATGGCCAGGACAGTGTGGTACCTATGGCACATGCATCTGGACACAGTAGCCATACCCAGAGGTCTGGAACGGTACCACATAGGTAGATGTCCAGGGGTTCTCATTGGAGCACTGCTGGTCATCATGCCCCTGGCAGATGTGCCACAGGTCTTACAACCTCACACATGTTCCAGGCTGTCATGGAGGTACAGGCATGTATGGAACGGTACACCAGACAGGGACTAAGGGCACAAAGGGCACATAACACCACTTTAACTGACAGTATCCGTGACCTAGCAGGTGCCATCCATAATTACACTGAGGTCATAGATAGACGTTGGGGTGAGACATTAGATGTCCTCCACAATGTCATGTCCATGTGTCAGGACAGTGCAGGATGGGTGAGACATTGACGTGGACATATGCCAGTAACATCAGCAGCTGGAAGTCACAGCGGACTGCCCTCAAGTCACAGCCACTCCTGTAGTGCCAGTATCTGCCCCAGCAATGTTGGGGGTGGGCTGTCCATAGACCATCCTAGAAGACCACATGCACGTGGCTCTGGACAGTCCCAGCAGGGACTTGGGTCGAATGTACATCCATCTACTTCTGGGGATAGTACCCAGTCTGGCTTAGTACCTGAAAGTGTCAGTAGCACCCCTGCCAGGCACAGGTACCATATCCATGGCCAGAGATGGTGATCTGTAAAGCCTGGCAGGTACAGTCTGTGGCTGTCTCACAAATTCCCGTATATGGCAGCCACATGGTGGAACTGTGTGCATGCAGACACACATGAACCAGACACCTAAGGCTAACACATACCCACACACATTACATCAATATTGGCCCACAGCAGTACTCTTGCCCCTCACACACACACACACACACACACACACACACACACACACACACACACACACACACACACACACACACACACACACACACATGTCAATTGGATGGCTCACTGTAGGCCTCTAGTAAACCAACAACACACCCTGTGCATATGATGAAACCTGTGCCACCTCCTGTCATCTGTAACATCGATGCAGGAACAGGCTACCATGGTGCTGATGCACAGGGTGACTTTATAGCAGTTTAGCAATGTTACCATGTTGTCAGCAGTAGAGTGTAATGATATGCTTGAAGGTGTAGCTGAGCAGGCATGATGCATTAAAGCTGTGATTATCATTGTAGTATTGTTTACACCAGTGTTAGTTAGAATAGTGTATTGTCCGCCCACATACCACTTGGCTGATGTGTGTAGTATTGGCAGCATGTGTTAGAGAGTGGACAGTATGTGTGGGACGTGTGTAGCACAGATTTGCAGGTGTACATTTGTGAACATGGTGGAGGTGCACTGTCTGCATGTACGTGCATAGTGGACACATGGGCAGGGTGACATGCCCTGTATTACACAGTAACACTCCATAGTTTCTATTGGTGGCCAGTATGCATTGTACTACACACATTTCCTAACCTGACTACACATGTGTGCATGACATGGTTTGACACTGTGCTGTGGGTGATACTGTTACTATCTGTCATTGTTTTGCATTCTGACAGTATACATAACTTCAACAGCCTGACCATAACCAATCGTTAGATGATGTCTTGACAACTGACACACAGATGTAGGACACACAGCAACATTTGGATCCTTCAGGTACTATACTATGTCAGTAACCAGTTGTATTCACCTGCATCCATTACTGAGACCACTCCTGTTTGGCATATAGCTCTCTTAGGTACAAGCAATCACAGTAGGGATATGTCTGTCCACGTCTGGTAATGCATATTGTGGCCTATAATGCATTCTCCAGATGACACACACATTCTCCACAAGGGTGTCATACAGACAGATACCTGTTGTCAAACCCATACTGTAAATCTATAAGCCAAACTATGCATAGTCATCCACCTTTACGGAACATAGTATCCCCACAGTACCACATAGGTAGTAGCCACCAACATGAAGGACAGGTACCGATGTGTACATGCAACCAAGTGGTACGTCATCTCTCCTTTGATAATCACATTTCCAAAGGTATGTTTAAATCCCTCGGTGGATCACATAAGGAATAAGGGGTCTGCATGCATATCCACAAAGGTCGTTGTACAAATATAATGAATAGCCATCGTTGATAGACCATGCTGCGTTTGAACAGGTCTGACATATACCTTGGCTATAAACCCTTACTCACACAATTCTATACAAACCGTAATGAGTGTGTGTGACACAGTTGACCTAGGCCAGGGATCACTGCAGTAGCTGGCCTTTTCACAACCATACAGATGTGACCTAAGGTCTGGAAAGCAGCAGCACACTCTTGAAAAGATGACAGATGTGTTCTTGGAGAAAGCAGGGTTCCCACACATGCAATCATTGAGGTCACATGTATGTATATGTATTTGCCACACAGCTACCTCACATGTGCAATGCACATACTGGTGTCATACTGATATGTCATACAGTAGTAAAAGCAAAACCCACAACCCATTGCCCAGCAGTCTCACACACACTCACCAAGTGCAGGATTCAAACACCTACATAACTACTTCATGATACTACCGGAGTACACATTTATAAGATGCGCTATACACATTACTAAGAGCTCGCTTTTCCACAGGTATATTTGTAGGACGGTGACATCATCAGACCTGACAAAGATTAGTATACCACTTTTAAGGTGTTTGAGTACTCTCCAAAAGGGTTGTTCTTCTCCATGGAGATCACACACAAACAGATACACACACTTGTCAAGTGCAGGATTCAAACCCCTACCTAACTGGTTTATGATACTACAGGAGCTCGCATTTACACTACATGCTATATATATTACTGTGAGTTCTTTTTTCCACAGGTACATTTGTAGGATGGTGACATCATCAGACCTGACAAAGATTAGTATACCACTTTTAAGGTGTTTCAGTACTCTCCAAAAAGGTTGCTCCTCTCCAAGGAGGTCACACACAAACAGACACACTTGTCAAGTGCAGGATTCAAACCCCTACTTAACTGGTTTATGATACTACAGGAGTATGCATTTACACAACACGCTATACACATTACTGTGAGCTCTTTTCTCCACAGGTATATTTGTAGGATGGTGACATCATCAGACCTGGCAAAGATTAGCATACCACTTTAAAGGTGTTTGAGTACTCTCCAAAAAAGTTGCTCTTCTCCAAGGAGATCACACACAAACACTTGCCAAGTGCAGAATTCAAACCCCTACCTAACTGGTTTATGATACTACAGGAGTATGCATTTACACGGCGCGCTACACACATTACTGTGAGCTTGATTTTCCACAGGTATATTTGTAGGATGGTGACATCATCAGACTAGACAAAGTGGGTTACATTAGGTGACATTGGGTGGGCTACATAGAAGGAATGTCTAAACACTTTGGTCATGTGATCATCAGAGGACAGTTTACTATCTAACTGTGTCTGCAGGGCCTTCATGACTTTCTCCATACATACTGGAGTACAACCTATGTGGTCATTTGTTTGCACTTTGTTTTAGCCAAAGGGGATGACTATGCATTCTTTGGCATTCTTCTTGGGGCATTGTTTTGACACCAGGTATCTGTCTCTGTAAGCCCCTTCTGGAGGATGTGTATGTCAGCCATAGCGTCGATTATGGACCACAGTTAGCAGTCATCTGCAAACCTGTTCAGCCATACCCCTCCCGTGGTTGCCTGTACCTCTGAGCAGTGTCTACTGAACAGGTGGGGTCCCAGGGCCAAGACCTGTGGGATGCCATTTGTGAATGTCTTAGAGTCAGACATAGCACCTGCAACTCTGAACATGTGTGTTTGATCTGTGAGCCACTTGGCCACACATCCTGTGACATAGCTGTTGATTTTCAGGCTGGTAAACGTGTCCATGATGACAGAGTGGGGAATGGGGTAAACTCTCCTTAGTGAGGTCTATGTGGGCTGTGTGGACTAAATTCACCTCCATCTATGTCCTTGGTAACTGTTTGAAGTAAGTCAACTTGTTTAGGAGGCAGGATCTGCCTTTGACAAGGCAAGGTTGTGTAGAGTCCAGTGTCTGGAGGTATCCAATATCACTATTTATGGGTTCCACGACAATTTGTTCAATAGATTTGTAGACCAGGCTGAATAGACATATAGGGCAATGGTTTCCAGGTTCTGTTGTGGCACCCCCTTTGTGGGGCTGGATGACTGTTAGTGTATGACATTCTTTGGGTGCATACCCTGTGGTACGATTGAGTCTGGACAGTGAATGTAGGTGAGGGTGTAGTTCCTTTTGGGCCTAGTCTAAGACGCAGCCTGGGACACCATCCAGTCCCATTGATGCTGTGTTCTTGGCTTTGGAGAGGGCTGTCTTTACTTGCATGTCCATGACATCTGGGGCTCTGCATCCTTCTGTGATGGACACAGGCCCTTTTGGGGGTGATGGGGGATGTTGTCACTGAACTTGTCCCCCAGGATGTGGGCAATGAAAGTTGGTTTAGTGTATTCCTTGCCATTTGTCAGTAGCTGACAGCATATTTGGAAGTTGACACCTACATGTCTGGTATAGCTACTGCAGGCTTTGTGGTTGTCATTCTTACAGTCCTTGGCAATTTGTCTTTTGAAAGTGTACTTGAATTATTTTATGAGTGATCATTGCTTCTTCCTAATAATGATCAGTGATGCCTTTCCTTTAGTGAAGTTGGCTCTATCAGGTGTTAGTTTCCTCCTTCTGTTGTCTAGCTTATTTATGAGCAATGACCACCAGATTGTTTTCTTATTTTTGGAGGAGTGCATCTTGGTTTTATTTGTGATGTCTCGATCCATGCATCCCTGTAGATGCTCATAGGATTCACTTGCAACTGATTCGGCAGATTGTATACCATTATCCTACAGCAGGAGGTCTTTGGAACTTTCCACTTTTGTCTTGGGACATGTGCAGTTTGCTTTTGAAAATGTCTTCACATTGATTTCATTGACTGGGTGAGGGGGGGGCAGGATGTGGATGTCTAGTGTGATTACTTTATGATCTGATATTACCAGCGAGGGTTTTATCTCTGTTATGGAACACTGGTACCCCATGTTGGTGATGATCTTGTCCAGTATGGTATCCCCTCTAGTGGGCATGGTGACCAGCTGTTCCAGGGTGTTAGAGCAATTTATACCTAGTTTAGTGGGTTTATCTATATTTCCAGACTGTGGGGTGGTGTTGTAAGCTGTGGCAGGATCCACATAGGCTGTGTGAATCACCTTACCCTTGTCAATGGTTCTGTTGACTGCTTCAATGTCATCTATCAGGATTAGGTGACATGATCTGCATTTTACAAACCCAACATGGTTGTGGTCCAGGGTTTGGGTATTACAAATGTAATTGTTTATATGTTGTATGATGATACATTCCATGGCCTTGAAGAGTGGAAGAGTGGGCTTGTCAGGCTTATGGGGCACTAGTTCCTGGTGTCCATGGTGTTCCCACCCTTGTGTAGTGGGATAACCATCACTGTGCACCATTCTGCAGGCACAAAGCATGAGGTGAGGCTATGACTGCACATGATATGTCAGTGCGGTGCCTGTTCATTCTATGGTTTGTGTGGAACACAGCCTGTGAAGTTATCTGGTCCCATGGTTGCTGTGATACTGGCTTTGGAGAGTGTTTTTTACCTGTGCAGCCGTGATGACAGCAACTTTGCAGTCTTCCATTATAGAGATGTGCTCTTTAATGGGTGAGAGGGGGGTGCAGTTAACACTGATCCTATCTGACAGGATGTTGGCAATATCAGTTGGGTCTGTATATTTAGTGCCATTGAGCTGTAACTCAGAACAGATCTGAGTCTAGCCATGACATGGACCTGTCTGTTGGGCAGAGATCTCCTGAGTAGACAGTATGCAACAGAGTACAGATTGGGTTACATTCAGTCTTGTTGCATGGGGCACCTATTTGAGGCCAGTAATCCTCTTGTTAGGGTACTTCAGTGGTCTTTTTAGCTGCTGAACATGCCTAGTCAGATTCATCGCAAGTGTGTTGTGGTACTCTCTGACGGGTCTGATGACTGATGAGTACCGGGAACCTCCTTTGACCTACATGCACAGACCTTGGCAGTTTGTGTGAACACATAGCATGATTTTCTGACAACTTTGTGAATGTGTTTCTGGAAGTAGAGATGTCTATCCACATTTGTCCATAGATCCCTTATTATCACCTCCATATTTGGCATAATTGTGTGAGCATGCCCAGTATGACCTTTCGGTATGTTGTTGCCTGACATTTGCTTCGTTTTTTGTGTGTGAGCATGTGCAGTATGACATTTCAGTGTGATGCTGAATGAAATCAACTACATTTGTTGGAGTGTGTGAGCACGCCCAGTATAGACATTTATACTATATGTGTATGGAGAATCAAGTTGTGTTTTTACAGCAGGGCTCACCTTTGTTTCATAGATCAACAGGGATTATGCTGTGCCTGCAGGGCTTCCATGAGACACTTTGCATAGACTTATCAACATTTCTTCATACAGGGGGACAGCTATTCTTTGTACATTTCTACCCAGGGGCACACTTTTTTGTTACTGTGGGTGTACATAGGATGAGGGTTTCACCTGACACTTATACACATTTGCTATGCCTGCACTGCTGTGTACGGTACATCATTTCAGTCTGTACTGTTGCCTATCGTACTGGCTTGAGGCATACTACTGTGCTACAGATCCTAGCATCCAATGTCACGTATATTAGATTGCAACTTCATAGCCTACACAACCCACATCACACCGCCTGCCCTGATGTTCTCTGTCTGCATAGACCTGTGGGGGAGGTTACCCATATGCCTCTTTAGGGACATGATACAGCATTTCTTTGTGTTTGCATTATTGTACAAATGTCCTGCTGTGTCTGTGCCACTGGAATGCTATCATTGCTTAGTGGTTAAGTACTGTGACTATAGTGCACAGTATCCTGGGTTTGAGCCCTGTCACTGCCTTTTATTTTCATGCTGGGCAGACCAGACTGCTTAAGGAACAGTAAAACAAATATGAGCATGTTTACCTGACTTTGCTCCACTTTGCACGACTTTGCCCGACCTTGACCAACATTGCTCAACGTTACCCAACATTGCACTAGTTAGCATGGGCAATTTTGTTTACATATACTAAATATTGGTAAATGCTGCTTAGCACTGCTTTATATTGCTTAGAACATGGCAATCATGCTTCCAGTGGTGCTGCAGGGCTGCCTATGTCAGATGCACATACTACACTCCCTATACATGTTTGGAAACAGGTAGTGTCATGTTAGGCATCCCTTTTATTTTATGTGTGAGTCAGAGAGAGGTATCATTTCCAGGGTTCCTACTGAGCCAGTGTATGTGCTATGCGTTGCCTCATTGCCAAGGCCAAGGCATACTGGGCACGCCTCCTTCTGCCTACTGGGGCAGGCTCAGGTTGTTCCTCCTCCGAATCATGCTGTGCCTGTGCAGGCCTTGGCAATGGTGGGGGGCTGTTTGGCCCTGCTCCATGATGTTCCTGCTGCAGCTGTTTTCACAGGATCATATTGTGTAGCATGGCGCATACCATGACAATTTGGGTACATGTAGTTGGTGAGTACTGCAAGGCTCCACCAGATGTGTCCAGGCACCAGAACCATGACTTGAGCATCCCAAACACATGCTCAATTACATTTTGTGTTTGTGCCTCATTATGGAGTTCTTGTTCAGGTGTGTGTGCATTTCTGATGGGTGTCATCAGCCACAGCTCCAGTGCATATCCAGCATCCCCCACTAGGTGACCGTCAGGGATGTCCCCATTGGCAAATGTCTGGTACAGCTGTGTCAGATGCCAGATATGGGAATCGTGGTAGCTTCCAGTGCAGCCAGCACACACATTCAGTATTATGCCCTGGGCATCTCACATGACCTGGCAGTTGATGGAGTGGAAGCCCTTGCGATTGATGTAGGCCATACCCCGCTCACCGGCCGGTGCTTTGATGTGTATGTGCATGCAGTCAATTGCACTCACTACCTCAGGGTATTCCGCTATTTCCTGGAAGCAACGCATATTGCTGGTCAATACCTCATGGGAATTGGGGAAACATACATGATCACTGACATGTGCTGACATGGCATTCAGGAACTGGTGCAGTACCCTGGATGCTGATGCCTGTGAAATCCCCATCATATCACAAGTTGGTCTCTGGAAGGTACCTGTTGCTAGTATTTTTAGGCCAACACATACCTTGGTTTCCACTGGGATGGGTTCCCCTCTGTAGGTTCTGTGTGTGAGGCGTGGCCTGCACAGCTCAACAATTTGCTGCAGGAGCTCTCTGTCCACTCTATAGCGCTCCACTATCTCCAACTCATGTAGCCCCTGGTAGGTTACCCTGGGTCTGTACACTCTTCTCCGTCTCCTCACTGTGGGTTGCTCAGCAACATCCGCAATGGTACCACCCTCAGCATCTTGCACATGTTGCCTTATAATAGCAATGGCAGCCCCTCACATGTTTTTTCTCAGTTAAGCTTTTTAAGTTTTCACTTCTCTTTGTATACTGCAGCGTTGCAGTGTTTCTGAGTAAAACATGGGGGACTGTTGTTTGCAGAGTTTTAAGTGCTGGGCTGGGTTAGCGTACTGCCTGTGTAATTGGCTGATTCTGATTGATTTTACCTGGCAGCTCTGCTAGTTCTCCTTGGTTAACTTCCTACTACTACTTTTCCTTCCTTTTCCCTTTCTGTTTCCACCGGGATCAGCACTATGCAAACAAGCGCAAACATGCGCACACATATGCACACAGCCTTACACAGGCTTACACAGGCTTAGGCAGGTACACATCCATGCACAGAGGCTTAGACAGCCTTACAAAGGCTTACATGGGTGCACACACATGCGCAAACAGGCTTAGACGGGTGTAAGGGTGCACACACGCATGCACACAGTGTAAACATCTTTGCAAGAAACTTTGGTGGTAGTCACAGCATATGCCTTCGATTTCTGGGTTTCAGTTCAGACAGCTGTAGACATGCCTCTTCCAGTCCTGAGTAACTCACAGCAAACACATGCCACTCTGCTCCAATAAGCTTACAGTCTTTGATACATACCCCCCTCATGATGTCACCTATCTTCTACTCTGTTACTCCCCAAATCCTACTCTTACACTATAGGGACATGGTTCACATTGCAGGGAAAATTGGGATTCACTATCCTTATACTCATTTGCATAGGATTGCCTACTAATGCTTGGTTACATCTCTCACACTGAGCTTCCCCCCTTAGCAAACACTACTCAGTAGCCATGTTGTCTTCAGCCTGCCATTCACTTGCATGGCAGATGGATATTTTTAATAAAATGCCTATTTTTGGCTTTTATTTTTTTTTTATGGTTTTTAGAGCGCAGCACGTTTGCTCAGCGCTGTGCTATGCTTAAACATCAGAGATTGGGAGAAAAAAATAAATTTACTTTTATTATTTGGCAACACATATAAATGCCAATGGCCTTATATTTGGCCATTGGCATGCTTCCTCAACTGGGTGCATCCTTTATTTGGAGCTGTCATTGCTCCATTTTGCTATTTTCAGAATGGTACTCAGTTACCAACCGAGTACATTTCTGCAAATAACACTACTCTTACTCGGACAGATTAGTGTTTCCTGGATCGCACATTTACCTCATTTGTATAGCTTTCAGCAGCAAATGAGATAATTTGTATAACCTAACACTGTCCGTGCAAGTGTCATTTTAGGAGCTCTCATGCACGCCCCTGCCGGCTGTTCATGGATCGTTCGGCAGACATATTGGCTGTCTGGAGTCTTACACTACTCTTAGACTCCATGCATGCCTTCATAAATCCGGCCCATAGACAATAATTGCAGGTGTACAAAATGCAATGGAAAAGAAAAGATAAAAAAGATGGGCAGTAGGATTAATGAGACTGGTGTCAAAATAAATTACAGAGACGTAATTAGAGTGGATTAACTGGAAATGCTTCCTTATTTTGCAAATAAATGTGGTAACATAATCAGAAACTATGCAGTTGCAATGGGATTTTTTGAGCTTATGTGATTTCAGGTGTGAGCTAAATTTGGATTACATGGTCAGCTCCTTAGTGTTTGTGGGGATTGATTCCCATAATTTAGGTCCTAGAGACCTTTCTGAAGATTGAGAAGAGACGGTGGTTGTGTCTTTTGGCTTTTCCCAGTTAGGGGTCACCACAGCAGAACTCCGGTCTGCTAATGATTGGCAGTAGATTTTTACGTGCTGAGTTGCTAGCCCTGACGCACAACCTTCATCGAAGGTATGCCCATTCATGCATGTCTCCACACAGAAGATGCTCTAGCTGAGAATCGAGCAGGACAATGTCTTTACTGTGAGGTGACAAAGCTACCGCAGCACCACCACCGCAGTGTAAGAGATGGTGGTACTGAATAGATTCTTTAGGAACTGCTGTGATTAGGTGGAAATGGGGTAGAAATATATGTCAAATTTAAGTCTGAAATAACAGTAAGCTAGAAAATCATGTAACATTAAGGTGTCATCTTGACTTCCACCAAGGGTAGAATATTGATTATCAGGAGTGAGTGCTCATTCAATTTAAAGGACTTAGTATGGTTAAGGAGTATTTCACCTTCATCTATGTTACTTAATGTGCATAGGTCACTTTTCAGAAGCTCCTTTGTTTTGCAATTATTTTGTTCCCATAATACTGTTCGCGTTAAAGTTGCAAGTGGTTTTACAAAAAAAAATGAAAGTTATAGTTTAGTGTTTAACTTTTTGTTTCACAGCTACCTAAGTTTTCACTTATAATTGCACCTTGAAAATGATGTCACAATAGGTATTGGGCAATGATTTACATACATCTGCAAAGCATTTCAACTTACCTCTTTAGTGGAGCAGCTTCTTGCTTACATTGCGTTGTCACTAATAGAGCGTCTCAGGTAGTAATTTTTAATATGAGTTGTTCCACCTCCAAGACCTTTATTGACAACTTGTTCTTCTAGGAAGAAATAAACTCCTCCTACATTTAGCATGGAAATTCAGTTGACTATACATCAATGTAGTGAGCCATTATGTATTCAGTCTTTCATAATGTCATGGTAGGGATTTATAATTCTAAAAAAGTTTCATGAGGTTGTCCTTATAAACAAAATAAAATGCATGAGCAGCATACTTTTATGTCAAAAATGTATATATGTATTTTATATAATAAGGAGTTTATATCCCCAACTTAACTTCATTCTTAATTTTAAGAACATGTGACTCACATGTACTTCAGAAAATGACCAATACATCTTAATATTTTTTCAGTAAGTAATCAGAGAATCGTCATTGTGCTCTGTCCAGTTCAAAAACTGTGCCATTTAGTGGAATTAATATTTTAGTGTTTGATATAACCAGAGTGTTAGATGTAGATTAAATTCTCAAGTATCTTACCAGACATTGGTCAAATTTAGATATAGTGAAAGATGTTCTGGCAAAATTACATTGCTTACACAAATCGAGGATTAAATCTGTTTTCCATACTGAATCCATAATATTTTTAATAATACATAGATTATAAATATGGACAAGAGAAATACTGATGTGATCTTTGAAGAGTGGATGAATAAAGAAGAATGTTTTCAGAAACTCTGGGGACATTACTATCAGTTTTTTTATAGTAGGGATTCAATCACATTGGAATTAATTTATTTGAATTAGAAGAGTAGGATATATTGGAGAAAAGAGGGGATGGGTGCTAGCTGGGGGAAGGGTGCTGAGATTGGTAGTAAATTGTCGATTTCAGATAGAAAATCTGTAGCGAATTATGGGTATACTGAGTAATGAATACAAGAGGGAGAATTGCGAAGAGACATTTTATTTCCATTTAGGAGCCAGATCTCATTCCAAAATTATTTTGGCTTGCAAATAAGGCAGGTGATGGGAATGTGAGCTGAATCTTTATTAATTGCAGATATTTTGATTAGAAGCCATTTGGGGTTGTAGTCTGTATCATAGTTGGCTAGAGAAACTGAAATTATGTTTAGGTGATATTCAAACAACTGAAAGGTCCCATCATAACTTATTTTCCATGTTTTGAACCTATTGTTTAATTGCAGCCTAGAGAAAGGGAAATGTTAGGAGCTATAATGTTTAAGCCATGATTCCGTACTGGCAATGATGTGGGACAGTAGGTGGCTAGAAAAGTACTAGATATGTGCAATTTGCTCTTGATATTACTTGCCTTAAGTAATCAATATGATATAGAACATGTCTGGGTATCATTGGAATGGGTAAAAGTAGAGTGAAGGCCAGGAATAGCTTCAAATTATGTCAACAGGAGAAGGGAATAATGTTTGATTGTTTAGCTAAAAATATAGGTATTAGAGTGGGTTTGTATCTTTTTATTATGTTACAAATGAACATAACAAAGGAAATGTATTGGGAAGAGGACCATTTTATTTCTTTATTTGGCATTTGTTTACCAGGAAAGTCTGACTGGGCATGAATTGCATTTCCATTGGAGGCCCGGGAGAGCAGCTCCAACATACATAGTTCAGATAGTAAACTACATGCCATAACAAATAATAGAAATGACATACAGGATAAGTAAAGTCAGATCAGAAAATCATGCAGTGAATATTAAAGAACAATCATAGGATACTGGACATCTAGTAAAATACAATCAGTAGTGACAACCAATGGTAAAGATGTTAAGCATTTTAAACATGATCAAAAAAACTAAGAGAAAGAAAATATATTTTACAGTTGGGTGGAGATTAGTAAATGGAATTAAAGCAGGTAGCTATTGAAGAATTAACTGGTGCTTTGAATAATAAGAAACGGGAGGAAAAGAAAGGGAAAAAAGAAGATCAAGGGAACAAGAAGGAAAAAGGGAGAAGGAAGGAAAAAGGAAGAGAGGGGAGAGAGAGGAAGAGAAGGGAGGAGCAATGGGTAGTGTCAGCCTGATGTAAGACAGGTACAGAACCAGGAGTTCATGAGAAATCTCTTTAGGGATTGTTTTAATATGTGACTACATGGCATTGCTCTAACATCTGTAGGAATACTGTTCCAGACCTTGGCTACAGAGTAGGAATATAGATAGTGACTGACAGATTTTTTCGGTTTATGGATTTCAAGGAGGTGTTCTCAGATGAGCGAAGAGAGTGATTAGGAAGGTAATGGTTAAGAACAGTGCTGGTTGTTGGGCATGAGGAGGATTTGTATACCATTTTATGAGTAAGGAGGATTTGGACTAACTTGAAGTAGTGAGGTAACTCAAGCCAGTTTAAATATCTGAGGGCAGAGCAGTGGTGGGTGTTGTATGACTGGATGCAAATCTAGTTACTTTGTTGAAGCAGAGCTCAAGTTCTGATCTTAGGGAGATCTGAATGTTGGTGAAAATGGGTGGGGCAAATAGCTGTGAAGGAATGAGTTATGTATTGGCTAGAGTAACTCTTGAGGAGTTGGTAGGGAATCTTTTTGATCTATAGAACATGCCCAGTTTTTGGTGTGTTGTTTTTATGCACTTTTGAATATGAAGATAAAATTTGAGTTGATCATCTATTATGACACTAAGTAACTTTGTGTGAAGTACAACTTCAATTTCAGTATTGTTGTGGGAGGATATTTTGAAGGTGCCTTTTATGTGTGTTTGGGATTTGGGGAAGAAATAATATCACAGTTGTTTTATTTAGATTTAGGAAAAGCTGATTGTTACTGAGCCAGTTTTTAATAAAGTTAAAAGCTTGCTGAGTGATAGACTGCAACTGGGAAGGACCATTAGATGAACAAGTGACAGGTGAGTCATCTGAATATTGTATAAGTGTAGCTTGCTGGGAGGCTGTATGTAGATCATTTATAAATATGTTAAAAAGGAGAGCGCCAAGTGCAGAGCTTATGGGATAACTGTATTAACTGGGAAAAAAGATAAGTAAGTATAGAACCATTTAACTTGATTGTAGCCAGTTAGATAGGTAGCTAGAGAACCAAGTAACATGTGTACTGGAAAAGCCTAAAGCAGACATTTTTTGAGAGTAGTTTGATATATGAGATAGCTTTAGAGAGCTTGAAAAAGAGGAAAGAAACTAAATTCTTGTTATCTCTGGCTTTAATGACTAGGTCCCAAAAGGCAACAAGGGCAGTTGTTAAGCTATGATTTGGGCAAAAGCTGTATTGCATAGAGGTTAATAGATTTTCTTGGATTAAGTATTGAAAAAGTTATGTATACATTTTTCTAAGATATTGGAAAGAGGAAAGAAGATTGCAGTTGGTCTGAAATTTGTTATGTCAGTGGAGTTTCCCCTTTTATGAAGAGGAATTATGTAAATTTATTCCATAGAGATAAGACATATGACTCATAAATGGATGGATTGCTCGAGACAGAGATTGGATAGGCAATTGAGGGGGCAGCAATCTTTAGATATTCACATGGGAAATTGTCTACAAAGGGTGAGCAGGAGTTAAGTTTGTGTAATAAATTTTTATATAGGAAGTAGAGGCAGATTTTATGTTGAAAATGGCATTGTTAGAGCTTTAAAGTTTGTCAGTGGTGGCATGATTCTGTAAGGGGTTTTGGATAAGGGTCACTATTGAGTTAGTGGGAGTGAACTTTAGAAGCAGTTTATAAGGGGAAGATGTCTGGACAAGTGTTATGGGTACTAGAAGTTCCATGGTATAATATTGTCTTAATAGTGGACCAAAAAAATTGGGGTTTGTGTTTTTGGTTATCCTGTTCATTGAAGTAATAAGATTTCTTTACAGCAGTAACTTTTTATTCATTTATTTTATTATTATTTTTTTTGTAATGTTACAAAGTTGTTTGTAGGTCTCTAGGTGATCTTGAGATCTGTATTTTGAAAGTTTCTTGAAGCTTTATCTTTTTTATACATTAATTGTCTACTAGAAGGGGATAGCCAAGATGCTTGGGTGAATTTAACTGTCTTATTTCTTATAGGAGCAAGGCTGCTGAGAATGTCAAGAAATATTATATTAAATTTTAGAACAGCATTATCCAGTGGTAGGAAATAGAGGATGGACTAATTAATTGTATTAATGATATCATTAAAGATTTTGGAATTGAAATTTGACAGGTTACAACAGTCTTTATAAAGGTGCTGTTTGATATGGTAAGTTGCTATTCTATAAACATGGGAGGATGTAATCACTGAGGGAGTGTGGTAGGGATTTGGAGAGTCATAAAGGTTTGAATTTGAAACTAGAATCCAGTAAAAAGTAGTCCCTGTCCTATTAACTTTGTTGAAGTGAGTATGGGAAGTCATCAGTCATTTGGATCCATGTAGAGTGATAGAGTGATACTAGTGGAAGGGTAAGCTGATGTGAAGGTTACTCTGTTGATATTGACATCACCAAGAATTATTATTTCATGAGGAATGGAACTAGGTACCCAGTGCAGGATGTCTTCCAGGATAGGGATGTTATTTCCTGGAGGGATATTTACAGTGAGTGGCAAGGATCTCAGCAGAGAGGAATTTAAGTAGAGAAGTAGAAGAAGGAGAGACAGAGATATGGTTAGATAACATGATTGCTACACCACTCTGTCAAAGTGAATGTTAGTATAGTTGGGGGGGGGGGGGATTTCAGAACTTTTATATATGGTTTGGGCCAAGTTTTTGTAAGAATAATAATGTCTGGTCAGTAATGAGTGATTCAGGAATGAAATTCAGAGATTTTGTTTACTTTGTTTTGAATATTCATAGATATGATTTTCAAATGTTTAGTAGATATTACTGTAGAAGAAGGAGCAGGTGCAGAAGAGAGGCAGCCAGGATTGGGAATTTGCCTGGACATCACCGCATGATATGATCTTTTCTACAGTATGCATACACTAGTTTCTACAGTATGCATACACTAGTGAGGTTAAGGTATGTTAGTATTACATTTAAATTTTACCTTATATGGATTGGGAGAAGGGTTATGAATTTTAGATCTGTAAATGAGGTGGGGTAACCAAATAAACTTGAAGCAATAGTAAAAGTGAATAACTAGCAAGTGACATAGGAGTATTGGAGATAATGACAGAGAATAGATGGTATATGTATAAATAATTACACTGTAGAAGGAAATAAAAAGAAAAAAAAGAATTAAAAAAATAAAAAGAATTAAACAGAATTAGACAGGGATTTGCATATATAAGTAAAATATGTGATCCTAAGAATATGGAGCAGAAAGAAGGCTGAAATGAGAAGAAAGAGGACACCTGTAGAGATATAATATATATAAAGGAGAAAAACTCCTAAAGAGAAAGGAGTGTAATATGAGGCAATAGTGGATGTAAACAATGAGAATGAGTGTGAGGAGTACTGTGGAAAAAAGGTATAACTAAATAGGTAGAGCTTCAAGGGCGGAGACATGAATAGTATGATTTGAGTAGTGTGTGTTAGTGACAGATGGGTAGCAGAATGATAGGTTGCTTAGACAGGTAGAGGAAGAGCAATGAACAGAAAGAAGTGGGTTTTGCATAGGTATAAAACTATGGATAGTGGGGGTGGATGGGGTATGGGGGTAGAGTGGGGGAGCAGAGTGAGCTTGAGTGAAGCAAGTGTGAACATAACAGGCTGTACCAGGTGAAATGGTGGTGGTGATGGCATTTTGGTTTGATGAAGATGAGAGAGAGTCATATGGAAGGGTTGCGAGGAAATGAGAAGACTGAGAGGTGCCATAATCAGTGTGTGTTTACACACTGTAGGCTGAAAAATGATTTAGCAGAGTAGTGTGGGAGTGGGGTAGTGTTTTGGTATTCAAAGAAGTATTAGGAAGGGAATGGAAAAGAGGAGGGAAATGTGCATTGTGAATATGCATAAAAGAAATGAAGAGAAGTAAAAGGGGATAGAGGTTGGAATGAGGTGCTATACATTTAGTATAATGGCTGAGATTTGGTGGGAGGAATATCAGAAATTACCTAAGAATGGTAGAGAAGAAAGTGGAGAAAAGGAATATGCAGTTCGAAATACAAGAAGATGTCTGAAGTGATATTTGTATAAGTACATTTGTAATATAGAGGATAATGACTGGGTCTCTGATCACACCTAGCTTATTATGTGTTCTCAACATGAATGTAAGAAATTATCCTGAAGAGCAAATGTGCAAGGACTTAGTATATATAATTAAGAGGGTGTGAGACCTGCATAGGGGTATGGGGGGGGGGTGATTCTTTGTGCGAAAAATGGCTGTTTCTTTTTTTATAGTTTGGTGTTTTTGTGATTTGGTCTTTTATGTGCAATCACTTGTGTTTTGGCATTTATTTTTTTTTTTTGTAACTGCTAAGACCTGCTTCTTTTAACACAACTGTAAAAACTAAATAATAAAATACAACAAAAAAACAGGCTTAAATAATGGGAAGTATACTTGCTGTGTTCAATTCAAGTCAGTTACAAACGGTAACAAAATGTTCCACAAAAAGGTATAAAGCTGTAACCTGCAAACTGCTTTACTTTGCGAACTCTTAATCCAAAAAAAGAGTCAAAATCACCATAGAATGTTCATTCGAACCTACTCATCCACTGGGCAATAACTTGTAGAAAAAACACGCAGCCAGCATGTAAAAATAAATCCAAGCGTCCAGTAGAAACCACGTTTATTAAAATAATTAGAACACAGGGCTAGCGCTTTCAACGAATCTTCATCAGGCCACTAACAAACAAACATACTAGCATCCATTTTATAGCAAAATGCTAGAGTCAACTACTGATGTCACATCCTGTTTGCACATCCTGAAGTCAACTCTGATGTCACATCCTGTTATACATAAAATATTTAAACTGACATCACTTTTGTAGTGAACGCTACAAGCAACTCTGATGCCACATCATACTAAATATAAAATCTTATAAAATGTTTTAAAATATTTAAAATATATATGCAGACATTTTGTAAACAGTATGCAATAAAAATGTTCTAAAATAACATTTCACCCTACTTTAGCTGCTGCTGCATGTAACATTCAAAATGTTTTAAAATAATTTAAATATCTATGTAACCATCTCATAGACAGTATGCAGCAAATAAAGTATTTCACAATTACATACTATCTTCCTATAAATACTGCACTTATATGCATACTAGTAAAAAATGGCATGTTTAGTATTTAATAATAGCGATATAGTCCCATTTGAAATACTTGTATGTATAAATGCATGTTTAAAAATAGGGATCAAATTATTAAAGATATTAATATCTACACATGAGCTATTTAACATAATTATAACTGTACAAAAATGATCATTCAAGAGACTGCATCTAAATTATGTACAGCGTGTGCTTCCAGATATCATAATATCTGTAACAGCAAAAATCATTCAAAACAGATATGTGCACACGCAAAAGATGTTAATAACAGCTGATATAATAAACATAAAAGTAAATGAGACTAAAAGTGCAAAATCATGTGAAATATGTATACTGGATGGAAGAGGATTACATGGTATATCGGCATCTTTCATAGCAATTGGCCCCTAATAAGCCTGCAGAGTAAAATACAAAGACAACAATGGAGGCAGAAAATGGAAAAATGTGGGGTATGAACATGTTGTAAATATAAGAGTAAAACCAGCCAGAAGTAGATAAAAGGGTGGCAAAGGGGTGAAAGCTTCAATGAAGTTTCCTAGCTTTAAGTATGGGTTTGATGGAAACTCTGTCATTAAGGCCTGGGTACAAATCAGCCCTAAGCCTGATGATCCATTTGGCCTCTATCTGTTCCGTGGTGTTTAAAATATCTCCTCTTCTACGAGATAGAACATTGTTTTGAATCACTTGAAACAAAAAGCTATGTTGGGTAGATGTATTAATTACATGCCTAGACAGAGCATTTGAAGAACATCTAACTTTGATTTTATATAAGTGTTCCCTAATTCGGTCTTTAAATTTTCTGTCCGTCTTCCCTACATAAAACGCAGGGCAGTGTACACAGGTTGCCAGGTACACCACATGGCAGGTCTCACAAGTGGCAGAGACTGTGAAATGAAATTCTTGTCCTGTAATAGGATGATTGAATTTATCAGTTTCTTTAATGAATTGGCAATAATTGCATTTTGACATTTTTAGTCATTTTATGTTTACTAGTTGTATTTATGTCAAACCTATTCGACCACATAACATTCTGTGTAAATTCAACTTATTTTTATATGTAAATTTTGGTTCTTGGCTCAATATCTCAGAAATAACTGGATCTGTTAGCAAGATGTCCCAATGTTTTCGATATATGCTTTCAATACTATTTACATCTTTTGTAAAATGTATCGGTATTCTGATAACTCCACTGCTAGTATTGGTGATGCTACTATCATCTCGTTTACTAGAGAAGTAGGGAGAAGCCCTGCCTTCTCTCAATTCACCTATGATACCTAAAGAAGCATCAACTTCTGTTACCGTGTAAGACCTGTCTATAAATTTATTCCTCAAGTCTTCTATGCCTATCTTAAAGCATGAGTCTTCAGAAAACAGCCTGGATACCCTCATGGCTTGACTTTTGACAATGTTACCAAAGACATGCTTAGGATGCATGCTGCTTCGATGGAGAAAGTTATTTCTATAGCAATCCTTTCGAAAAACTCCAGTGTTAAGTATACCATTTGGTAGTTGTTCAACATATACATCTAAATAGGGTATGACATCTTTGGAGTTAACCATGGAAAATCTTAAAAAACTGGTGTCTTGATTTATTTTATCATAAAAAGACCTCAATTGTTCTTCATCACCCTTCCAAATAAGGAAGAGGTCATCTACAAACCTAGTGTAGAAAGAAACATTCTGACAAAATTCCTCCATCTGAAATAGAGAAGAAACTTCCCAGTAAGCCATAACCAGGTTGGCGTAGCTGTTGGCACAAGAAGTGCCCATAGCTACGCCATCCCTCTGAAGATATACTTGACCATTAAACAAGAATATATTATTTGTTAATACAATTTCCATCAATTCCGTGATAACTTCTATCCTTCCTTCGGAGAATGTGCCATCTCTAGTAAGAATCCTACTTATGCTATTGAGTCCCTCATGATTAGGAATAACAGTAAAAAGAGAGTTGACATCAAGTGTCACAAACAGTTTATGCTGGAAACCATCACTCACCGAGGTATTCTCATATAGTTTAATTAGGAATTGTTTAGTATCTTTCAGTATGTGTATGTACTTGTCCACTATGGGTCTTAATAAGGACTCTAAATAGATGGAAATCGGCTCGGTGATCCAGCCCTTTCCTGCAACAATTGGCCTCATAGGTGGATCCAAACCATTTTTGTGAATCTTGGGTATTCCCTGTATAATGGGTATTGTAGGATGTTCCATTACAAGGTATGTGAATAATTCTTGATTAATCTTACCCTCATTTAACATAACATTTAATCTACTAGAAACATCTGATATGATCCTATTCACTCTACTATCATTGATTTTCAAATAAAAGACAGAATCATCCAGCATATTGCACATTTTATCAATATAAAACTCCATATCCATGATAACTACAGGACCACCTTTATCGGCTGGTCTTATCATATAGGTCCTATCATCTTTCAGGCCATTAAGTGCTTTCCTTTGTACTGGTTTCAGATTGCCAAACCATCTCTTTTTTCTATTATTTGAATCATTTTCATATAATCCTTGCTCAACCAGTTTCGAATAAGCCTCGATAAGTGGGTGGTTGCATGGAGTGTAAGTACTTGGTTTTCTAAACGGATGGGGTAGACTAGTGCTGTTACGAAAATCAACCTTCATTTGGAGGTTCCGTATAAACATTTTCAAATCAATAATGCTATTTGTGATATCGCTTCTACTAGAGGGAATAAATGTTAGACCCTTCTCCAAGACATACTTTTCTTCTTCCGTTAAAAGCTTACTTGATATGTTCCACACTATTGATTCTTGGTCCCTTGCCAAATCTTTTTTAGTGTAGGACCAGCCTGTACTGGTCCTGCTGGTCTCTTTCTGCCTTCCCCTGCTCATAGACCGTTCCCTTGCCCCCCCACCCCCTCTCCATTGATTGGCGATGGGGAAAGGGACTGATTCAGTACTCATACTATTGAATCTAGTTTTGGCATCCATGCCTAGGCTGATTTTATTTACTGTTTTCAGATTTTTATTCATAATCTTATTAACATTATCGTCCTCAATCTCTATATGCTCACATATATCTACCCTTGTATTGGCATCTTCAAATACAGATATATTGTGAACATTACCAGCGGGGGAAGAACATGTATCATTAGTACCATCCTGATGTATTATTGCTGTGGTAACAATGGTATTTTTCTTACCCCCTGTCTGTTTATCTATGACAATAGCATTAGAACCATCAGCATTGGTATCTGGCCCATCTCTGGCCAGACCAATATTAGTATTGTCTTTCATTTCATTTTGAGGGTGTGTGTTCTTCCATCCCTTGGCTCCATTCTCCACTCTGGGCCAAGTAAAGACATGGCCTTTTTTAAAATCGTCCATGTCCCTTCTGAGTTTATCACGTTTTTGCTGTAACAGTTTTTTCTCATAAATGAAAACGCTGTCTAACATTTTGTCAATAGATGCTTCTACCACTGGTCTAGGGTACATGGTAGATAAGCTCTGCTGTTGCTTCTGTAGTTTCTCCCTCAACGATGTTTCATGAGGTAAGAAGTAATTGTTCATTAGCTCCATGTACTTCAGGCTGGTATCTAAGTTTATCTGTTGCCATGAATATAACAAATCTTTATACACAGTACCTGTAGTTGGCATCTTCAGGATCCTTAAACCCCTTGGAACGATTTTGCGAGTAATGCATGTTTCGAAGTGTTGCCTCTGCAACTGGAGGCATTTCAGTTTAAGGAAATCTCCTTCCATTTCTTGTACTAGAGTTTCAAGCCCTCGATAATCTTCTTTGCAACTCTGTTCATCATAAGTCTCAGCCAATGGACTGAATGATAACAGTGGATTAATGTCACTTGTAACAGCATCTTCAAATCTGCTCTTAACATTAGATGTACCTGACTTGGTACTTCTAAGCATATCAGGATTGTAAGGTAGTTCAACTGTTGAATTTTGACTGCTTCCCTCAGCCATGAGTGCGTGAGCAAAAAATAAGTCACGTAGTTTAAAAACAAAGAATAATGCTCACTACACTCTGTTTGCCTGATAATAAACAAGACTTATAAAATGCAACAAAAAAACAGGCTTAAATAATGGGAAGTATACTTGCTGTGTTCAATTCAAGTCAGTTACAAACGGTACCAAATGTTCCACAAAAGGGTACAAAGCTGTAACCTGCAAACCGCTTTACTTTGCGAACTCTTAATCCAAAAAAAGAGTCAAAATCACCATAGAATGTTCATTCGAACCTACTCATCCACTGGGCAATAACTTGTAGAAAAAACACGCAGCCAGCATGTAAAAATAAATCCAAGCGTCCAGTAGAAACCACGTTTATTAAAATAATTAGAACACAGGGCTAGCGCTTTCAACGAATCTTCATCAGGCCACTAACAAACAAACATACTAGCATCCATTTTATAGCAAAATGCTAGAGTCAACTACTGATGTCACATCCTGTTTGCACATCCTGAAGTCAACTCTGATGTCACATCCTGTTATACATAAAATATTTAAACTGACATCACTTTTGTAGTGAAACGCTACAAGCAACTCTGATGCCACATCATACTAAATATAAAATCTTATAAAATGTTTTAAAATATTTAAAATATATATGCAGACATTTTGTAAACAGTATGCAATAAAAATGTTCTAAAATAACATTTCACCCTACTTTAGCTGCTGCTGCATGTAACATTCAAAATGTTTTAAAATAATTTAAATATCTATGTAACCATCTCATAGACAGTATGCAGCAAATAAAGTGTTTCACAATTACATACTATCTTCCTATAAATACTGCACTTATATGCATACTAGTAAAAAATGGCACGCATGTTTAGTATTTAATAATAAGCGATACAGTCCCATTTGAAATACTTGTATGTATAAATGCATGTTTAAAAATAGGGATCAAATTATTAAAGATATTAATATCTACACATGAGCTATTTAACATAATTATAAGATTAATCAAGAATTATTCACATACCTTGTAGTGGAACATCCTACAATACCCATTATACAGGGAATACCCAAGATTCACAAAAATGGTTTGGATCCACCTATGAGGCCAATTGTTGCAGGAAAGGGCTGGATCACCGAGCCGATTTCCATCTATTTAGAGTCCTTATTAAGACCCATAGTGGACAAGTACATACACATACTGAAAGATACTAAACAATTCCTAATTAAACTATATGAGAATACCTCGGTGAGTGATGGTTTCCAGCATAAACTGTTTGTGACACTTGATGTCAACTCTCTTTTTACTGTTATTCCTAATCATGAGGGACTCAATAGCATAAGTAGGATTCTTACTAGAGATGGCACATTCTCCGAAGGAAGGATAGAAGTTATCACGGAATTGATGGAAATTGTATTAACAAATAATATATTCTTGTTTAATGGTCAAGTATATCTTCAGAGGGATGCGTAGCTATGGGCACTTCTTGTGCCAACAGCTACGCCAACCTGGTTATTACTTACTGGGAAGTTTCTTCTCTATTTCAGATGGAGGAATTTTGTCAGAATGTTTCTTTCTACACTAGGTTTGTAGATGACCTCTTCCTTATTTGGAAGGGTGATGAAGAACAATTGAGGTCTTTTTATGATAAAATAAATCAAGACACCAGTTTTTTAAGATTTTCCATGGTTAACTCCAAAGATGTCATACCCTATTTAGATGTATATGTTGAACAACTACCAAATGGTATACTTAACACTGGAGTTTTTCGAAAGGATTGCTATAGAAATAACTTTCTCCATCGAAGCAGCATGCATCCTAAGCATGTCTTTGGTAACATTGTCAAAAGTCAAGCCATGAGGGTATCCAGGCTGTTTTCTGAAGACTCATGCTTTAAGATAGGCATAGAAGACTTGAGGAATAAATTTATAGACAGGTCTTACACGGTAACAGAAGTTGATGCTTCTTTAGGTATCATAGGTGAATTGAGAGAAGGCAGGGCTTCTCCCTACTTCTCTAGTAAACGAGATGATAGTAGCATCACCAATACTAGCAGTGGAGTTATCAGAATACCGATACATTTTACACAAGATGTAAATAGTATTGAAAGCATATATCGAAAACATTGGGACATCTTGCTAACAGATCCAGTTATTTCTGAGATATTGAGCCAAGAACCAAAATTTACATATAAAAATAAGTTGAATTTACACAGAATGTTATGTGGTCCGAATAGGTTTGACATAAATACAACTAGTAAACATAAAATGACTAAAAAATGTCAAAAATGCAATTATTGCCAATTCATTAAAGAAACTGATAAATTCAATCATCCTATTACAGGACAAGAATTTCATTTCACAGTCTCTGCCACTTGTGAGACCTGCCATGTGGTGTACCTGGCAACCTGTGTACACTGCCCTGCGTTTTATGTAGGGAAGACGGACAGAAAATTTAAAGACCGAATTAGGGAACACTTATATAAAATCAAAGTTAGATGTTCTTCAAATGCTCTGTCTAGGCATGTAATTAATACATCTACCCAACATAGCTTTTTGTTTCAAGTGATTCAAAACAATGTTCTATCTCGTAGAAGAGGAGATATTTTTAACACCACGGAACAGATAGAGGCCAAATGGATCATCAGGCTTAGGGCTGATTTGTACCCAGGCCTCAATGACAGAGTTTCCATCAAACCCATACTTAAAGCTAGGAAACTTCATTGAAGCTTTCACCCCTTTGCCACCCTTTTATCTACTTCTGGCTGGTTCTACTCTTATATTTACAACATGTTCATACCCCACATTTTTCCATTTTCTGCCTCCATTGTTGTCTTTGTATTTTACTCTGCAGGCTTATTAGGGGCCAATTGCTATGAAAGATGCCGATATACCATGTAATCCTCTTCCATCCAGTATACATATTTCACATGATTTTGCACTTTTAGTCTCATTTACTTTTATGTTTATTATATCAGCTGTTATTAACATCTTTGCGTGTGCACATATCTGTTTTGAATGATTTTTGCTGTTACAGATATTATGATATCTGGAAGCACACGCTGTACATAATTTAGATGCAGTCTCTTGAATGATCATTTTTGTACAGTTATAATTATGTTAAATAGCTCATGTGTAGATATTAATATCTTTAATAATTTGATCCCTATTTTTAAACATGCATTTATACATACAAGTATTTCAAATGGGACTATATCGCTTATTATTAAATACTAAACATGCGTGCCATTTTTTACTAGTATGCATATAAGTGCAGTATTTATAGGAAGATAGTATGTAATTGTGAAATACTTTATTTGCTGCATACTGTCTATGAGATGGTTACATAGATATTTAAATTATTTTAAAACATTTTGAATGTTACATGCAGCAGCAGCTAAAGTAGGGTGAAATGTTATTTTAGAACATTTTTATTGCATACTGTTTACAAAATGTCTGCATATATATTTTAAATATTTTAAAACATTTTATAAGATTTTATATTTAGTATGATGTGGCATCAGAGTTGCTTGTAGCATTTCACTACAAAAGTGATGTCAGTTTAAATATTTTATGTATAACAGGATGTGACATCAGAGTTGACTTCAGGATGTGCAAACAGGATGTGACATCAGTAGTTGACTCTAGCATTTTGCTATAAAATGGATGCTAGTATGTTTGTTTGTTAGTGGCCTGATGAAGATTCGTTGAAAGCGCTAGCCCTGTGTTCTAATTATTTTAATAAAGCGTGGTTTCTACTGGACGCTTGGATTTATTTCTACATGCTGGCTGCGTGTTTTTTCTACAAGTTATTGCCCAGTGGATGAGTAGGTTCGAATGAACATTCTATGGTGATTTTGACTCTTTTTTTGGATTAAGAGTTCGCAAAGTAAAGCGGTTTGCAGGTTACAGCTTTGTACCTTTTTGTGGAACATTTTGTTACCGTTTGTAACTGACTTGAATTGAACACAGCAAGTATACTTCCCATTATTTAAGCCTGGTTTTTTGTTGCATTTTATAAGTCTTGTTTATTATCAGGCAAACAGAGTGTAGTGAGCATTATTCTTTGTTTTTAAATAATAAAATAGTTTACTTACAGAAAGATCAGAGCTGCTGTAACAAGCCAGACAAATTGGACACAATGGCTTTTAGTCCCCAGTATTTCAGGTTAGTGTTTGAGCCAACTAAATTCAAGGGGATGATCTGACATGTACCTCCCTAGAATATATGAGCCTCAGAAATACTCCAAATGTATACATATATTTAAACCCAGTATAAATTCATAATGTTTTAAAGGCTCTTGCATCATTGCCTTTGTCATGGAACTGGGAGGTATAGCAAATCTTCTAGGTGACAAATTTAGCTCCAGCTTTTCCTCCCTCTAACCCACCAGCTGCCCTCAGAAAATATATATCAGGATCACTAGACTCACTATTGAACCATAACCTCTGAACAGGCTTCATGCCGCTTAAATGGAGGACACCAACATTCATCCCTCCGAACAAGTGCAGGCCATCAATCGATACCAGAGCTGCTAGCCTGACTAGGCTTACGTGCAAAGCCATGGAAGGAATTACCATAGAAATGATCAACAAAGACATAGGAAACCTTCACACTCTGGACCCAACCCAGTTTGTTTTTTCCAGAGACAGATCATACCTACTAAACCGAGAGGATATCTTTGAGAAGGTAATCAAGGCAATGGATGAGGGCTAAATGGTGCACACTGCCTACCTTGACTTAGCTAAGGCATTTGATACAATACCCCACTCAAGAATTGTAAACAAACTTATGGAATTAGGCACAGATTCCTACGTAACCCACTGGATGGCCAGCTAGCTCACAGATAGGAGCCAGGAGGTTATGATTGAGAGACCCTCTACCATGAGGCCAGTCACCAGTGGAATCATACAGATCTCTGTGCTTTGCCTCTCCTCTTTAGCATCTATTTCATGGAAGGAGAGGCCCATGTCAAGGGCCTCTGACTTGCCAAGTGTACAGATGATTGCAAGCTGGTAGCAATTGTAGAAGTACCCTAAGAGACTAACAGTTTTCAAGACAATCTAACATAGACAAATGACTAGTGTTATAGCCATGGCTTAAAACTCAATGACAAGAATTGCATAATAGTACCTTCTGGGAAGGTCAGTCACCCTGGGAAACAACATTATCAATACAGCACCATTAAAAGTAGCCACAATTGTCAGGGATTTAAAGACTCATGCAGATAGTAACCTGGCATTCCAGCAGTATGTCTTTAAAGAATTGAGAAAATCATTTTTTTATCATTCAAGTTCTAAATAAGTCATAGCATCTAGACCCAGAGAAGTCACCATACCACTTATTCTCAGCCCTCATCAGACCCAGCATTGAGTATTATACCCCCTCCAGTATGTACTTGACCAGGCATATGCAACAACTGGAGTGTTCTACAGAGTTTTTCAAAAAATGAATTCAGGGCTTAAACCCAATGCCCATTTGAAGATTGCCTCAAAGCTCTATGCCTATACTATTTGCCCTACAGACTGCAGAGAGTCCATGTATGCCTAGCATACAAGGCATCCTTGGATCCTGACCTGATGGACCTTTTGTATATCTTTGCATATCTACCCATCAGAACTACTAGATCCAAGGATTTAAACTTTGCTAGTGATTTAAATAGGACATTTTGGAAGAACAGGTATGCATCTCAGATAATTCACTTTTCTAGAATAGGTTTTACAACATTTAAAGCAGACCCCTACCTTTCCCTCTTCAATCATAACCTGGACCAGTGGATAGGAAATCAGAAATTCACCCCAGATCTGATTTATATGTCTCTGATGGAATGAGGCAGCAGTTATATCACTCCCTACCTAACATGCATCCTTTAAAACATCCTTTAAGAAACAAAAACCCATGGGATATATTTAGATTGTATGGCCAGGTATATAAAAGCCCCAGTAGTTGGCTAGCCTAGTATGTACCTATGAACATATAAAAATCAAAATGGTATCAGTGTAAACTTTTAATATTTTATTTTAAATATGCTTTTACTGGTGGATATTGTCCTTGATAAAAATAATTTCCAGCTGAAATTTATTTAAACAGAATTACCAGCATAATCCAAATGCATACAGGAAGTCCCATTCATATTCAGAAAATTGCTAAATATGTTTTGAATATAACAATAAATCATTGCTGCCATCAGGGTGAAAGGTCCACAAGACACAAAATTGTCAAAAACTTTCTGGCCACAGAATTTCCTGCATTTACTGGTGGAGATTGCTCTTGAAAAAGACTAACTGCCAACTGGAGATCATTTAAATAAAATCACTAACATAATCCAAATGCAAACAAGAAACCTCAAGTAAACACAGAAGAATACCAAAAATATTTTGAATAGTGCAAAAAATCACTTCTACCATCAAGTGGTGAAATATGGTCAAAACATAAAACTTTAAAAAAAAATGCCTTCCTACCACAAATGTTTCTGCAAATGTATGGTGAATGAGTGAACAAAATAATCACTGTTGCCATCAGGTAGTTACATATAAACAGACCTTTTAATACTCTGAAAAACTACCAACTTCAGAAGGTATAATACTGTGGATTGATATAAAGTGCCCAGAGTTAGTATCCAAAATTTCTTTCTTACCAAGTGTCACCCTAATCTCAGACTTGCTCAAATTATTTGTGTGAATCATATTAGTACAATAAATATAAAATGTGTAGGAAGATGTATTAGGTTGCACATCACAATGTTTGTAAACTGCACTTTATTTTGTGCACCTCAAATTAATCAAATGGAGTGAGAGCCTCTGCTAAAATGGCAGGTGATCTGTCCCACGTAGAAGATCTGTGCAAGATATATGCAGGTATTCAGATTCCTAGATTCCTACATTTTTACTAGGCTAACAACCCCAGTGGCCTTTCTAAGCCTAGCCAAGTTTTCACAAATGAATAATGATGTCCTGCATCCAAATATGACATTGAGGGCCAGACATTTATAAGCAACCTGTGTCCATAAGGGACACAAGTGCCAGGCCTGATGTCAATTTCCTATTTCCCACCCACAGGTCTAGTCTCAGATAAAACACATTTTGCATGCTCCATGTAATGGGACTTCTGTTATTAAATGACTTATTACTTTTAACTGTAGTGAGATGACTCATCTTGCATATAACCCTGCAAACACTACAACCTCCTGACAAACCACTATGTTGGTTAAAGTTGAAGGACAAATGGGAGGCCATTTGAATGTCTAAAATATTACAGCAGAGGCAGTAATGCTGTATGCAGTACATATTATTACAGGTAACAATTGGAAGCTGTCAGTTCATTGTGATGAAATGAGAGGTATTTTTGGAGATGTCCCTATATTTACATACAAAAGCTCTAAAAATATTAAGTAGTTGATGGCGATGGACAAGTGCATTTATTTTAATATTATGTATACAGAAAATATTGAAGGAACTTATTCTTGCATTTTTTGCCGGTTTTGTAGATCCATAAGTTATAGGAACACTGTTATTGTTAATGGTTATGATAAAATTATATACACAAGGATGTTTTACATGCAATTCTTATGGAATGGTTTATTTAGCTGCTTGTCAGTCATGTTTCTTTTTCTATATTGTTAAGACCATTAGAAGTACATGCATAAGAGAACATCTGAGTAATATAAAAATTGTAACTTAAATAAAGCTTATATAGACACTCTATTGTATTGCATGTCTTGATTTTTTTTTCAGTAATTGATTCAGTTCATTTATAGGTATTGATTTAAATATTCTTTTAAAACTGAAGGAAACTTATTGGCAATTGAGATTGAATGCATCAGTTTCTCCAGGGATTAATGGGGTTATAATTATCCATAGCAAATTTAAATTACTTTCTCTTAGAGTTAATACATAAAAAATAATTTGTAGTCTAAAATTCATTGTTTGTGCCATATTTACATTTAACATTATGGTTAATAGGTTATATTCACACATACATTGCTTCATATTGTTAATTTAATGATTGTTTATTCATCAGTTAATTCATTGGTGCTATTTACTTGAAAAGTATTTGATTAGTTTTTAGTCCTGAAGAAATCTAGCATTTGACTTAAATGAAAGCTCATAACTTTTAATAAACTTTCATATTCATAGCCATACATTGCTTTTTTTTTTTTTTTTTGATTTCTGTTTTGTTTTCACTGTGTGTGAACCAATATCTTTCTGCTGGCATTTCATGTTAATTTGTTCTAGACTAGTTTCAATATTTGTTACAAAGACTCCTTAAAATCAGTAGAGTAAGAATCATTTAAAGTTAGTCAAATAGCTGTCTAGTCCAACATCATATGGTATTGATGTATGCAAACTTTGTATAACTAGTAAGATAAGTGCATATCTTCCACCTAAGCTACAAATTCAGTGGAATCCTGGATTCTGGAAGTTACATTACTCAAAAGTGATTTAGAATAAAATTCAAGCCTTTTTGAAAGGGAATCCATTAGTGATTATTTATTTATTATTTATTTATTTCCAGTTTGATAACTGGGGAAGTCCACTGGGCCCGAAAGCCCGTTTTCAGTGGAGGCCCGGGGAGAAAAGCTCCATGATAATACATTACACACAATAACACAGCAGAAAAGATCTAAACTAATACATTACACACAAAAACACACTCTGTTCTAATAGCATAATACTTTAACAATTTCCAAACAAGAATGAGGTGCATTGGGCACTATACATAAGAAAAAGATATATTAGTGCAACTGTGATGTTAGTAAGTAGGAAAGGAAAGCAAATTATAGATAGAGTTTGAGTGCAAGAGCAGGGATGCATGGGAGAAATGAAGAAGAAGCAAAGAAATTAAAGGAGAGGTGTCAGATAGAAAAAGAACAGATAACTAATGTTCAATTTGTGGTGGAGTCCAGGAGACCACCTTGAGAAAAAGGCAAAAGATTCAAGGTGAGAGTAAGCATAGCACTTGAAGGAAGATAAAGGGTTTAATCAGGGAGGAGGGAGGAGAAAATGAAGAAGAGAGGGGAGCTAGGGAGAGTGTCAGAAGAAGTAGAACCAGGGGTGGGTGGGATGGAACTAGGATAAATAGAGAGCTAGGTAGGAAGCATACAATTACATTTCCAATTTTGGAAAAGGTGAGAATGAAGAAGAAATTTAAAGTGTTCATAGTTTGTAGTGGCTCTTAGAAGGGAAGGAAGTGAGTTCCATTTTTTTGCTGTAGTATGGGAAAGTAGGAGTTGGCCAGGGGGTCGTTTGGGTTTGTAAACTGAAATAAGATTTTGGTGGCTAGATCTTAGGGGCCTTGGAGGATTGTATATGGTGAAGGTATTAGATAAAGCTGGGCAAGCCATAGGTTTAAAGATTAGTTTGTGTGCAGTAGTAAGTTGGAGGAAATTGAGTTGATTAGGGAGTTCTAGCCATTGAAGACTACGGAGGCAGATGCAGTGGTGTGTAGAATGAGCGGAGTTAGTAGCGAATATGGCAATTTTGTAGTAGCAACTTTCAAGTTTTGTGGAGATAGAAGTGGAGAGATTGGATAGAAGAGGAGCACCATACAGTAGAGAAGGGAGAAGGAAGGTAGTGGCGAGAGTTTGTCTTGAAGATGGAGTAAGAAAGTTTGCATTTCTATAAAGCATACCGAGCTTCTGATGAGTTTTCTTTATGTTTAGTTGAATATGATTATTAAATTTCAGGTGTTCATCAATGGTTACTCCGAGTAATTTAGCACTACTAACAACTTCTATTGAGGACTGGGAGAGGCTGGAAATTATGAAGGATGACTTATCAGGAGTCAGAGCTTTT
Organism: Protopterus annectens; assembly: GCF_019279795.1. Lineage (NCBI taxonomy): Eukaryota > Metazoa > Chordata > Ceratodontiformes > Protopteridae > Protopterus > Protopterus annectens. The sequence continues at coordinate 276,962,035 of NC_056725.1, forward strand.
GAGGGGGAGAAGAGAATGATGTGGGATTTATTAGCATTGAGGGAAAGATGATTTTGAAGCATCCAATTTTCTATGGTTGTGAAGGCCAATTGGGTTTTGGCTTGGAGCTCGGGAAGGTTGGGCGCAGAGCAGATAACAGTGGAGTCATCTGTGTATTGTACTATTTGAGCAAGTGGAATAGAAGAGTGGAGATCATTAATAAAGATGTTAAAGAGCAAAGGGCCGAGAATAGAACCCTGAGGGACTCCGGTAGGGGTAGGTAGGAATTTTGAGGTACCAGTATTCCATTTCACAGCTTGGGATCTATCAGAGGGATAACTTCTGAACCAAGAAAGAGAGTTGTGGGAGAGACTGAGGTTAGAGAGGTGGTTGAGCAGGAGAGTGTGGGATATAGTGTCGAAAGCCTTAGAAAGGTCAAGAAGAACAGTGGAGACAATGTTTCCAGAGTCACGGGCTTGGTTGACAATTTCTAGGAAGGTTATGGTACTGTGGCCAGGCCAAAACCTATGTTGTGTAGGAGTGAGGAGATGATTATCGAGAAGGTAGGGCATGAGTTGCCGGTGTATGCATTTTTCAAGAATTTTTGAGATTGGGGAAAGAATTGCTATTGGGCGGAAGTTAGAGATGGTGTTATTTTTGCCTCCTTTATGGAGGGGCAGAATGTGGGCAGCTCTCCAAAGTTTGGGAACATAAGATTCTTGGATGGATCTATTGATGAGAATGCTGATAGGTATGGCAATGCCATTTGCTGCGAGCTTGAGAAAGAGTGATGGAATGTTGTCAGGGGCATTGGAGCATGGTTTGAGTTTGAGAAGAAGTTGTTTGATGCTGGTGGTAGACACGGGATGTAGAATGAAAGTGGGAGGTGGGTTATGAGAGTTGGAGAGAGGGATGGGTGTAGAAGGATGCCTTGGGTTAGGGGTAGGGGTGGAAGAGGAGAAGGATTTAGTCAGTTCAGCTATTGAGCCAGTAAAAAATGAGTTAAAGAGAGTTGCTATTTCAGTGTCAGTCTTATTATTGTCTGGACAGGGATTGGATTTTGTACCTGGATGTAAGAGTGAATTGATGGAATACCAGAATTTTTTGGGATTATTTGTGAGGGAGGACTGAAGTTTGCCGTAGTAAGATTTCTTATCCTTTATAATAAGTTTTTTAGCAAGATTGCGGAGTTGCTTAAATTGCAGTAAAGAGGCTGAGTTTTTATTTTTGTTGTATAGTTTCCATGTTTTGTCCCTTTGTCGCATTAGAGTTTTAGTGTCTTTAGTTAGCCAAGGGGCAGAGTTGAACTTTATCCTTTTTGTACGGGGAGGGGCTTGGGAATCTAGGATTTTAAGGAAGGTAGTATTGAAGAGTTCTAGGGCTTCATCTAGGGGAAGAGTGTTTAGTGAGTCCCAGTTTGTTAGTCGAAGGGTTTCTGAAAATACTGATGGATTAAAATTAGTTAGGTTGCGAGAGTAGGCATATTGTTGTTGGTGTGGGAGCTGTTGGGTTTTTCGGTTAATAAAGGCTGGGAGATGATCACTTAATGAGTCTGGTAAGGTACCTGAGTTGGAGATATTGTTAGGGTGGCTGACTAGAATCCAGTCCAAGATGGACCCTGGAGGGTTGGTTTTGTTAGGTCTGGTAATGTTATTTATTAGTTGAGTAAAGTTATAAAGATTGATAGACTGAAGGGGAGTATTGTTATTAATATTATTCCAATCAATATTTACATCACCTAGAATGAAAGTTTCCTGTTTAATATTGTTTGAGGCCCAACAGAGAATATTCTCTAGGGTGGAGGAGTTGTCTCCAGGAGGGATATAGATGGTTATAATACAGATACTTTTGAAGTTGTTTATTTTGAGGATTCCTATGACTAGTTCTGCATTATTAAAGTTGGGAATGGTATTTTGGTATGGGCTAAGATTTAGCAGGCAGTTGTAGACTAAGGCTACACCACCACCTTTTTTGTTTTGGCGATCAGACCTGAGTGCTTGGTAGCCAGGTGGTAAAATTTCAGAGTTACTAGTTTGAGGTTTTAGCCAGGTTTCTGTTACTGCTACTATGTCAGGTTCATTTATGTTTAGCCAGGCATGAAAGTTTGATATTTTGTTATTAATACTCTGGGTATTAATGGTAATAAATTTAAGGTATTTATTGTTGTGCCTATTTGTGGGGGTAGTGGGAGAGAGAATGTTAGTTGGTGTTGGCCCAGGGTTAGGATGGACATCTCCTGCAAGAGCTAGAGATGAGAAGGAGTAGAGGAGTTGAAACCCAGAATTGTGGAGTAAAGTAAAAGGGAGATGTAATTTACATTTGAAAGTGGGAGATTTTTTGTAGAGTGCATGGTGTTTTAGTTTAAAGTAATGAAATGGATTTGGTTGAAGGAGGGAGGGGGATATCAAATAAATATGGAGGGATGAAGGATGTGGAAGGGAGATAGTGGAGGAAGAGTGGGGTGAAAAAGAGGTGGGTAGTGTGGTATTGGAATAAGAAGATGCATTATACAGAATGGTAAGAATGAAAAGACATGTAAATGAGGTGAGATAGTGTGGAAGAGTCATGGAGGAGTAGTGTAGGATAGATATAGCAAGATAGGGTAGAGGTAGGCTATGGAGTATAGAGATATAAGGAGGGGATGTATGAGAGAGAGCAGTTGGGAAAGGGGCGTGAGAGGGGAGGGGCGGTTTAAAGAGAAATCTGTAGGAGGGGGAGGAGCAGAGTGATGGGATAGGTAGAGTGGAATAGGGGAGGGGCTAGGAGGGGACTATAAATGTAGATGCACTGGGGGTGGGTGGGAATTGGGGGTAGGGTAGGGGAGCAGAGTGAGCCCGCAGGGCGAACGGAGCGGGAAGAGCCTACTGACCTACCCTTGGTAGGTATAGTATGCATTTTTGGCAGTAGATAAATTCTTTGGGTGGTGAATTTCCCTCTTGAAATCAGTTGTAGAGTCCAGTAACAGTTCATGATAAAATTTTGCATCATTCAATTATTGTTTTAACCCCACATCACCATAACATGTCCCTTATGCCTGGGTTATAATCACAGAAGTATCCGACAGTTTGATGCACTTCACTGAGAAAGAGGTAAATTAGAAACAGTGTCCTTTAACACAAGTTGCTCAAAAATGCTGACAATGTTGCGATATGATGGATTAAAATTAGACTGTATGACATTAAAAATCATTCCATCAGTCATGCTACAAACATTATTATTATTATTATTATTATTATTATTATTATTATTATTATTATTATTGTGATGACATGCCTTTTACTTGAACAAACAGGAGAACCTTTTTAATTTCATATCTGACTGATAATGATAAACAAAAAAAACAGAAAGAATGATATTCTGACCATCATTAAGTAAATCCATCACCTCGGAACTAACTACCTTCTCAGTTAAATTAACCACCAAAGGTTTGTTAATATCCTCAAAATTTAAATTGTCTGTTGCTCCATCAGCTGTTTTAACTCATCTTATACTTCAGAGACTACACTGATCTTTCCTATCTTTCCTCCCCCCTTGCTTATTCTGGTGGGGTAATTGGGAAACTGTCCAGCTCCTCTCTTGGTCCTGTAAGATGAGTAATTAGAATCAGTATCCATATTCAATAAAATAAAAGAGTCAGGACCATTATCAGACCGCACTAATACTGATTTCATAGCATTACATTTCCTCTTGGGTCTGACATTCCCCACTGAAGACTTGCCCACCTCTTTAGAAAAATGAACTGTTCTTGTTTTGCTTCTCCACATTTTATTTATATTCTTTTAAGTCACATCTTATACTTCCTGTGTGCATACTTAGCTCATTATTACATAAATACATTTGTTTAATAATATTAGAATACAAAAATTGTATAGAATATGAGAGGTAAACTTATTCAAAACACTCTGAATTTCATCCACCTTTTTGGTAAAACCAGGAAGAAAACCTTTATATAAGACTATTAGCAGACTAACACACATATTACAATGCAACTATCTCTATAGAATTCCATCATGACATGAAAGTGAATTATCTTTACCTGTTTCAGTTTTCAGATCGACTTGTAACCCCTTAGGAATCATACCAGTTTGAAAAAAGGCTTTCCTACGTAAGTGCCTAATGGTGGAAGAAAGTTTCTTGGAATGCTCCAACAGCTGTTTAAAAGCACTCTGTATAGAAAAAGCTCCATCATGTATTCTTTAGACTCACATAGGCTCATTTAAATTGCATTGCCATGCTATTTGAATCCCTCCTTCAGGAAAGCACATTACAATATCTTTATTGATGGTAAATCCAATAAATAGTTAAATAAATCCTCTGTTATCAATATAATTGATAAGACAAACCCCAGTAGCCGAACAAAGAATCTGTTACCATTGTTCAACATAAAAGGAAAGTATTAAGTCCACAAAAGATGCCTAAAACAGAAGGTGCATGGGAAAAAACAAAAGATATTCCAGCATAGAAGAAACCAGCAATTTGACATTTCCACCATCCAGTTTTATTCTGGACACCAGTGCAAGGACAAGAAATATTAAAGGAAGAAAACAGGTTTTGGCCTCCAGGCCTTCATCAGAGTATTTGATTAACTCTAGACAAACTCCCCTTTAAATGCTCAAAAAAAGTATCAGTGTTACTGTAAACTGCCAATATTAAATTTGAAATAACATATTAATACATTCTTCTTACTGAATTTCATCTTGTTGAATCACAAGTCCCTGAAAAATAGTCTCTGAAAGCAAATTTTGCTGAAAACTATTTTTTTAATCACTATTCATAGAAAATTTCACAAAGCACACATATACTTAAACATTTTTTTACAGGTGGTGGAAACTTTGCCATCACATCCCTGTACTGAAATATTATAGGTTCATAGGTTGGTACTAGGCTATCAGCCCTAGAGCCTATACAAGCCTAGCCATAACAATTCCCTGGCTATTTATTCACACAGTATTTACTTCCCTGGACCCCTGTCTAGCAGGGTGACTGACGTGATCCCCAAGTTGAATTTCCAATCTCCCATCCAATCATCAAAGTTCCTTTTGAAGAGGGCCAAAGAGGCACTCTGCTTGACATGTATGGACAGTCTATTCCAGAGTCAGGGGAGTTTCTGGGTCAGGAACCTATCCCTCCAACATGTTTTGTTCATTGTGATGACAAGGTTTGGATCCCTGGAGCATGTGTCTCTGATGGAATTGGGATTTCTTTAAGTGTAGCATGTTCAACAGCTCTGGGTTTGACATGGCCTTGTATGTTAAGCAGAGATTCATAGGTTCATAGGTTGGTACTAGGCTATCAGCCATAGGGCCTATACAAGCCTAGCCATAACAATTCTCTGGCTATTTCTTCCCACACTATTTACTTCCCTGGACCCCTGTCTAGCAGGGCAACTGACGTGATCCCTGGGGTGAATTTCCTTTCTCCCATCCAATCGTCAAGGTTCCTTTTGAAGACGGCCAAAGAGGCACTCTGCTTGACATGTATGGGCAATCTATTCCAGAGTCTAAGGAGTCTCTGGGTCAGGAACCTATCCCTCCAGTATGTTTTGTTTATTGCGATGACAAGGTTTAGATCCCTGGAGCATGTGGCTCTGAGGGATTGGGATTTCTTTAAGTGTAGCATGTCCAACAACTCTGGGTTTGACATGGCCTTGTATGTTAAGCAGAGATTGCCTCTGAGTAGACGATATGCGACAGAGTATAGCTGGAGTTTTTAAGGCAGTCAGCATAGGGAATCTGCTTTAGGCCTGTGATTCTTTTAGTGAGGTATTTCTGCAGCCTTTCCAGTTGTTGCAGATGTCTTGTGAGGTACATACCAAGCGGGGCATTGTATTCTATAATGGGTCTAATGAGGGATGAGTACAGTGGGACAATGACCTCCTTTTTTCTTGATGAAAAGCCCTTAGTGATGAGGTGTGCCACATAGAAGGATTTCCTGACTGTTGTGGCAATGTGATTATCAAAGGTGAGACCACTGTCTACCTGTGTCCCTAAGTCTCTTATCACACTTTCGGTGTTTAGTGTACTGCCATCTATGTGGTAATTCTTGGGTACATGTTTTCTCCCAAAGGGGATAACTACACATTTCTTGGCACTGAGCTTGAGCCCATGGCTCTGGCACCAAGCATCTGTTTCTGTAAGGCCTTTTTGTAGAATATCCACATCATTTGGGGATTCAATAATAGCTCCCAGTTTGCAGTCATCTGCAAACTTTGTTAGCCAAAGTCCCTTAGTGTTGGCCTGTACTTCAGAGAAGTAGATGCCAAACAAGAGCAGTCCCAGGACTGAACCCTGAGGTATTCCACTTTTCACTTGTCTAGAGCTGGATTTGGATTTATTCTTACTTTATGATCACTAAACCATAGAGCAATGTACTTTTATCTGTTCTGCATCCCATAAGAAATGTCTTACCAGTCTATGTTCCTATTTCAGAACAATAGCTATTTCAGAATGTCCACTAATTCATCTATTCTTCATTATTTCCAGTTAAAGCACAAACATCCAAGCTGTTCCCCAATGACTAAATGTGATTATTTAGATCTGACTGTAGCAACGCTACTACCAATGGCATTAGTACATAACATTTTAAGTTATGTAATTCCTAATCTCAACAAAAGTACAATAACTAATCACAATCTTTTTTCTTGGGCATAATCAGTAGTATCTCTATTCACATCTTTAAAATGTTATTGTGTTGCCTTTTAAGAACTATATTATATTTTTGTTTATGCCACAGTACTTTATTAGCCTGAAATATACATTTGGGATTTTTCTAATACTTAAATTACTGTTGCCAGTTCTCCAGTTCATCTCACCAAAAACCTTTCTTTTGCCCATATCTACAATAATATTCAACACATTACCCGCATATCACTTTGATGGCTGATAATCTTCCAAAACTTTTTAAAAATTATACAGCCACCCATCCATTCACAACCCCCTTTTTCCTATTTTTGCACATGGGTTAGGGTGCCATTTCAACAGTGACAGTCATCTAGAATGAATACTGTTCATTTCAGTGCTTAAAAGCATGTAAAGAATGCATAGGTTTGCCTGTTTCTCCATCTTTACTCTTTCTTTTCCATCTTTCCTACCTCTCTTCCCTGTCTTTAACATTTTTACTACATATAAGTAATATAAACTTACAGTAAATACATTTAAAAGATAGCCACACAACAAACAACATCAGTTGAAGCAGTATTACTTCATTACTGTAAACATCTTTAATACCTGCATTTTTTATTAATTTCGAAAGCATTTCAAATTCTGTTTCTTTTATTTTTGATCATAAAGCACTATAAGGCTTCTTCTCTTGATGCTGTGTTCTCTAGGTGGAATATCTCCAATATAGTTTTCTTTCTGATATTTTGATACACATTATTTATATTTACATAATTATACATTTCAGATTATCACCATTATATTTAACATTGAATAAAAAATCAATTTTTAAATGAGACAAATTAATATTTGGTAATAGACTTACATGACAGACAATGTTTAACTACCTTGAAGTTTATAGTCTTAAAATTTTAACTTACAAAATCCCAATCCATGCAATCCGTAACAACAGAATATGAATTAGGTACACTTTACATAATCTCTGAAGATACTAACAATAAAATAATGTATTAGGTACAATTTACATAAGATCTGAAGATGCATCTAAATTACTATATGACGTCATCTCAATATTATATGTTCATATTCATAAAATCACTACTTTATTAATTTGTTCATTTTGAATTCCCAAAAGGGATGTGAAGGTGCACAGTATTGACTTGTAAGATATACTAATGAACTACACAATCTCATTATATTTTCTGTAAGTATCTACTGTCCTTAATTCATCACATAAGTATTGCATGCCCATACAGTGGCTGATATTAATCTTTATGAATATGTTAAGTATTCTTGTCAACAAACATAGAGGCAAACACACTTTACACAACAAATTGCATGAACAAAGTAAGTCAGACAAGCATAAGTGCATGACTGTTAAACTAGCATATTGCTGATTTCTTTTTATAGCCATATAGTACATACTAATTAAATAACTTAAACATTTTCAACAAAGTGCTGCAAAATACAGTGATACCCTTCATAAACAATATACTTAGGTATTGCATGCATACAGCATGCTATTATTTAACTCTGGAATGAAAATGAAGGTACAGTTTAGATAAATTTAAAAGCCTGTATATACGTAATATAGATAGGCTGCAGAGAAAGTTATCTATGTATGGTTAATTCCTCCACTGCACAATATTTTTTATTTGCAAGCATCACTGGTCATGAAACAAAACACACGTGCAGAAATAAAATGGCAAAAAACCTGTTTAGATAAATGGGCTTCAAAAATAAGCTATTTCATTGCATGCTAAACATTCTACAGCCAGATTTCAAAGTACAGATAAAACTTCCTCAAAAATTGCAGTGCTTAATCAGGAGCAGATCGCAGCATGGTGACTGAAATATTCCACAAGAGAAACTACTCAGTCCTGTGATGTTTTTAAGCCCCACAACACTGGTAGAATTAGTGTGGTCAATGTGCAAGGACTGAATAAGGTAAGTACAGACACTTTTCAGACTCACAATAGGCATTTTAGAGGGAAAGAGTGTGCATCCTGGTTCAGCTCTGAATTCACTCCCATTTATACTGTTGATTGACTAACTTAGCAAACAGGTCAGAGGAAACTGATCACCAAAGCTACTGTATGCAGGCAATGTGACATTATAGGCAAACTCTGAACCAAGACTTCAGCAAATTATGCAAGAATGGAATGCGAAACTGAAGAAACATGAGATGAAACTGAATACAGAAAAAAGAGATGTCATGGAAGGAAATTATAGAAATCGCAAAATGTTAAAAATTTAAATAGAAGGGAGACAGTGGAAAAGATTAACGGCTTCAGCTATCTGGGATGGTTGCTTAAGGAGAAAGAAAGTTTGAGTGAGAAGGTCAAAGCTCAAATCAGGGGAGCAATAGACAAATGACACAAAGTATCAATGATACTGTGTGACAGAAGAATGCATAAGAAGCTGAAAATATGGTGCACAAAACAGTGGTATGAGCACTACTTCTGTATGGTACAAAAAATTAGGCAGGGAAGATAAAGCAGTTGAGGAAGCCAGTGATGATGGAGATGAAATATCTGAGAAGTCATTTGGGATAGCTGAAGACATGGTGACATTAGAGCAGATACCAAAGAAGGTCCAACTGTAGAAAAGGTCACAGAGAACAGACTATGGTGCTCTGAGCACATGTGCAGGAAAGCAGAAGATGATTTGGTAAAGATTTGTGAGTGACCGGAAGAAGGCAAGAGGAAAAGAGATGGAATCAGTCCATAAAAGAAGACGTGTAACTATCAGTCATTGAACTGACAGAGGTGGCAATAGTGGATGAAGAATTCTGACCCTATATAGCAGAAATGGGAAAATGGGGAATGGTGACACATACACACACACACACACATATATATATATATATATATATATATATATATATATATATATATATATATATATATATATATATTAGATATAAAAGGTTTACACACCCATGTTAAAATGCCAGGTTTTTGTGATATAAAAAAATGAGACCACAATAAATCATTTCAAAAGTTTTCTCACCTTTAATGTGACCTATAAGCTGTACAATTCAATTGAAAAACAAACAAATCTGTTAGGGGGAAAATATACAAAATAAAAAAAAGTACAATACGCTGGTTGCATAAGTGTGCACACCCTTAAACCTAATACTTTGTTCTGTGTACACAACCTTAAACTAATACTTTGTTGAAGCACCTTTTGATTTAATTACAGCATTCAGTCTCCTTGGGTACACACCTGCCATCAATTAAAGAGACTCTGATTAACCCCAAATAAAGTTCAGCTGTCCTAGTTGGTTTTTCCCGACATTTACTCAGTTGTCTGCTACAGAGAGCTTACAAAGCATCAAAGGGATCTCATTGTTGAAAGGTATCAGTCAGGAGAAGGGTACAAAAAAATATCCACAGCGTTGGATATACCGTGGAACACGGTGAAAACTGTCATAAAAAAGTGGAGAAAATATGGGACAACAATGACATTGCAAAGAACTGAACATCCCTCCAAAATTGATGAAAAGACAAGATGAAAACTGGTCAGGGAGGCTGCCAAGAGACCTACAGCAACACTGAAGAAACTACAGGAATTTCTGACAAATACTGATTGTGTACTACATGTGACAACAATCTCCCATATTCTCCATATGTCTGGACTGTGGGGTAGGGTTGCAAGATGGAAGCCTTTTCTTACACAGAAAATCATCCAGGGCCAGATAAAATTTGAAAAACAATACATCAAGTCTCCCAAAGCATGTGGGAAAATGTGTTATGGTCTAATGAGACCAAGGTTGATTTTTTTGGCCACAATTCCAAAAGGTATACTTGGCGCAAAAACAACACTCCACATCACCAAAATAACACCACCCCCACAGTGAAGCATGGTGGTGGCAGTATCATGCTTTGGGGTGTCTTTCTTCAGCTGAAACTGGTGGTTTAGTCAAGGTATAGGGAATTATGAACAGTTCAAAATACCAGTCACTTATGGCCCAAAGCCTTCAGGCATCGGCTAGAAAGCTGAAGATGAAGAGGAATTTCACCTTTCAACACAACAATGACCCCAAGCATGCATCCAAATCAACAAAAGAATGGTTTCACCAAAAGAAATTAAAGTTTTGGAATAGCCAAGACAGAGCCCACACCTAAACCAAATAGAAAATCTGTGGGATGACCTGAAGAGGGCTGTGCACAAGAGATGCCCTCACAATCTGACAGATTTGGAGTGCTTTTGCAAGGAAGAGTGGGCAAATATTGCCAAGTCAAGTTGTGCCATGCTGATAGACTCCTACCAAAGAAGACTGAATACTGTAATTAAATAAAATGTGCTTCAACAAAGTATTAGTTTAAGGGTGTGCACACAGTTATTCAACCAGCGTATCGTACGTTTTTTATTTTGTGTGTGTGTGTGCGTGTGTGTGTGTGTGTGTGTGTGTGTGTGTGTGTGTGTGTGTGTGTGTGTGTGTGTGTGTGTGTGTGTGTGTGTGTATGTGTGTGTGTGTGTGTGTGTGTGTGTGTGTGTGTGTGTGTGTTTATGTGTGCTTGATATTTCATGCTCATGTATGCCTGTGTGTCTGTGTTTATATACTGCAGTCTCAGACTATAACATTTTTTCTTCAAATTATTAAATTATTCTTACAAAAAAAAGAAAATCTAGATGTTCACTTTTGATAAGATCCACAGAGGAAACATATTCAATAACTAAACATGCTTTCTCAACTGGAAATCAAATCAACCCCCCTTTTTACTTGGATATTTTAATTATGCAAATATTATCTGGTCTTCTTATACATCCAACAATTTTTGCAATCAAGCATTTCTTTTCATAATCATCTTTAGATCCCATGATCAAATAGTTATTCTCCATACTAGAGGCCTAAATCTCCAAGATTTCATATTAACCAACTCATCTGCTCTCTGCTGACCTCCAAAAGTTTTCCTTTCTTAAATCAGACAATTTAGCCTCCACATTCTGTTTCAATGTCAATATCCCTGGTTCAAATAATCCATCTATATTCAGGTATTTCATCTAAACTAAACTATTACATTTCATCCATATTTTGAAACATGATAAATGGTCCAATCAGCCAGGATCCCAAAACAATGACACCACAGTCATAAACAAGGAATTTTATTACCTATTTAATCATCACATAGAAAAAAACTGTTCACTTCAATTATCATCAAATACATTGAATTTCAATCCAGTGGGATAATAAATAAATCATATAACAAGAAATGTAAGCTCCAGGTCTTATACAGCTTGGCCCATCCCATTACACAAAACAAAATTTAACCAAATTAGTAAAGAATTCATGAGTATCATAAAAAGTAACACGGCTGCCACTGAGCACAAGATATGTAACAGCAGTAGCGGCAATCAACACCTTATTAGCTGTCTACATACAATATACAATAATATCCTGGTAATGCTATGAGCCCATTACAGGTGCTACTACTCACACTGACCCAGAATCCATAACAAATGCATTCAATATTAAATTTTAATACCCAGACATGAATTAGGACCTTCCTTTTCTCTTTATGCATTCACTCCACAATACTAAGAGAAAACAGATCGCTGAGAATAAAATCTGCAGATTCATTCTATTAGCAGATCCCCAAATGTATCATTGCAATTTGCTAAAAAAAAATCCAGTTGTCTTTCAGTGGCTCATAGGGCCACTTTTCATCTAAATACACTAATTTACATGGTGCGAAAACATGGTTGCTGCCTCCCTTTAGAATGAAACTGCCTTTAAAAGACAACCTTTATGCACTCAGAAGTAGATGGGACAAATGTTTCTCTCTGGTACACCCTCCATTTAAAACTGCTGTAGGTTATAGAACCTTCTCTAGACTGAGACCTGCTACCTTGAACTAACTGCCTACAGACATCAAAAATGTAAAAATCACTTCAAAGATGTACTTAAAGATAATCTACCTGCAACTGGTACAATGACAATGTTTAGGCACTTTATCATCCAATATCATAAATCTGTTCAAAAATAGTTTTTCCAAAAATTTTAACAAGAAAATTATAAACATCTAAGAAATGTCTTTATGCTCCAAACTTTAGGTAAATTCCATTAATTGGTTTTGAAATATTTTTATTATTAGGTTAATAATCCAGCCTCCAATGTTAGGATTTTGTTTTAGGTTTGTTTAATTGCATAAATCCAGACAGACAAGGAAAAATAATAATAATATGCTTATTGTCTAACTCTTACAGCAAAGATAATGTCTAAATTATCCACATGAGTATATATGGGTCTACTTCACAATGTCGAAAGTCGACAATATCGAAACTGATATTAATAGCACCACAAGAGCGAAAGCACAGAACATCGTGCAGGTAAATGGAAATCTCTGTAGGGGGAGATTTCCGTTTACCTCAATGTAGTGTGGTCTCTGAGTTGAAATATTTAAGTAGGGGGGTATGGGGGTGCAGGGGGGCTTGCCCCCTGCCTAAGTTAGTTTTTATTTTTGTTTGTTTTTTGTTTTAAACATATTCAATGTTTTACTACATCAATCACTAGAGGTCGACCTTTAGTGATTCGATGTAGTAAGATTTCGATAAAGTTATATAGATGCATATATATTATTGGTATTAGGTGGCAAAATTTCTCTAGGTCAGAATCTGAATTATTTTATAAATTTAAAGAATTAATTAAAACATGATAGGCTAAGTCCATTCTTAGTAAGACAATTTTAAAGTTATGTAGGCTAGTCTTCTAATCAAGAATAGAATTGTGATACAAGTGACCAGTAAACACATTTGTTCTTATTGTCTTCATTATTTTTGCTAGGATATAGCATTAATTTCTTCTTCTTTATAAACCGTTTGCCCTATAAATCATCTGTTTCAAACAGAAGTGTAGCTGTGCTGCCTTCATGTCTTTTGTATGTTATAAAAATGTTTAAAAATGTCAGTAATGTATTACTTTAATGAAGTATTGTAAGGTATCGTATTATCATTATATATGATGGATGGCATAGTCTTGCTGAGCTTATCATTTTTTAAGATCAAGGCCTTTCATATGTATTGAAATCTTTAGTGCAGCATGTAGGTCAAAAAAATGACTGTTGCTTGCTTGTATAGCTATTCATTCTTTTTGGGTACAACTAGATACCATATTTTATTCAATGCCCAGGATTCATGAAGCTTGCGCCATGCGCCGGAGTAGCGTCAGCGATCTAGCGCTAAATATGGCTGTTGAGCGATTCAGGTAAGAGCTGTTTCCACATGCACTACCAGTGTATGCCAGAGCTGCGCAGCTCACAGTGCTTGTATGCTAATTACCACATGTACAGCAGTGTAGCATGCATATGAAGGTATATAGTGATTCATGAAGTGGTGAAGGTGTAGCGAAAGCATGCAGAAATGTAAACCAAAAAAACGGTTTACATTTTTTCAAACAGAACATCGGAGCCATGAAAGCAGACCAAACTTACGTATTACAATGTTAATATATGCCAATGGCTAAATATACAGTCAATGGCATAAAAAAAAATGCACAACACATAAAAAAATAACATTTAATATCATGGCCACACTAATGCAAAGTACAACCGCAGTGCATGGGTGCGCAAATGGGAACACAAGGAAACTATATTTAGATGTCATAAAACTACAATGTAACACAAATCATGATTTCACCATAATAATTAATGGTATGCATGGTACTCCACAACCAAGGCGCAAGGGTTGCTAAGAGTCTGTGACAGTGTTCCACGCGGTAACTAGGCATTAGAAGTCAATGCCATGCAAATGAGTCAAGTAATACTGAATCGCAAATGTCCCACCGGTGTAAGGATGTACCACACATTGCAGCAGTACATCACAGAAGAGTGGCCTGGAGGTAAACATGACATCATGAGAGGTGTGCGCCGCCCTAGCTGTAAACACAATGGAGCATTGGTAATCTGGGTTGCCTGTTGCTAAGCAAAGCTGCAGGATAGGGGTGTGTACCTAGCCATAGCTATGCCTAGCTGAGAGCACACAAGGTAACTAAAAGTGCACGTGAACGTGGATGAAAACGTGCTCAAAAGCCGGAAACCGGGCACGTGCGGCATGCAACTTAGGTGAAACAGGAAGGTTATGGAAAGACAATAAGGAAATGCTGCAGCATGGTAATTGGAGTACAAATGAGTAATTAACACCTAGAAACTCACAGTGGGCCATAGACAACAGCTAACAAGGCTGCTACCAGCTACCTGCAGAACAGGAAAGGGGAGGCGCCATACAGCAAAGAAAAGAGAACTGTCACAGAGCAAACTTGCTGTAGATCAGCTACATAACACATTTCCCAACACAATCCTGGGTTGTGGAAGCACAAAACAAGAAAGGCAGCAGCTGGATGCATTCCTGACAATGGGAGGTGAACCATGTTGAAAATAGAAGTAAATGGCAATAGATGAATCACGGCAGACAAGCGTAAGTCAACACCAAAGACCCCACAATAGCAGTTCCTGCTGTAAAACCAATAATTAAGATACCCTGCAACTGGAATAGCACAAACACACCCAATTACACCAGCATCATCCATTGCACAATAGTATAAGGTGTGAAAGCCCCACACACACACTTGTGTATTCCCTGACACTCGGCACCATTGGTGTATACAGATGGGGAAGTTTTAATATGTATATGTTAGGGGCTGCCATAGCTTTGATTCACCAGCATGTGTTGGAGAGTGATGGTGGTGTGGAGGATGATGCTGACAACCATCTCAGGCACTGGAGGAGGAGACGAGTGTTCAGACCCAGGGTAACCTACCAGGGGCTACATGACCTGGAGATAATAGAACATTACAGGGTGGACAGGGACATCATACAGCAACTTGTTGAGCTGTGCCGGCCATGCCTCAGAGCCAGAAGTAACAGAGGGAAACCATCCCAGTGGACATGAAGGTATGTGTAAGCTTGAGAATACTAACCACAGGTACCTTTCAAAGGCCAACTAGGGATATCATGGGGATCTCACAGGCATCAGCATCCAGGGTACTCCACCAGTTTCTGGATGCCATGTTGCCACATGCCAATGAGCACATACACTTCCCTCGAATGCAGGAGGAGTTGGCCAGCAATATGCATCTCTTCCACTGTGTGGCAGACTACCCTGAGGTACTGGGTGCAATTGACTGCACGCACATACACATCAAGTCACCACCCAGTGAGCAGGGTAGGCGCTACATAAACTGCAAGGGATTCCCCTCCATCAACTGCCAGGTTGTGTGCAATTCCCAGGCATTATAATGGATGTGTGTGCCGGCAGCCCTGGAAACTATCATGACTCCCACATCTGGCATGCCTCACAGCTGTATCAGGTATTTGCCAGGGGGGACATTCCATATGGCCACCTGGTGGGGGATGCTGGCTATGCACTGGAACCATGGATGATGACACCCATCAGAAATGCACACACAGCCACGCAAGAACACCATAATGAGGCACACGCAGAAACCAGAATCATCAAAGAGCGCGTGTTTGGGATGCTGAAATCATGATTCCGTTGCTTGGACATATCTGGTGGAGCCTTGCTGTACTCTCCAGGAACGTATGCGCACATCTTCATAGTATGTGCCATGCTACACAATATGATCCTGCAGAAACAGCTGCAGCAGGGACAGAATGGTGATGGCCTCACAGTCCACCACCATTGCCAAGGGACCCACAGGCACAGAGGGCCTCAGACCACGAATACCCTGTGCTAGCCCCAGTAGGAAGATGGAAGAGTGCCCAGTATGCCCATGCCTTGGCAAAGAGGGAACGTATAGCACACATACTAACAGTGTAGGCACTCATGGACTGACACCCTTCTCCACCTGCACACACAGCAAACAAGGATGGCACACACACACAACCACCTGTAAATTGTCATGTATAGGTGGTCTACTGTGTGCATCCTACATAGGTAGCCCTCAACTATTGTAAACACAACCGCCACTGACACAAGGTAAGTCAATACCTGAACAGTATATTAAGCTATCAGCATGTGTCCATACTGTATGCACAGGTTCATAGATACATAGGTAGGTACATGGCCAACTGCTGAGGCCACTCATAAGCATAGGCAAAACATGTCTGCTGTTTCCACCCCATCGATCAACTAACTGTCCCTCTGTGGAGCAGAGATACTTGCGGGATCCCTGGGGTGTAGCTACTGTTCACCACCCACTCTGCAAGGATTCCCCGGAGTGTTATTGAGGGGTTTTGTATAATGTAATCAGGGATGTGTTTCCAAATAATGGGGAGTATCCCTGACAGGAATCTTCACAGATGTGTACATGTTACATAGTATACCATAAACACAGCTTGCATATATAAGTAGTTCTCCACAGAATAATAAACATGTGGAACACACAACCGCTGAAATGTGCGTTCATCACCCTTGCACTACTAGTGCCTGCTCTGAGAAGTAAGATGTCACTACCAGGATTAGAACACGCAACCATGTACACATTTATCGCAATAACATACCACTAAGCTACCTGAGATGTACCAATGGCAGTCATGTATACTGATAGGATAAAACACAAAAGGTAGGAATGTGTTGAAATAGGACAAACCGGCATGTACACAATGAAAGGTGTATGTTATATATATATATATATATATATATATATATATATATATATATAGATATATATATATATATATATATATATATATATATATATATATATATATATATGTGTGTGTGTGTGTGTGTGTAGAGAGAGAGAGAGAGAGATATGTCGATATATGGAGATATACATATATATGTAGATATATAGATAGGTTAACAACATCTACATAACCGTGAAGGTACAAATAAATGGGATACCTGCCACATACTGACTGCTTTACATACTGACACATGTAATCCCGAGGCTTAAGGTCCAAAAGAACACAGTACCGAAACACCAGATGCACGAGGTGTAATCTCATGATGTTAATGGACCGTTAGTCAGTGCTTCTGGTGTTACGGTTTGAGTAGGTTACTTTGTGTACACATGTTTCTTAGGGCTGTAGTGTGTATAAGTGTGTGTTCTGTGTGTGGTGTGTGTTGTTGGGAGACTGTAATGTGTGGTTGTGGGTTAGCTTTGTGCATCTGTTTGCGCGACCTAGGATGTAGAATATTAAAGTAGTGGGTGGTGGGTGGGGCACAGACACCTACATGGGGAGTGTAGGGGGGCTTGGCCACCTGCTCATACGAAGTGTAGGATGGTTTGTTTGGATGTGTTGGGTAGCAGTGTGTCTGTGTGTGCATGTGTGTGTTCCATGTTCATGTTACCTTTGTGAGTTACTATCGATGTCGGTAATGTGGGGTATTGGAGTCTGTCCCAGGACTGTGTGCATCGGAACACTGAGGTTTCGGAATTCCGTAGGTATCCTGTATACAGCGGTTGAAGTGTTCACATATGTGTATAACACAGACCATAGCAATCACACATTCCGCCACTACCAACCTTTATGAACAAAGGATATGGAGAGTATATGCCTATACACCATTACAAATATGTGCTATGGACATGAGCCAATGATAGTGTTACCACCTGTTCCACTTTGGGAGGGACACTCCCTCTTTGGGTGGTTGTGTCCTGACCAAATATATTAAACGTGGCAAATGTCCTGGGATTGTAGGACATAATTATGTCCCATATGCACTGTAATAGTTGCATACAATAGTTATGTCAGTATCTAAAGTACCTACATGGTACAGGAAACAGGATAAGCTACTAAACTGCTACAAGAATAAGCTTATAATTAGGCAAGAAAAGAAAGTTCTATCCCTTGTACTGACCATGGGTTTGTGTCAGCCTGTAAAATCAGATGTGTGTCCCGAAAAGGACCCACTATGGACATATGAAAAGGTGGCAACCCTAGCCAAAGAGGGTCAGTCACCAACACAACTACGATGAATGAAAATACCTATGACAGAAATACACAGCTATCATGTAGCAACACGTTATTACATTCAGATGTATTACCGAAGGGATTCAAGGACTAACATCACTTGCATGCTATACAGCAACCACATAACAGTGCCTTAACGAATAAGCCTGCAAATACCATTGTGGTAGTTCACAAAAGGATAGGTGTTCAAATAGGGAAGGGACACACATAGCGATTATGTATAAAAGCAGTTCCTACACACCTACATTTGCTATGCACACCCACCATTACCCGCACACTCAAACATATTGCAATACAAATTGTAATAACATCACAAATTATTCACACACTGTACGACATCTGAAGAAGCCTTAACATACCTTGTCAGAGACACACTAACATGGACCTAAGTGAAATAGCGGCTGTTATACAATGGAACAGCTGCTGATGTATTAGGGCTTGTTTGCACTAATCCCGTTTCAGAGGGTTGTGCGTACACTAGGATGTGTTAGCAATTAGTGAGTAACAGCACAGTATGCTACACTTGTACAGCAAATCAAGGATGTCTGGTGAGCACACTGTACACCACATAACAGTTCATGCATAGCCATACGGCCTTGAGCTGGCCAAACATCCTTGCCAGACTTAAACATCTGCAGAAGTATCAGGTACAAACAAACTCTGCATAAGTAGCACTGTTCCGAAATATAACAGCTGTACTCATATGTAGAACTAAATCGTCTAGCCATTGCGCACAGTCCACGGGAGTCATGAAGCTAATATATCTCTGTGTGTCTCCATATAGCTGTTGAAATATATCGCAATAACACATCTAGGCCATCTCCCACGAAAGTAAGGCAAACAGACAACCCCTAAAAGGAGTACTCACTTATACACCACTGATGCAATGGTATCGGCTAATGGAGTAGCTACACAGCTGATGTGCATCCAGTTAACTACTTTGGAACAGCAATTGGTGGACAGAATACCACGTTACCAATATGTAACTAGAAAAGGATGTGTCATCACACATTCAAACCATCCGTATATACCAGCGGAACATTACAAATAACATTGAAACACAAACCGAAAAGGATTGAATCGACTGTTAACGATACGTCGGGTTACTAATAAGGTATGTAGAACAGTCAGTATGTCTGTGTATGTAGTACTATTCTGTAGTATTTAAAGTGCATGCAATCCATATAGTGGAAACAGTTATCTTGTATGTGTGATGGATTGTTGAGCATAGTCACGTTTGTTGTATTTGTGTGTACTGCTGTAGGTCACAAGGCAAACACCGCATACACCACAAGGGTTGCTATATAAGGGCTTTGAACAGAAATACTCCTCAGCCGTGGCAGGGTTGGTCCAACAAGTATGTGCTATAACAGGGATAATATATGTTGATATATTGTAACTGTAGCCATATGTATGGGTGTAATATAGAGAATAACATGTGGAAGGTTTGGCCACTGTGCAAGTATGTTTTGCATTGTGGGCTATTGTGCCAATAACTGTGTAATGTACAGTATTGTAGGCAGATATGTATTACAAGCTACATAGCATTACTGTAATGGTAGGCAAACATTAGTTATGTCAATTGGCATTTACAATACTCAATAACAAGATACATATGTCTTTTAGTGAGCCGACAGTTTATCAGCATGATAGCAAAGTAAAAAGGAAGAGCTATTTAACTATCCATGCATATAAGACATGTAATATGTGCAAAGGTAGGTACTAGGCTGTCTTACCAAGGATATCTGTAAGCCTAGCTAGCATGTGTTGTCTTTTGCCACCCCCATAGGTTGGTTCCCTGTGCCTCTGAACAGCAGAGCCAATAGTTCCCTGTGCCTCTGTCCAGCAGAGACACTGCAGTGATCCCCGGCTACATATCTGTCTCTCATCCACAAGGCAACATTTCCCTTGAAGAGTGCTCATGAGGGGCCCTGCCTGATTTACATTGGAATCACGTACGGAAACATAGGGAGTGTCCGGGTCAGGAATCTATCCGTTCAGCACGTCCTACTCATCATTGTGGTTAGGTGTATATCCCTAGAGCATGTAGCTCTGAGGGGGTTCTGTTTAGGTGGAGCATATCCAGCAATACAGGGTTGGACATGGGTCTTGTATGTCAAGCAGAGATCACCTGTGAGTATGCGGTATGCAACTGAGTACAGCTGGAGTTTCGTAGGTTGGGCTGCATAGGTCATCTATTTGAGGTCAGTAATTCTGTTGGTGTGGTACTGGTGTGATCTTCCAAGCTGTTACAGTTGTCTTGTAAGGTATATCCCAAATGGGGTGTTGTATCCTTTAATGGGTCTGATATGACATGTGTAGAGTCACAATGGCCCTTCTGATCTGGACGCAAACCCATTAGAGATTAGGGGGGTCATGTAGAAGGATATTCTAACCACCTTGTCATTATGGGTATCGAAGGAGAGATTGCTATCTACTTATGTTTCTGGATCCCGTAATAACTTTTTTGTATGTAGGGGACTAGCACCTATGTGGTAGTCTGCGGGTAATTAGTTATATCCAAAGGGGATGACTATGCACTTTTAGACATTCAGCTTGACACCATGATATTATCACCAGGTATCTGTCTCAGTGCGACCCTTCCAGAGGGTGTCTGTAACAACTGGGGAAACAATTATGTCCCCTAGTTTGCAGTCATCTGCAAACCTTTTCAGCCAAAGCACTCCTGTGCTTGTCTGTACATCAGAGAAGTATATACCAAACATGAGGGGTTCTAGGACTGAACACTTGGGGATGGAAGTTGTAACTGGTATACAGTTGGAACTAGGGTATGCAACTCCTACTGTGTGTATCCTGTCCATGAGCCACTTTGCAAACCATCACATGACGTAGGGGTTAATGTTCAGGTGGATGGGTACGTTGATAATACCAGAAGGAGGAATGGTGTTGAAAGCCTATGAGAGATCTTGGTAGGCAGTGTGGACCTCCTTACCCTCATCTAATGCCTTGGTAACTGTCTCTAAGAAGCCCACCAGGTTTATGAGGTATGGTCTGGCCTTAACAATGCCAAGCAAGGAGGGGTCAAAGGTTGGGAGGTACCCAATGTCTCTGACAGTGATCCATGATGTGCACCATAGCCTTGCAGACCAGGCTCGTCAGGCCTATAGGGAAATAGGTCCCGTGGTCCATTGTGGCACCACCTTTGTGGAGTGGGATAACTTGCTGTGCACCATTCATGGGGCACTATGCCCTTTGTGAGGCTATTATTGAACATGGTGCGTAGGTGAGGAGACAGTATGATCCAAAGTTCATGTAAAACACAGCCTGGGATGTTGTCCAGTCCCATGGATGCTGACTGGATGCTGTGATATTGCCTTCAGAGTGTGCAGCTTTGAGAGGGATCTGCCAGGAAGTTGCTAATATCCATTGTTTCTGTAATGTTCATGCCTTTGTGCTGTAACTCAGAGCAGATCTGGTTGTTGACATTGAGACTCTGTGGTTGTTGTTGGTATTAGTTGCATTAAAGTTTTCATAGCTAGCTTTGGAGGATCATATAAAGAATCTCACCTTCTTTCTGAGGCTGGCCAGGGATCTCCTCCCATGCATGTTATTGTACTCTCATTTGCAACAGTGTCTTCCTCTTGTAGTACAATTTGTTTATGGCAGGGGACCACCAGATTGGTTTAGTTAATTATGAGTATAGCGTCCTGGTTCTGTTTGGGATAGCACAAGTCATGCACTCCTGTAAGTGCTTATAGAGTGCATTTGTGTAGGATTCAGCAGTTGTAACAGTACTGTCCATCTGCATGGGTGTCATGACGTACACCATGTCTGCCTTAAGAAGCATGTAGTTGGCCTTGTAGACATATTGTACTGTGGTTCGCTTAATGGGGGGTAGGTGCGGGATGTGGATATCAACGGTGTTCAGCACATGGTCTGATCCGACCAACGAGGAGTTGGCCTCACGTGTGGAGCACCAGTCACTCATGTTGGTAATGACTAAATCTAGGATATTGTTGCCCCTGGTGGGTGTGTGGATATGTTGAGTCAGGGCATTGGTGTTTATGAATCCCAGAAACTGTTGAGCTAATGTGTTGGTACACGAGTAGTTTTCCCATTTAATGGTGGGGTAGATACAATGAGACTTATGTGATGAGTGTGGTGTTGTGTGACTGTGTACCTTCTCCACATGACAGTCAGGCTCAGGCTTGGTTGGAGAGACCTTTACCTCCAGTTTGGCTAGATGAGTACTTATCTCACAGGTTGTAGTGTTGGGTGGTACGTGGAGAGGATTGTCTGTGTACATAAGGCAATGTGTACATTGCCTCAAGATGTCCAGATTCATCAGATAGACAGGTGAGAACACTGGCAGTTGACTCTTGGACATGCCTGAATATAGAACTACATTCACCTAGATAACTGAGGAAAGTGAGTACAACAGCTACATTACTCTACGCAAGTGAGAAAAGTATGTACAAAACCTGTTCACCCTTACCTGTAGGTGATGTGGAAGATTGAGTGCTATAGTAATCATTAGCTTACGTACTGTTTACAAGTCCTGAACAAGTGCTTAGCATGAATAAGCAATCCAGATAGGGTCATGGATAATATAAAAACATGACCACCTCCCCCCAACAGGTACACAAGCATATATCCATGTACACCACAGGGCCCCTGTACCCACAACTATGCAGGTACAAGCTGCACTCAGTCTGCATGGGACCTGCCCACATCACAGGTTGTATCATACACATACGGCAAAACAAGATGCTCTCCACGTACACATCATGTAAAACATAGCTCCATGTCAGGTTGTGTACACACTGAATGGTGCACAACAAAAGGTATCACAACCCGACAAAGGGGGAGACACCACTGATAATGGGAAGTACTGCACTACTACCCTGCTGAGTCTGGTCTGGAAGGCCATGAACCTTGATCACTTAAGTGATGTCAACAGTACAGTTGTAGATGACAGTATGGTTGATGTCACATTGCATATCATAACCTTGCCAGGTCATAAGACATCATCACCCATACTGTGTGCCACCTACACTCGGTGTTCTAGATGTACATTCCTATGTCACAGGAGTGTTTAGCAACAGGACTGTTGGCAGAAACAACACTACAGAAGATGTCTGAATAATACGTGATCATCACACCAGTGGCAGCTACAGTATGTCAGGGTTAATGAATTCTATTCCCCCTCATTGCAGTCCATACCTCACAGATAAACAGAAGGCATCTGCCTATTGAAGTATGCGAATGAGTATGACCTAGGAGCAATAGCTGACTCACATTGTCACCCCTATGTTAATAACCCTGTACCCATGAACTACCACCTAGGTAGAGATCATCATAATGGACACTTAGGTTCATAGGTTCATAGGTTCATACTAGGCTATCTGCCCTAGGGCATTTATAAGCCTAGCCAGAATGTGTTTGGCTTTCGCCACCCATTTTAAATTTATTTTGCTATGCCCTTTTTCGAGGTTAGTATACTGTGCCTCTGTCTAACAGTGACACAGAAGTGATACCCGGGGTAAACCTACGATCTCCCATCCACTCATTAAGATTCCTCTTGAAGAGAGTCAATGAGGGACTCAGCCTAACCTGGACTGGGATTTTATTCCAGAGTGAAGGGAGCCTCTGGGTTATGAATCTGTCCCTCCAGCATGTCCTATTTATTTCAGTGCTGAGGTTCAAGTCTCTCGGTAGCGTGGCTCGATGGGATTTGGATTTTCTGAGGTGCAGCATGTCCATTAATTCCGGGTTGGACATGGCTTTATACATCAGGCACAGATCACCTCTGAACAGGTGGTATGCCACTGAGTAGAGCTGGAGTTTCTTTAACCGGGCAGCATATGGCATCTGTTTGAGCCCTTTGATCCTCTTGGTGAGGTACTTTTGGGGTCTTTCCAGTTGCTGCAGTTGTCTGGTAAGGTACATCCCAAAAGGGGCACTGTACTCAATTATGGGCCTGATGAGGGATGAGTAAAGAGGCATGATGACCTCCCCTGATCTAGATGTGAATCCCTTCATGATTAGGTGGGCTATATAAAATGTTTTTCTAACCACTTTGGCCATGTGGTTGTCAAATGAGAGATTGCTATCAACTTGGGTCCCCAGGTCCCTAATTACTTCTTATGTACTTAATGGATTACCACCTATGTGGTAATTTGTGGGCACTTTGTTTTGCCAAGGGATGACTATACACTTTTTGGCATTTAGCTTGAGGCCATGGCTCTGGCACCAGTTGTCTGTTTCTATGAGGCCCTTTTGGAGGATGCTTGTGTCTGCTTGAGAGTCGATTATGGCGTCCAGTTTGCAGTCATCTGCGAACTTGGTCAGCCACAGTCCTTCTGTGTTGGCCTGTACCTCCAAGAAATATATACCTAACAAGAGAGGTCCCAGGACTGAGCCTTGTGGGACACCACTTGTAACTAGTTTGGAGTCTGACATGGCTCCAGCAATTCTAACCATGTGGGTTCTTTCCTTGAGCCAGTTTGCAATCCATCTATTGACATAGGGGTTTATATTTAAGCTGGTGAGCTTATCTATAATGCCCGAGTGGGGTATTGTATCGAAGGCTTTAGCGAGGTCCAGGTAGGCTGTGTGGACCACCTTCCCCTGGTCAATCGCCTTGGTGACTGTTTCAAAGAAATCAACCAGGTTTAAAAGGCAGGATCTGCCCTTAACAAAGCCGAACTGGGTAGGATCAAGTGTCTGTAGGTCCCCAATATCTTTATTTATGAGGTCCATGATGATCCTTTCCATAGCTTTGCAGACTAAGCTAGTCAGGCTTATGGGGTGATAGTTTCCAGGATCCGTTAAGGCACCACCTTTATGGAGAGGGACCACTGTTGCTGTACACCACTCTTTAGGCACATATCCTGTAGTAAGGCTGAGATTGAACAGTAGTTTTATGTTTGGGTTTAGCTCTTCTTGGAGTTCATGTAGGACGCAGCCTGGGACACCATCTGGTCCCATTGATGCTGTGTTTTTTGCTTTGGAGAGGGCGGCTCTTACCTGAGCATCTGAGATGTCCAGGGGACAGCACTCTGCTGGGATAGATATTTGCCCTTTTGGTGGGGAGGGGGGGAGAAGTTTGCGCTGAACCTGTCAGCTAGGATGTTGGCAATGTCTGTGGGTTCAGTGTATTTTTTTGTCATTTTGGACTAATTCTGAGCATATCTGGGAATTACCACCCAGGTTCCTAACATAACTAAAGAAAGCCTTGTGATTATCCTTAGTGTCCTGTGCAATTTTTCTCTCAAAGCTGGCCTTAGACAATTTTATGAGTGTCCGTAGTTTTTTGCTAATACTGATCAGTGATGCCTTCCCTTTTTGGGATTTTGCTTTATCATTTAGTAGCTTCCTCCTTCTATTGTATAGTTTGTTTATGGCTGGGGTCCACCAGACAGGACGTCTGCCTTTGGAGGATTGGGTCTTGGTTTTATTTGGGATCGCATGATCCATGCATTCCTGAAGGTGTTCATAGAATGTGTTTATAAAGGATTCTGCGGTCTGGGCCGTATTTTCCACAGGCCCAGTCAAGTTTACCCACTTGTGTGTAAGTGATGCAGCTGGGCAGTTGTCTTTCCTGTGATAGCTATGCCACCACACCTATCAGGGAGTCAAATGTGGCAACCCTAATAATAATAGGGTTACATTCATGAATACAGAGATCATTGTCCAGCCATACAGACCACTCAAGTGACCCATATCAGATCACATATTTCCTTTAAGGGGTATTGACCATGTGCAGATGGCCTACAGCAGCCTTCCCATTCCCCATCTCCACTATGTAGGATGATGCATACCCTGAATAAATTCATGTCCAACCCAGTGATGTTGGACATGCTACACATACTCATCCTGATCTCGAACACAAACTTCATGGACATCCACCTACCACATGCTGGACAGATCCTTGTCCCATACACTTGACATAGTCCTGCCATACTATGCATTCTTGTCTGTCAAAGCTGCACATCGCTCCCCACTCAGACATGTTGTAATGACCGCATGGTAACGTACAGTATATGTATCATTAACCCTGTGGATCAGTAATGTGGCACTGCTCCACCTGGCCCTGCAGACCCACATGTTGGCTACTGCCAGGTAACCTTTCATCCTAGATGCATACATGGCTCATGGCATATAGCCCGCTAGTTGACTTTGACTGTACATGCCATAGTTGGTATCCATCCCTGCAAATACCATCTGGCTACATGGCAGGATGATGAATCACTGTACAGTGCCGTGTAGATGTATATGGCAGAACACATACATGTAAAACCTTATGTGAGCATGTCTACAGGGTCATAGGTCATGACTCAAGGCAGTGTAAGTCCTTATATGTGACATATACACTGCATCAAGGTTGACTGCGTTAATGTGGACACATCCAGCCATGTGCTGATAGGCAGGAACACCAGTACAGGCAAACAGACATGCCCACATCAAGACAGCAACCACATGGAGGATGAGCAATGTAATCAGGTGACACACACACACACACATATATGGTGATAATATCCACTCAACACTGAGTGTCACGTGTGTGACACAAACACGTCAGTGTCATGTAGATTTGCAAATACAACTATTTAAACTGAAGTAATGTGATACACCTGTATGTTCAGCTGTAGCTCTGTATGTCTCTGAGGTACTGTGACCTGTCTCCATCATTATGTCTTCCAGGTATGCCGCATGCAAGCCTTCCCCCTTTTACATGCTTGGAGGATGAGGCCCTCATTCCATACCTACTCAATAATCATGACATCCTGTTCAGCCATGTGCCACAGGATGCACAGCAGTGGGGTGCCCTGTGGATGGAACTTTGTAGGAGGGTTAATGATGTGGATGGCCATAACCGCACATACCATCAGGTGCGCAGACACTGTACAGACCTCATTAAATGGGCAAAACAGCGTGCAAATGCAATCACCAGGGAACAAGGTGCAACAGGTGGTGGGCCCCCAACCCAGCTCCCACTCACACATACAGAGCAGCTGCTGGCCAACCTGGGGACACCTGCAGAACCACATCCACAAGCCTTAGCCGATATTGTGGAGAGGGGTGTCTCTCAACCACTGAGCCTGGAGTTGCCTAGTAAGTCAATACTGCACCTATAACAACTATATTCCATATAGTTGCATGTGTCACTGTACAATATGTAATGTAACATCATATGCAAGGCATGTATACACACATGCCGCATACTATAGTATGCTACTCTGTGCATGCCCACATGTGCTTGCACCATAGTATAGTCTAATGCAATGGTGTATGTGTTATGCACATTGCTCCCTGTAGCCTTTATGCAGGGGTGGATTATGCTCATACTGCTGTGTTACTCCTATTTAGGTACCTCTGGCATTCTGCGGCAACAGCAGCCCATTGCAGGTGAGAGTGTTATTATTTATCAGGAACCATAATGCACAAATCTATCTGCCATGTGGCCATTCACAACATGTACACATAATGTATGGTCCTGTCACAATATACAGGTCGGACTTGCAATGCATCACAATGACTATCCATGTGCCACACTTGCAAACTATGTGAATCATCTCACCGGCATGAATCCTCACAAACTTTATTGCCAGATGTGTTGACAGCTGTGCATGCAATGGTGGAGGTGCTGTTCACTTTAGGAAAGTACAACAGATCTGATCTTTACATGTGGTGAATACAAACAGTACTACACAGTGGGCTGGAGTCTGGCCAGCACACAGGTTTCACCGGTGTGGATCATAGCCCTGCTATGAATGTCACACAATGTGATGTGCTATCTTGACATGTCCATGACATCTATTGGCCTAGCTGCTACACTGCCCACCTAAACTGAAAACATATCCCACATACCACCCTTTATCTACATAACGCTGTTGTCAGTGGAGCATATATATCATATGGGACAACACAGACATGTGAAATAGATGCCTATCACTATAATTTGGACAAGACATGCACACACATGGCCATGGAGGATGGCCAGAGACATGGAGCAACACACACAGTAGAAGTGTTGAGCTTGTGTGTACACCCTGTCATACAATGGCTACACATGATTTGGCCATGGCCTTTGTATAATGGTCATAAGATAGCTGTGGAATGCTAGACATCCTACAGGCCTGTGCACATCTAGTGTAGGTGTAACATCAATCCACCACAAAGGATGTGTTGAACATCTTGAGGGTGTTGCAACATGACATCAGTTAACTGTACAGCATCCACATCAGGCCACAGATACAGTACATTCTCCTTTCTGGTGATGGACATAAATGCCATACTAGCTCCTCGTGTGTGTGTGTGTGTGTGTGTGTGTGTGTGTGTGTGTGTGTGTGTGTGTGTGTGTGTGGTACACAGATGTCATCTGGGACATGGTGTACCGACGTGTTCACCATGTCTGCCCATGTTTGCCAGGTTGCAGTGATATGGTTGCAGATGTGCAGGTGTGTCATCCGTATACCCATCAGTGACATCATGGTTTAGTGTGTATACCCCTCAGTGATGTGGGTCACATTCCACAGTATATATGTATTGTATCTGAACACAGTCATGGCTATGAACCCTGTCTGTAACTCACACTGTATAGCACTAGAGACTCCTCATGATTCCCTGCAATGGCCATACACATCAGCTAAATTTGCAGTGTATCTGTAGGGTGGACAGACAACACTGAATTTGTACACCATTGCTGCACTGTATATTTGACAGGACACCATTGTGTTAAACATGTATGCATGCCATTGTACACGTCAGCAGATCACATGTCATACTACATGTGATTATCAAGGTCATATGCCACACATCAGGCAGGTGTATTGTTAATCTGTGCTGGTCCACATGGTGTAACACAGGGATTTATGCTAACCACTACTATGATTGTGTAATTTGCATGCCGTCTGCTATCACACATGCATGCTGTATGCAACCTAGGTATGTATGATAAATACCACTGTTATTGTCTGCACTGCATGCTGTCTGCCGTATCGCATGCATGTTGCATGCCTTCTGTCATATCACATGTGTGTGTCTGTGTCTATTGTATAGATTGTAATGTACAGTTCTTGTCTGCCCTCACAGGTGATGTAGGTGCATTGCCCTCCTGCAGTACATCAGATGTTAGTGTCCGCACAGACTGTAGCAGTGATGATGAATGTATGATTGGGTCACAGGCAGAGTTGTCAGGGGCTGAAACTATGCCATTGGTTGCCATCCCATCTATATCCACCTCATCCTCGCACACACATCCCATACCTGCACATACCCAATCACCAGTGGCCATAAAGGAAGGACAGTTGGTGAGTGGTAGCTTGGAACAGGAAAGTGTGGGGGCTATGGAAGGTGTGCCTGCACACCATGGTGTCAGCCAAACTACTGGTGGTGCCCCACACAGGCACGTGGCCAGTGCTGCTTGTTGGAGGACCTCTGGCCAACATGCTCCTGCATGACAGAGTACAGAAGCTGGTGTCACCAGACGCATGTTTCAGGCTGTAATGGAGGCACAGGCACTTGCTGAATGGCACAACAGAGAATATCAGAGGCTACAGATGGCTGCTGTTCATTCTTTAAACAACAGCATCCAGGAAATAGTAAATGCTCAACAGCAGATTGCTGATGCTTTGGATAGATGATTGGGTGACATGGTTGGAGTCCTTTGCCATGGAATGACAATCTGCAAGTGTGAGCTGCTGTCTGTGTTGGAACATCTGGTAGGAGTGAGGCATCGGGCATGTGGACGTTGGCCTGCTACATCACCTGTGGTAGGCTTATGTGTATGAGCTACCTCACATGCCCGCTCCCATAGTGGCGGTAGCAGCAGCAGTGCATCTGGTGCTGTGCTGTCCACACCACGACACAGCAGGCCACATGCATGTGGCCTGGGACGGCCCAACAGGGACATGGTTCCAGTGGACTAGTGACATCAGACAGTACCCAATCTGCACCTCTGTCTGGTAGTGCCCATGCAACCCCTGGCAGGCACAGGTCACATGTCCATGGCCAGACACCGTGAACTGCAATACCTCACCTATACAGTCTGCAGCTGTCAATAATACCCCTGTGTAGTCCAGACACATGGGAGAACTGTGTGCAGACATACACACACACACTGGACACATATGTAGGGCACCGCAACACACACATGCATAACATCCACACACTACCAATTAGATCAAAGGCCCAAACCCACACACATGATGTCATCCAATGGTGCAGCCCAGGCCTCTGGCAAACATTAACACCCTGTGCATATGATGATGCCTGTGCCGCATCCCTGACATCCACACCATCGGTGCAGGGACATGCTCATATGGTCTGATGCGCAGGGTGAACAGACTAGGATGCTGTGTAGTTTACAAATGTTGAGGACTGTTGTCAGTCAGCAGATATACCATGTAGTACAGGTGTACAATACTGTTAACAGCATGTGTCTTGTGTAACAACAGTAAATGCATGTTGGTCATGTTGTTCTACTGTCCTTCTTCAGGTCTAATTGCACGTGCCGGTGGATGTCAGTGTTTGCAGTTAAGTGTCCCATATGTCAATGTGGACTACTCACAGGTATGTATGAATATACCAGCATGCACCGTGTAGCTGCCACATACCAGTGAGACTGTCCCACGTTACAAACACGTCTACCATTCCAAGAGCATGATAGCTGTGTATTAAGCTGCTGTGGCCACAGATGTGACATCCATAAAGGGTGACATCACAGGTATAGTTACATGGAGTGGTGAGGTAAGAAAGTGGTCTAGCTGATTACAAGGGTGAAGTCCAGTGGGAAGTGTGATGTCTCAATGGGAATCAGTAATACACCTTCCCATGACAGGATGCCAGCACACAACTGCACCCACACACTCAGGTATTGACACGCATGTATTCAGTGACACTCTAACACACACACACTCATGGCTTCACTGACACAGTAACACACACTTGCACACAGTTGCTACTGGTGGGATGAGGACACCTGCCTATGTGCAAATTATCATTACAGTACTGTGCACCTACATGATGTGCCACAGAGAATACACAGGTACAGTTAGCCAGTACAGCCTAAGATCGGGGACATCAACATGGACAGTTGAATGCATCACCTGAATGGTGGAAGGGGTCCTATCAGTTCAGTATGGTAACATACATCCTCACCCCAGGGACCAGTCAGCTCTACATACACACACTGTGGCATTCAGTAATTAATACACCTATGTCATGCACATACAGATACCTCACATGTGTGAGATACATGCCACTGCCTATGTCCTGCTTTATACATTGCAGTCTGTACAGATGTGTACACTAGTGTACAGGAGAGTGAGTAACAATTGAGATGTATTCCCCACAATACGTGACAAATATGGACACACACGTAACCACACATGCCAGTACTGTGAATCTCAGACATGCCTAACTCATGTTAAGTATGTCAGATGTACAGCAGTATTGCATGCATTACAAACTGTGCTGACGCTTCCTGTGCCAACAGTGCTGATATATGCAATAGGGACGTCATATCTATTAACAGGTGTCAAGTGATTTATCTTTGCTATCACCCTGACCGCTGTCTAAGTTGTGTGTTATGTCCTTCAATTAACAAAACCATTGTTTACTGGTTACACAGGGTATTGTAGGACCACTTGTGACACACCTGTGAGCTGTCCACAGCAAACATCCAACTGCAAAGATGCCCTGCCACTTAGTTATTTCAACACATCTGCCCATACCTGTAGTACATCTTTCTGTACATTCAGCATATCACCATATACAGTTGGCAATGTTGAGGTTGCATTGCAGCTGCACAATGTACTAGGATTTACGACACCTGCATACATCAGCAACTGCACACACATGTTATCTGAATACACAACACTACGTGTACAGGTGTGTAGGTCCTACAATCCTGACATTTGGTCATGTTTGTAGGCATTGCAATTGGTGGATATATGTAATAACATACATGACACATGGACTGTTGTATGATATGATGGGTGACCAGAACAGAGGGGATGCTACCTCTGTCAACATTGATATCACACCTTATGTACTGTTAGCATTCAGCAGCCATGGACCTACATTCCATGTGCATGTGTGTTATGGCTGTAGCCACCTGTTTGCACAAATGACTACAACAGCTATGCTATTTACAGGTATGTTGTGTGTGTGGCATGTACATACCCAGGGCAGGTACATATATGTCATATCAATACATGAGGGTGTGTACTGGTGTACAGCAACAGACACCTGCTAATGGTGGACAGTACTGAGGGCCCTTGGTATGTGCACAGCTGACCTGGTCACAAACAGTGGTATCATTGCATTGCATAACACATGATGCCACTGTGTCAGTACATGTGTACTGTCTACAGTTGATGTAGAGCTTAGTACAGTACACAGGTCAAGGGTCACATGGTGGCGTACTCATCTGTCATACAACATGTATGGTTGCATGGTGGTGGTCCGAGGGCATGGTGGTGACTGCAGTTTACATCCTAGAAAGCAGCATGTGACACTGTGTCCTGCACATGGCTCATCTGTGATGACTTTTGTGGGGGGACCGATCAGTACATGTGAGTTGCCTTTATGTATGTGGGTACACCACCTGGAGCGGTCCATACTTGTGTTATGGCCCACATGTCTGGTTCTGAGATATATGGTGGTAGTGCTAGGTTCTGAGGTATATGATGATAGTGCTGTTGTGCACTACAGAGACATCAGCCAGGTGTTCCTCACTGCACAGATGTCAGTACTCCCCATTGTTGGATCTACATTGGCCAGCTGTGAATATTGGCGCTACACATCTAACACTGGTTAGTATAAGAAAACAATGCAGTTGTCCTGTAGGTGTATGGGAGTTAGCCTGTGTTTAGGACATTTGCCTTGGAATGGCACTGTGTGAGTGGATGTGAATTTGGTAATATCCACACTCCCTTGTATCATGGATGCATGTGATATGTGGCAAAGGCCTGCCTACTGTCAGCCATTTCATCCCAGAATGACAGCTGATTTGTTAAAGACCGGTGTCAAATATATGTAGAGCAGCATTCCCACTAACAATGACAACTACCAAAACCAGAGCCCATTACAATGTGTTATTTATGTCTACCTGTAATAGCATGGCCACTCCCAGTCAGCCCTGTGTTACTAAGCATATGAGCATGCCCAGTATATCCTTGTGTAGATGGACACATAATAGTGCATTCTGACCAGCCCTGTGCTACTAAGTGTGTGAGCGTGCCCCCTGTGCTACTATGTGTATGAGCATGCCCAGTATATCCTTTTGTAGATTGA
The DNA here is from genome assembly GCF_019279795.1 of Protopterus annectens. Taxonomy (NCBI): domain Eukaryota; kingdom Metazoa; phylum Chordata; order Ceratodontiformes; family Protopteridae; genus Protopterus; species Protopterus annectens. Next base: position 276,995,777 of record NC_056725.1, read on the forward strand.
CACATAGTGCATTCCGAACAGCCCTGTGTTACTAAGTGTATGAGCATGCCCAGTATATCCTTGTGTAGATGGACACAGTGCATTCTGAACAGCCCTGTGCTATGGTGTGAGCATGCCCAGTGACACCTTGTGTTGGTTATGTGCCTCTGTGTATGGGCATGGCCATTGTAACCCTGTGTAGTGGTAGTAGTCGTCCATTCCACAAATGGGCATACTCCAGGTCAGGATGGATTCATACTTTAAACACACAGGTTCACAGGTATGTACATCTTAATTGCCAGCATCCCTGTTGATGTCCGCATTCCCAGATGGTCATAATGACAGCCTTGACATGTGTAGTCTGTGTGGCGCAATTCGTATATATGCAGTATTATAATAGTAATCTGTAAATAGGCAGGTGTTCCGTACCTGACACTGGTGTGTGTGTGTATGTCTGTCCCCGTTTGCCAGTGGACTCTAAATTGCTTTTAGACTGGCCACACTCCATACATTTCTTATACCCACTGTTAGCAAGGCTGATGATGTCATCCATCTACAAATATACCTCTGGGAGGGCTGTGTCCCAGTAATCTTGGCAGCGCGTTCTGTAACTGCATAATGCTGTAGTGTAATAAAGTAGTTAGGTCGTTATGCTACTCCCACACTTGCCGTGTGTGTGTCTCTCCCCGTTTGCCTGAGGAATGAGTAATACCTTTATACTGCTCACACTCCATACATTTCTTATATCCACTGTTAGCCAGACCGATGATGTCACCCATCTACAAATACACCTCTGGGAGTGCTTTGTCCCAGTAATCACAGTAGCGCATTCTGTAACTGCATAATGCTGTACTGTGATAAAGTAGTTAGGTTAGTGTTCTAATCCCAACCATGCCACGTGTGTGTGTGTCTCCATCTGCCTCTGGACAGAATAATGATTTTATTCTGCTCACACTCCATACAATCCCTATCACTGTTTTTGCCAATGCTGATGATGTCACCCACCTAGACGTAGACCTCTGGGAGTGGTGTGTCCCAGTAATCTCGGTAGCGTGTTCTGTAACTGTGTAATGCTGTAGTGTGCTAAGGTATTAAGGGCAGTGTGTTCTAATCCCAGCCATGCCAACTGTGTATGTATCTCCGTCTGCCTGGGGACAGGATAACACTTTTAGACTGCTCACACTACATACAATTCCTACCACCCTCTTTGCCAATGCTGATGATGTCATCTACCTAGAAGTACACCTCTGAGAGTACTGTGTCCCAGTCATCTTGGTAGCTCGTTCTGTAACTGCGTAATGCTGTAGTGTGATAAGGTAATAAGGTTGGTGTTTTAATCCCAGCCATGCCAACTGTGTGTGTGTGTGTGTGTGTGTGTGTGTGTGTGTGTGTGTGTGTGTCTCTGTCTGCCTGGGGACAAAATAATGCCTTTAGACTGTTCACACTCCATACAATCCCTATCACTGTCTTTGCCAATGCTGATAATGTCACCCACCTAGAAGTACACCTCTGGGAGTGCTGTGTCCCAGTAATCTTGGTAGCTTGTTCTGTAACTGCATAATGCTGTAGTGTGATAAGGTAGTTAGGTCAGTGTTCTAAACCCAGCCATGCCAACTGTGTGTGTGTGTCTCCATCTGCCTGGGGACAGAATAATGCTTTTAGACTGCTCACACTCCATACAATCCCTATCACCCTCTTTGCCAATGCTGATGATGTCACCCACCTAGAAGTACACCTCTGGGAGTGCTGTGTCCCAGTCATCTCGGTAGTGTGTTCTGTAACTGTATAATGCTGTGGTGTGATAGAATAGACAGGTAGGTGTTCTATTCCAAGGCATGACAAGTGTGTGTGTTTGGCAGTCATAGCCTATGTGTTGGTGTCTATGAGTGGATGTGTTGAGGAGTGTATTTTGTTGTTTTCCTATATAGTGGCCATAATTGTCACAATCGGCCAAGAGACTGGGTTGGCAAGACATACACATACATTCGGCAATAGGTCTGGTGAGTAATGTCAGCAGCCCTAATCTTACCCTTAATACAGTCTGAACCCGTGTGATGCACAGAAACACACTTGTCTTGATATTAACACCAGTAGATAATGCAGGAGGTGCATGTGGTTTCTTTTTCATTCTTGTCTAATGTTTTGGTGTCACGTGGCCCACTGTTGAGATATATATTCTATATCTACTTATGTGTGTGTATATGTATATATATATATATATATATATATATATATATATATATATATATATATAGACATTAGCACACATAAATCTACATGATGGAATACATGTCCTATAATGTCGAATGCCTGTGCTGGATGATCTGTACGTGATAACCTCAGATGCATGTACATCTGCCATGGCTTAGTGGTAAAGCACATTGTCTATGATGTGCAGGGTCCTGTTTTCGAGCTGTGCAGAGGCTGGTTGTTTTGTTGCTGGGAAGAACAAGGGACATTGAATACAGTGATAGTAAGGCAATTTTAACCAGTTGTGTGCGGGTCTGCATGACAGTAAGCAGTGGTTATGTTTGGGGAGGCTCAGTATGGGTAATGTAACTATGCATTAGAAGACATTACTATGCAAATGAGGTGGAAAATAGTGAATTCCATTTATCCCCAGCATGTGATGCAGGTCCCAAGAGTGTATGTGTATAGATAGCCGGGTGCAGGACTCGAATATAGATTAAAGAATGGGGGGGGAGCTTTGTGTCAGGCATACTGTACGTAGATTGGAGCCTTGTGTCTCGGGATTGCTCCTAGCTTAGCATGCCTAAGCTAGGTGTGTGTCTATATCTGCCTAGTGCAATTGGGAGGGACAAGAGCAATAGGAGAGTAGTCAAGGTGAACAAGCTGGGCAAACAGGTGATATTTATCAGAATCAGCAGATTACAGGCCCAGCAGACCAGCCTGGCCCAGAACACTACGGTAAAGTGAGCAAGCACCATCCCTTTGGGTTTTTCCACACTCTACACTACTGGTGTATACATGCGGGGAAATTTTAACAAACAATCCTACAAAATGAGAAGGGTTGCATCAGGCAACATAGACCAACATGTGCAGGAGGCTGAGGGTGGTGAGGATGTGAATGCTGCCAAACAACCCTCAGTGAGGAGACTGAGAAGACTGTACAGACGCAGGGTAACCTACCAGGGGCTACATGAGATGGAGATAGTGGAGCGCTATGGGGTGGACAGAGACCTCCTACAGCAGATTGTTGAGCTGTGCCCACCACACCTGACACATCGAACAGGCCGAGGGGAACCCATCCCAGTGGATACCAAGGTATGTGTAGGCCTAGGTATACTATCCATTTTGTCCTGCCTCATGTATTTACAGGGTCTCCCTACATTTATATTTGCACATACGTGCCTTTCGGGGTGTTATGGAATACGGCCATTTGCAGTTTACAAGTGTAGGTGGTCCCAACATGGACTACATTCCGTCTGTGTGTAATGTCGATGTAGCTGTTCAACAATGTTATGCCCACTGGTAAAACCCCACCTGTGGTGTGAATAGCGGTGTTCTGCTCACTCTTGGCCAGCTTTATCTGACATACTCTGCAAGCACTATATAATACCTTAGTTGCTCTCAATTCCCTTCACAACCCTTGTGTATGCTTTTTCTTACGGCGTTTATTCTTTTTATATATATATATATATATATATATATATATATATTTCATGTCTGTGGATATATATCTATACACACACACACACACACACACACACACACACACACACACACACACACACACACATATATATATGTGTGTGTGTGTGTGTGTGTGTGTGTGTGTGTGTGTGTGTGTGTGTGTGTGTGTGTGTGTGTGTGTGTGTGTATGTGTATATATATATATATATATATATATATATATATATATATATATATATATATATATATATATATCTATACAAATTACATCTGTACATAAAAAGATACATTTCCTATGCTGGGAGCTGCTTACACCCGTGCAGGTGCACTCGTCTATGCTTACTGTGAGTTACATATGTTTACTGCCACTTGTTTGTGCTTACGCGTGCCTTATTCATTATGACAGTACCACTTTGATTGAAGGAATCTGGTTAATGGCCCCATGGGAAACACACGTTCACCTTTACATGTTTAAATGTTGGCTTTACAGCACAGCTACATTCATTCCACAAGGAAAATGATATGTGCTATAGTCGAACTTGAACCGGGAATTCCTTTATGTTAGGTGGATGCTCTAACCACTACACTATTGGTGTTCTGCTTCATTTATATGTATACCCATGGTTCATAGTTACCCGAACACATGCCTCAACACTTCATTTACACAGCAGGCATCCATTGTCATGCTTGGAAAACTGCAGTTCTACACATGCATCATTCCCTATTCCCTACTGCTCTGGACCCATGCTGCCTGTTTACTCACTCCGAAGATATTCAGAACTCAAAGGCTTATAGTCTTGGCACATACGTGTGTTTCATTGTCAGGGTATTCATGTGGTCATCCAGGTTTAGGCTTGTCCAACTGGAGACCGGAACAGCCCTGTACCCATTCGAAAGTCAGAATTGGCACGTTGACAGAGTTAGTCCCAATGTTACCATTCTACCTGTGTTTACAGGCGAAGGGGTTTGCCCACCTCTGACCAGCTTGATATGTCGGCACTACATAATACAGGGTGGGGGGGTTCCGCTGGTGTTTCCCTTCAAATTTGTTACGATTGCTTTATTGTGACCATGTTCATTTATATATATATATATATATATATATATATATATATATATATATATATATATATATATACATCTGTCTGTACATACACATACATATACACCTCCATACCTATTTACATTTCCCATACTGCTGAATGTCTGCCACACATCCCCACTGGCTTTACCTCCCTATATCTGATGGACATTATTCTGGGCATCACATAAAATTAGCGGCCCTTGCATGGCTTGGACCCAGAAACAGACACACCTTAATCATCGGTTTGACCACTACATTATCCGTGGTACATTCCGCATGGATGGTAGTTAGGATATATGACTTCACTACAGGTATTTAACAGTACTGGCAACAAATGTGACGGTTGGTGTACATATGTGTATGGACCTCTCAACCACTCAGGGATTAATTTCAACAGTAACAGGGACAAGGCAAGGACAAATCAGGGACAATCACGGACACTTTTAAAATATTAGTACTATTAACTTGAAAAGTTGACAGAATCAGAGCATATGTATTAATACTTATTTTCTGAAGTAAAAGACGTCTATTACTCTTAATTATCGTCATTATTCATTTAGGGTAATTCATCACCTTTCCTCTAAAGGTCACTGGTTTTAGGGGGGATTAAGAGGTTGGCCAGTTATTGTGCAAATGCTCTGACCATTGGTAGGGTTGCCACCTTTTCATATGGCCAGGATGGGATATATTCGGGACACACCAGATTTTTCAGGGCAATACATACCCACGGTCAGTACAACAGATAGTACTTTTGTTTTATGCCTAAATGTAAGCTTATTGTTGTAGCAGATTAGCTACTTCTTCTGTTTCGTTTACTTGCTTATTCTGTTTCTTGTAACATGTAGGTATTTTACATATGGAAATAACTACTGTATGTGACTATTACATAAGATGTGGGACATAATTATGTCCTATGATTGCAGGATATTTTACATTTATAATGGTTTTGGTATGGACACAACTGCCCAGAGGGGGACTGTCCCTCATAATGTGGGACAGGTGGCAACCCTGACCATTGGGCTAGACTTATTGGCGGCACGCTAACATGATACGTTTCACTTCCACTTGGTATAACTATCAACACTACAATAGAATACGGGCATGGGGTTTTAAATGTCATTTGTTTGAGGGATGGGGACTCAATATTCAGCTACGTGCATTTGTGTTTGCTTCTTATTTTTGTGTTTGCAAAACTGTCTTTCATACTTTGCATACGTTTCAGTATCCACGGACACTGACAGGTGTGATTACTATTATAGGCAGGCTGTACTATTCAGCATTTTAGGTTGCACGTAAACAGCCAACATGTCCATGCCTCCGTGCGGCACTTGGACGCGCCCCATGCACTTGCACATGTTTCCTATGCACGTGGATGTAGCGGCAGCATGCCTTCATTAATATGCATATGGCGCTACTGCGCCATCTCTATGCCACATGGTCGGCTCAAGCCTAACGCCGTTCTTGCGCCGAGCTTCATGAATCCCGGGGAATATCATTAATTTTAAATTTTAAAGTGTGAATGTGATATTTTAAGACTTTATCAGTAAACATGCAAAAGTATTTTTGAATTTTGCTCATCTAATAAAAACAGCCACATTTTGGTCTTTATTATTATCAAGAAAAGCTAAGCCAGTTTAATTTTGTTCTGCAGACTTTCTTAACATCCCTTTGTTGCCCTTCAGACATTTTGAATTCAAGTACCCCTAATTTGTGATCCATGTGTTCTCCTAGGGTGTCCTTCCTATTCCCTTTCCTAATGTCATTTTCACAAGAGTATAGCATGTGGTCTCACTTCAATAAGAATTAATAGAAACTGACTTTTCTGTTTCACTACTGATGGACCTAAATTTGCTTTTCTAATTCCTATTCGTAATAGCAATGAATTCATACTGCATATTTATAAAAGGAGTGCCTTGTGCAGTACATAACATTTTATAATTTGTACTGTAAAACATTTTTTCTTTCTTTAATAAATATTTGCATACACCATGGTCAAAAACAGCCCCACTTAATGACCACAACTTCTCCAGAGTTATTCCAACAAGCAGTTGTGAGAAAAATGATATATAGGACAGCATAATATTGCAGTGAGAACCTTCATAAAGGGCCTAATATGTTACAGATGTTACAGGAACCAGTTCTGTGGCCAATGTTTTCAATATTTCCTTAACAGATATTTAGTCTCATTAAGCAGTGAGGTGTTGTTTGCTCCATATAGATGTGTACAACACCGTACACACGTGAGTGTGTGTGTGTGTGTGTGTGTGTGTGTGTGTGTGTGTGTGTGTGTGTGTGTGTGTGTGTGTGTGTGTGTGTATATGTGTGTGTGTGTCTGTGTGTGTATGAAACAGTGTCTGTAAATCTGTCAGTATGCATGTGTGAGTCTATACGCTGCCTCCTCTTATCTTGGAGAACAAGGATGTTTATGTTGTGTTTCCCTTTGATGTTAAAGCATCATGTGTTTAAGTAGTTATGGTTAGGGTTACCACTTGTCCCACTTTGAGAGGGACAGTCCCTCTTTGGGCAGTTGTGTCCTGACAAAAAATATTAAAAAGGGCAAATGTCCTGAGATTGTAGGACATAATTATGTCCCATATTTTATGTAATAGTTGCATAAAATAGTTATTTCTGTATCTAAAATACCTAAATGTTACAAAAAACATAATAAGCAACTAAACTGCTACAAGAATAAGGTTTTATTTAGGAAAAAAAGTTAAGTTATATCCTTTGTACTGACCGTGGGTATGTGTTGGCCTCTAAAATCTGATGTGTGTCCTGCAAATGTCCCACTATGGCCATTTGAAAAGGTGGCAACCCAAGTTATGGTTCTATATCTCTTTACAGCATAAACTGCTTATGTTGGGCAATCCTACCATGAGACATGGTGCTATCATAGCAGTCTTAGACTATGTTACTATACAGAGCAAGCAGCCCTTGTCTGATGCGCAACACCAAATGGTCAGAGTGCTATAGGTCTTTTAGATGCACAAACTGACATTCTTTATTCCCTTTGCTAACCACTAACACTAGAAATTCCATTTTTATCATGTCGGAGTTCATACGTGCTGTCTTGCTTTATATCCTGCACTGTTCTACCTTAATCCACAACAGAATCAATACTTGCAGCAGCAGTCAGTACATTACTACTAACATGAGCAGCATACCAAGCTTAGGTGAGTATGCTATTTGTTCTTTTGTGGCATACTATGTGGATTATCCTAGCTGCATAATTCCATTTCTGAATGTCATTGGTTACCTTTACAAGAAAACAAGTGACCACTCCTGCTGGCATGCAGTGAAGAGGACATACATAAATCAGTGCTGAATGTACCAGATTTCAACTGCCCAGATTTTTATTAACATGAGGGAATTTCTATTTTTAAAATCATTCAAGAAAAAGAAATATATCAAATACTTTGTGATACATAACACCCATCAGACTATGCTGCTTTGATTGATGGGGTTCTGATTTCAAGTATCTAAAAGTAAAACGTGTCCGAAGTTGGAAAAAATTAATTTTGTAGAGTTTATGCTTTTCGCACCCCTTATGCACTATATGAAGTTACTGCATTGCACAGGAAGTAACATTTTGCTAGTGGGACATGGGTTTCATGCTTGATCCCTACCAGGATTCTGTGCATCAGGATTCTCTTATTGAAGGAAGAATTACAGTCTCATTGTAGTTCACAGTGTTATTTAAATTTCAGTCTACAGCCTTTATTTACATTTTGAAACCATTGCAATTCATGTTAATAAAGGCAATAACTTAAAAAATGAATTCATAGTTATATGTAATAGTAGTAGTAGTCACATTAAACAGTTCATACAGGACAAAATACTATATAATGTATATTTTTTCTAATACAATAGTGTTGCAACTACCTTATATTTTATGTATTTAGTGGCAGATGAGTAGTATCTGGATATAGCGCATGCATAAAGGTAATATCTACTGTCATTTTCTTTGCACAGTCCTGTATTTATTTTTCTAATCTTGTGATACCTTTCCATTGTAAACAAATCATGTTTGCAGCATTATAATGTAACTGCTCATTTGACTGTGTACTTGTAACATTTTCATCCAAGTTTTGTATGCAAATTACAATGAGTAATGAATAGTATGAGAGAAAGGCAAAGGAAATATTTGACAGCAATGTATATCACTACTTGTTTGCACATATTCTAACAACAGACTGTGTAAGTCAAGGGACTGTGATTTACGGTGAAAGAAATGGGAATAAAATTATATCTTATGATTTTAAATAATTAAATAAAAATGATTATTTTAATGGCCAGTAGGTACCAACATTCCTTCTGTCTGCTTGGCAGTTTTATTCATCAGAACTATGTTATAGTAAAATTATTGATAATTTCAGCTCTACACTTCTTGTAGTTCTTTGAACACATTGTTTTATACCTGCAGTGAAGATTTATGTGGGATTTGTTGACTGAGCTTGTTCATATTTTTAAATATGTTTTCTTCTTAACCAATGTCTGAATTTTTGGTGTGACTGTTACATGTGTCTTATTTGAAGGTCTTGTGATCTGAAAGCTCATTAAATCTAACAAATTATAACCAGTTAAAATGTCTTTTCTGAAACATTAATTTTCTGTTCCTCATTAAGGAAATGAATATGAAAAGAATAATGTATGAGTTTTTATGATTAACAAGACTATTCTTCTTTGTAATGTAGGCATGGTGACAGAACCTCAAGAGCAAAGTTCTAGAATCTCATCACCATGGCCACAATAATTGGAATAATTGTGTGTCAGTTAACCATAGCAAGCCAAAGTTATTATTTTCATATATAAAGTCTTTCATCTTTATGGGATGAAAAGGACCTGTTTTTTTCCTGTTGTATTCAGGGACTTTCTTTCTGAAACGCTATAGTTTCTATCAGTTCCTGCAGGCAGAGTTCATTTATTCTAATTACCCAACTTTGCCTGTATAAGCAAAACCTTTTAAGAAGTCTAATGATGCAAGTTATGCTGTGGAACACTTCAGATGTAGTTATTACCTTACTCTGTACATCATTTGTATCATGGCATCTTTTGACTATATTTCACTAACTGCATTTTGAGGGGTTTAATAATGTATAGGTTATGAATATTTATTTATTTAATTTATGTTTGATCAAAATTCTCATAGGCTCATAAGGCCCACTTCATAAGAAGTAACTGTAGAGCTGTAGTTGACTGTGAAGTACTTTGCAATTTATGCATTTTATCATGTACAGACTGGTGAGGATTAATTTAAATGAAAATTGTTAGAAAAATATGTATTTGAACATATATAAAGTGCTAGTTTAAAAGCAAATAGTATATAATGCATTTTATTCTATTAACGATATGGCAATAAGAATGATTTTTCATGTAATTGCTTGAAGCTTTGGAGCTGCAGTGTATTTGAACTCTGACCCTGGCAGTAGCCAGCTCAGCAAGCCTATGTTTTTCACTAATGATTATCTGCTGGGTCAGGAAATTAAATGTATAAAGCACTGAAAATCTTCTTCTCCTTCCTCTGGGACAATTGGCCTTGTGAATGTTATCAAGATAAGACACAGCTGCTGAGAAAATGTTGCAAGAAGAACAAAGAAGTGTATTACAAGACTGAACCAACTATTGTATTCGAGCAGGCCTGAAACCTTGAAGGAGTAACATTTACAGAAAGACATTATAACTGACCAGGTGCTTTGCAAGGCTGTATTATTCCCAAGGGAAAGCTTTTTTTTTAAAATATAACATCAGCAATCCTTATGAATAGAATACTGTTAGTAAAAGTGATGTAGATGCCCTGTGACTAACCACGTCAGTAAGGTGGGCAAAACCTGAATGTAAACACTATAAAATATTGTGTACTTCCTGCATCATGTCAGACAAAACTCTGTACTTGTATGGTTTTTGCCTCCTGGTGTACACTAGTAAACTTTTGCATCTGAGCCTCCTGTGTTGTTATCTTTGTTTTTATTTAACAAAAATAAAACCACTTAAGTTTATATTGCATATAAACTTGTGTTGCAGAAGTCATGACTGGTAGTCATTCCTGAATGTGTATTTGCATTGATTATTATATTTGATATTTATAATGTATTTACTTTTAGTTTAACCAGGTTATCCTTAGTAGATCTACATCTTAAATGAATCTCCTGGGGGTGGCATTTAAATAAAATAGGGAAAATTTGACTAAGGCAATTAATTTCCTACTATTTCTTCAGGTAAGTGTGATCCCATACCCAGACCGCTCCTTTTCAACATTTTTTACCAACAACCTACATTCATCCTGCAGTCTCTCATCTGTAATACAATATGCAGATGACTCTACTCTCTTATCTATTGTCAATACTATCTGTGAACAATACATACTAACACAGAATATCTTTACCTCTGTTGAAAAATGGCTCAGAAACAGTAAACTAATCCTTAACCCGAAGAAAACTCAACTCCTTCTCTTCCTACCTCAGACACTCCCTCACCTTAAATCCAGCTTTTCGCTTTCCTTCCTAGATGGCATCACTATCTCCCCTGCCTCACACACCAAACTCCTTGGGGTAATAATTGATGATCGATTAAAATTTGACTTGCACATACAACATGCCATAAAAAAAAAACACCAAAAACGTGGACTACTTTATAGGAACAAAAAATCCCTCACTACTGCCACTAAATGCACTCTTGCACAGGCATTTCTCTTACCTAGTCTTCTATATGTTTCCCCCATCCTTACCAATATCCAACTACCTAAATGCAGAAACTGGAACAAACATACAACAAAATTGCCAGATTTATTCTAAACCAACCACTCTTGTCGCATCACTGCCTTTCACTAAACAAACTTCAGTGACTGGAATGTCCGCACCTTCTCTTACAGTTGGAACTACATACTACCTTTTCCATACTCAACAACCCCTCTGTCTGCCTTGCTCTCACCTCCCATGTTACTCTCTACTCACCCCCCAGCCTGTCCAGAGTGCTGATCAGCATTTTCTCTCAGTTTATAAACCCAAAAGGAATATTGGCAACCTAAGAAAAACACTAAAAAATAAAAATCAAGCCACCAAGGCAGCAAAATTGTAGCAAACAGTTTAATACAGCACCAACAGACTAAGCGCTTTCACCATAAAATTCAAATGGCCTCTTCAGAGTCAAACCAATTAAGCTAAATTATAGTTATATACTCAAGGTAATAATCAATCATTCAATTAATTACATCAGAAGTAAAGAGTAGCCCTAAGCTAATCTACATTTCTTTTACTGTTATTAAAGTATCAGACATTAAAAAACACTATAATGTATATAGCATTAGTTAAAATACATTTCAAATGTAATAAATACACAAAAAGTAAGACAAAAAATGTTAGTAATAACAGACAGCAGTAAAATTGTAAAAAAGAAAATAATTTCTTGAATGTAAACAACTCATATTTCTGTAGTCCTCTGTTTCAAAAAGGGGACTATTGAAACAAAATCATTCAACCCAGGTTTGCAGCAGGCGTTCAGTCTAAACTGCCACTTAGCCTCCTTAATTTCCAACTCAAGTTTAACATCACCCTCCTAACATCACTACAGACCCTTTCAATAACAAAAAATAGAAATCTTTTGAAATTTGGACATTCCAAGGTAGTATTATAAAGGGCATTATGCAGGGGTGGCTCGTGGCATCGGGCTGCCGGACTGCAGCCCCCTCAAAATATAAAATAGAAAAAAAATTATTTTTTGAAATTTCGCGGACTTCGCGCAGTAGTCCCAACTACTGTCGGTCTATGCGCATGCTCAAGGCAGTCCGGCAGTCCCCATAGGGGGACACAAGGAGACGTCTGTGCACTTTTAAAGTGCACAGACTCGCTAGGATTATGGGTCGCATCCGGACTGCAACAGCAGCAGTCAGGACAGTCTCATCGTCGGGAAGGAGCTTTGGGATCTCGTCGGGCTTTGCTTGGGATCTTGCGGGTCTTTGGAGTATTGCGCGGGCAGGATGTACGTTAGCTGGATATATTCAGGTAAGTGTATGGTGCTTTTTACTTTTATTTTACAATGATTATACTGGATTGTGTGTGTATGGTGCTTATATGTTTAAGCTGGATTGTAAGTGTAAGGTGATTATTACATTTATTTTACAATGTGTGTGTGTGAAAATGCCCCAGGTGGTGTGGTAGGGAATACCTCAGGCTTGAACCCTGTACCCTGTATGCAGATGTTAAAGACTTGAGTTCCCTACCCGCCACCATTTGTAAAAAAATTGCAGATTTTTGCCTCATATTCGATCTGATCTGTTCCTCATAATATCTGTGGTTTGTAAATGTTGCAATGCTTGATATTTGATGGTGTAGTAGTAGCATTGTTGCCTCACAACTGCAGGTTCTCAGGTTTGATTCTTGGCTGGGGTTCCTTCTTTGTGGGGTCTGTATCTTCTCCCTGTGTTTGTGTGGGTTTGCTTTTGTGTCCTCCCATGTTACAAAGACATGTCTGCATTATTTCTTCCTGGGCCTCTGCTGAAAATTGCTTTTTGTTCCAAGTCAGACTGTCCTTATTAAAAAATGTTAAATAAAATTGACAGACATTTGAATTTCAGACTTAAGGGTTTCTGAATGTTTAATTCCTTGCATATTTGATGGTGCAGTGGTAGTATTGTTGCCTCACAGCTATAGGTTTTCTGGTTTGATTCTTGGTTGGGGTGGCTTCTGTGTGGAGTCTGCATCTCCTCCCTGTGTTTGTGTGGATTTGCTCTGGTGCCCTGCCATTTTACAAAGACGTGTCTGCAGTATTAATCCCTGCATCTCTGCTGAAAATTGGTTTTGTTCTGTCCGCAGTAAAATTGACAGTCATTTGAATTTCAGACTTCAGGTTTCTGAATGTTTAATTCCGTGCATAATTGATGGTGCAGTGGTAGTATTGTTGCCTCACAGCTATAGGTTTTCTGGTTTGATTCTTGGTTGGGGTGGCTTTTGTGTGGAGTCTGCATCTCCTCCCTGTGTTTGTGTGGATTTGCTCTGGTGCCCCGCCATTTTACAAAGACGTGTCTGCAGTTTTAATCTCTCCATCTCTGCTGAAAATTGTTTTTTTCTGTCCGCAGTAAAATTGACAGGCATTTGAATTTCAGACTTCAGGTTTCTGAATGTTTAATTCCTTGCATAATTGATGGTGCAGTGGTAGTATTGTTGCCTCACAGCTATAGGTTTTCTGGTTTGATTCTTGGTTGGGGTGGCTTCTGTCTGCATCTCCTCCCTGTGTTTGTGTGGATTTGCTCTGGTGCCCTGCCATTTTACAAAGACGTGTCTGCAGTATTAATCCCTCGTCTCTGCTGAAAATTGTTTTTGTTCTGTCCGCAGTAAAATTGACCGGCATTTGAATTTCAAACTTCATGTTCTTCAGAATACATAGTAGCACAACCTTTTTCCTAGCAATTTTCTAAGTTTATAAGATGAATATTTTAAATTTGTCCCTATTTTTGGGACTGTACTCCCCCATTATTGGCTTCGTCCAGGTTTTTGTGCTAAGGTTGACAGCTATGGCAAGAACTGAATTCACTGAATATGTTTGAGGGCTGTATTCCCTCATTACTGGGTTTGTCCAGGTGTTTTGTACTAAGAGGTTGACAGCTATGGTGAGAACTGAATTCACTAAATGATAGCCATTTAAGTTTCAGTCTTCCTCTCTTTTACAAAGCAGCTGATGTGGTAGTGGTATGTTACTCTGACTGTTTTTGCTCAGGGACCTTGGCAGTAAAATATATGGTGGCAACACAACATTTTATTCTAGCAACTTTCCAAGATTATACAAGCAATGTTTAATGTGTCCCTGTTTTTGGGCTTTTGACCCCCCAATACATTTTGGCTTTTTCCAGTTTTCTTGAGCTGCGAAGTTGAGATGCAGTTGAGTATTGAGTAGATTTTACAAGGAGCTGAGAGCTGCAGGGGAATAGAAGTTTAGTGCTCTGCCTAGTTAATACTATAGCACAACAGGTTGTGTACTTGCTTTTGATGCAGAAGGCTGTGGGTTCTACTCCCACAAGGGGTGGATGCTGCCGTACTGAGAATGTTCTCCTTGGTGAAGATACTGACTATGAGTTCATTATCAGTTTGCCATCCATTTCCTCTTGCAATATTATTACTAGCTTATCATTTTTTAATGTAATATAGGCAATTTATTCCTGAGGGGCAACAGACACTTTATTTTTCGATGAAACCATGAAATATAAAGGTGATTGCTAGCAGCAATCGCTTCATTAGTTACAGATTTCTTTAATGTGGAATTATTTAGATGACTTACTTCAGAGATTGTGCATATTTACTGATAATGGACTGTAGAATTGTGCATATTTACTGATAAAGGTGGACTGTAGAATTGTGCATATTTACTGATAATGGTCGACTGTAGAATTGTGCATATTTACTAATAATGGTGGACTGTGGAATTGTGCATATTTACTAATAATGGTGGACTGTAGAATTGTGTATATTTACTAATGGTGGACTGTGGAAGTCTGAGTATACTTTTTTATTATAAATGTTCTCAACTGGGCAGTTTTGCCATTATGGGTTCATATGGTTTGTTTCATTGCTTACTGGAAAAACGTTCAAAACAAATTTAAAACACCCTCTAACAAGTGCACTGTATTGTACAAGGAATATAATTTTAGTACAATGAGGAAGGTGTATCAAAGAGCACATGTATGCTTCATATGCAAGGGGCCTATGATTCGAAAACAGCCCAAAATTAATCTTTATCTGCCACTGGCAAAATGTATTTTCTTTGAATGTGGGTTTCAATGCTGTTTCAATGAATGTGAGTTTCAAGGGCAGAGAAGTTTTAATGCTAAGTTTTCATTGTGAGACTGCATTGCTTTGTTTAACAGATGACTTAGTGTTTGTGCTGTAAAATACAAAATAAAACTTTCAAATGAAGTCCAACTCATCATAGAAGTAAAGCAGTATGCACATTAGTGTTTATGGTAAATGGAGTGAAATAGCCAAGTAATGGTTCATTGGAATGGCTGCAGAGGCTCCATTCAACCATTATTTTGTCAGGGGGGAAGGGCAGCAAACTCAGACAGGCCCAGCTGAGCTATACCTCCCAACTGTCCAGATTTTCAAAGAATGAATAGATTTTTGCTTCTTATTTTTGGTTTGTTGTTCATAAAATTTGTTGTTTTAATTCCTAAATTATTTGCCAGAAGTCACTAAATAATAAGTTTCAGACTTCATAACCTTCAGAAAAATGCATGTTAAAGTAAGAGCTGTTCTATCAACTGTCTCAATTTATACAAGAGCAATTTTTAGTACTGTTTATATGTGCCCCCAATATATTTGGCCTTGTTCAGATTTACTGCATTAACAGGTTGAGAGGTACATGCAAATAAATTGCTTTATAGAATTAGGCATAGCCAACCTCTCAACTGTCCCCAATTTTTGGCTCAAAATGTTGCTCTTCCCCCTAATAATCCCTCCACAAAATAGCAATTTTGGAAGAAAACATGGAGGGTTTACAATTAAGAAATAACTGTAATAATCAAAGTTATAGATTACTTGAAATGCATGTAGATTCTTTTATTTTGTCAGATGCTCAAGGTAGCAGTACTAATATTAAAGTGTCCCTTCTTTGACAGGTAGCAGCTGTATTGTGTGTCTATTTTATATTTTTGCATCACATTTTTGGTCCATTTTCATAAAATTGTGTTTTTGGCAAATTAGTGACAAATCACTAAAGACTGAAGTTAGAAAATGACAGACATTTGAGTTTCAGATTTTATACCCTTCAGAAAATTCATACTAATGCAAGACCTATTCTATTATCTTTCTAAGTTTATAAGAGCAATATTTAAAAATTGTCCTTATTGTTGGGCCTTTGTCCCACTTCTGTGTATGGCTTTGTCCAGATTTCTTGCTCTTGAGGTTGAGAGGTATGACAAATGTGTCAGGGCCATCACAGTCAGCCAGAGAGATTTCAAATTGTGACATGCTTGTTGCACCCCACTCCCCATGTAGTGACTCTGGATGTGTCCAAGCTAGGCAGGGTGTAGTTGTATCTTCCTTGAATGGGTGGACACACTGCATAAGTACTACAGTGGCTTTTCATCTGTCCTTGATTTTGCAGAATGGTCTGGTTTCTGTCATATTTTTGTACTGTTGATTTATGCTTATTACTCAAAGTGCCTGTTGCTCTGTGTTTAAGTAGCAATGCTTTAATGACCATAAGGTAAGCTTGTCTGACATCGTAAGATGCAAGTAAGCTTTAATAAGCATACTGTTAAAGAATTGCCAACATTGAAAGCCTTTCTGTTGCTGCCATGCAGAGAATACTTGACTAGATAATGTATAAGCCTTGGGTATTAAAGGACAGGATTCCATTATTTTAAAAAGCTCATTACACTTGTTGGAGACTTCCAGTCATCTCTACAGACTTTACCCATAAACTAAACAGAATGCCAATCATGTGTGGTCCATAACCTGTACAGTAATCCTTTAAGCAATGTATCTTGAGCTTGTTTCTTGTTTGCTTTTCATTTTTTTAATTTTATCATGTTTTCCCCATGAAACAAGTTGTCAGGCAGCAGGTCTTTTTTGGATAAGAAACATTTTTACAAGTGGGGCATCACATAGATTTCTACTTTCAGCATGTTACTTGGTACTTTAATAAAGCTGAATATATTATAATTAGAACTGCAGTGCAAGGAGAAGTGGTTTGAGTGGAGTGCTTCTGGTTTTTCTTATACTTGATTTTGACTGGCATTCCAGTAATGTATTTAAAAAGTAATTTATTTTTTCATGCCTCACAACCTTTTGTTTCCATCTAGATATTAAGTAAGCTGTCATGCAGCCAATGCATTGAAATATTTTTATTCTTCTACACTTATTTTTGTCTTGATTTGACTTTCATAATGATGGTTTGCCACCCAGGGCAGCGTATTTAATTAAAGTTAGTTTTTTTGTGGTTTTGTGCATAGCTCCTCCCCTTTATGGTTGACCACACCCCTTCCCCTTGACCCCACCCATTCAGCTGTCTCCTGCAGCCCCCCTGTGATTTGAAGTCACCAGCCACCACTGGCATTATGGGTGTTTATGTTTTTAATAGCCCTCAAATGCTCTACAATATGGTCCCAAAGTCTCTAGATGGTTTTCCTACATAAAATCCTGGACAGGATAGGCATGTGGCTAAGTAGACTTCCATGGTGGTATTGTAATTACATCTTCCAGGGCATCCCATGATACATTCATACCCTCCCCCACTAATACACTAGTGCCATCATTAATGTTTTTGCAAACCTTACATGCAAATGATCTGTGTGTAACTTTTGTAGTAACTCCACTCTCCAACATATTTTTAAGGTTTCTACCCCTACTATAGACAAGCCTTGGTTGGAACCCTCATTTTTCTTTCATTTCTTTGTTGAAATGTACTTCCCATAAGCTTTTTATACTAGCTACTAATGTTGGTGTCTCTTCATTATTTTGCAATACCAAGACATGTGAATCAAAGTTGTCCTTAGCCACTGTACTGATCATTAAGCCTGCTTTTAAAATTGGCTTAAATGTAGTGCCCCTTTTAATCAGAGCCTCTTTCTTAATTTTCATGAACAATCCCAAAGGATATTCCCTGTCTTTAAACATACCAATTAGTGAAAAAACCTCTTTGGAAAAAAGTTTGTCACTTATGAGGCGAGATAGTCTTACCATCTGGCCTTTAACTATCCCTTTTCTTTGCTGTAGTGGATGGCAACTGTTGAAATGCAGCAGCATGTTAGAGTAAGTTTCTTTCCTGTGAATAGTACTTACCGGTGTTCCACTGGTAACATCTCTAATCAGATGGCTATCCAAAAAGTCAGTGTCCCAAGTCTGAAATTTAAAAGTGAATTCAAAGAAGGTGGTTGTGCCATTAAGGTATTCAGTGAAATTGTTCACAAGTTGTTCCTCCCTTCACCATAATATTATGATGTCATCCAAAAATCTGACATAAAGCACAATATTGGCCATAGAGGCAGAGGAAAACACATATCTCTTTTCCCATTCAAATAGGACCAAGTTGGCAAAACATGGAGCACATTTAGCTCCCATAGCCACTCCAGCTTCCTGATGGAAATATTTGCCTTCAGACATAATGTAGTTATTTGTCAAAATCACCTCCATGAGTTCTACTAATAATTTAATTTTAGATTGATCAATAACCTTACTAACCAATGGGCTTTCTTGAAAAAATTCCAACCCCTCCTTATGAGGTATTATCAAGAACAGGTTGACCACATCAACAGTCAAGAAACTATAATCTGTGTTGCCAGCATTAGCTTGTCTCATCTTTACAAACAGTGCCACAAGTCTTTTAAGATATGAGATGCCTCCCTAACTACTTGATTAGCATAAAAGTCTACTTATGCTGCATTCGGCTCAGTCTTTGTCCCTCTTGCTGCTATAATAGGTTGAAATGGGGGGGGGGACATTTTTATGCACCTTCGGTATCCCAAATATTACTGGGATCTTTGGTGTCCCAGTAGTTAAACGTGACATTATTTACATCTATAGAATTTTGAAATAGGGCATCAAACAAAAAAAACTATCAATCTTAGCATATGCTCTGTTTATCTTATTCCTCGAAGTCCTACTATGTCATAAAATCATTTAAAATTTTACACATTTTTGAGATGTAGTCAATTTGAGACATACTATCACCCCCCCTCCCCTTTATCAGATTTCATTACCCGATAATTCTGGTTACCTGCCAGTTCCTTTAAAATTCTTATTTCATCTTTTGTCAAATTGCTAACCTCACTGACTATTTTCCTGAAATTCTGTCTCTCAAATGCTGTTATTAAAGGATGACTTGGGGGAATAAAAGTACTTTACGTTGCAAAACCTGGTTGGTATCACTGTTATTAATCACTTTTCCAAAATACATCTTTAAATTCAGTTTTCTAATATACATCTTCAAACATATAAGCACATTGGCAATATCAGTTTTGTAACTTTGTACATAAAAAAAATCCCTTTTTAAATAAAGTGAAGTGATCTTCAGTAATATTTATGTCACTAAAGTTGTAAATATAAAAACTTTCTTTTTCGAAAATTTGACATTCCATTGGTACATCAAAAACGTTGTCAATAAAGTCCTGCAAAGTACTTCCAAAAGCAGACAATCCCCAGGATTCAGCAAGCTCTGCACAGTGTGCAGGAATAGTGCAAGAGCTACTGCAGGCAATATGGCTGATGTGCGAATTGCGATCCAGGAATGAGCTCCCAGGATGTGCACGAGCGCTCCTGCACTATTCTTGCATGGACACAGCCTTGTATGCTAATTACCTAATTTGCTGGTGAAAACCATGCAAATGAGGTGAATTAGCATTCCAGGAAGCAGGCAGGCATCTGTGCAGGAATAGTGTAGACTGCAGAAATGTATTCAGCAAGTAGCTGAATACATTTTTGCAAACTCCAAAACGGAGACATGACAGCTCATAAAAAAACATGTATTATAAGGGATAGGCTTGCCAAAGGCCAAATATATGGCCATAGGCATGAAAACTAGTTTAAAAATTATAAAAAATTACTTTTTTTTGGGGGGGGGCAATTTCAGACGTTTAAGCATAAGGCAGCGGTGCACACATGTGATTGGCCCAAAAATAATAAAAAAGCAGGAAATAAGCTTTTAAACCAAAAATCATAATTTTGCCATAATAGTTAATGGCATGTATAACACAACAAGACCATGGAATAGTGGTTGCTAAGGGGGAAGGCTGAGTGTCGGTTTTGTAACTATACATTAGCAGTCAATTCTATGCAAATGAGGGGAATGATACTGAATCACAGATTTCCCCTCAGTGCTAGCATGCAGCCAACCCCATAGGTGCAGTAATACCATGGTGTAAGCCTTACAGCTAGATGACTTCATAAGGGGGGGTGTGTCATGCATGCTGTAAACTTACTGCAGCTCTGTGGCCTGTGTTTGCCCTTAGCTAAGCACAGCTAAGGAAGGGGGTGTGACTGAGGCTGCCTAGCAGTGTTTACATTGCCTAAATGGGTGTGCATACCGCGCACTAGGTTTTAAACAAAAAAATAAATAAATAAACCACAAAATAGCAGTTCTGTTCACATCTGAGAACTGGGCTTGCGTGGCACACCTCGGGGCTTAAACAGGAAGGCAATGGGAAGAGAAAACAGCAGTAGGAAGGTAATCAAGGAGAATTAGGATAGCTGGCAGGTGAAATGTATTAGAATCAGCCAATTACACAGGCAGCAGCCCAGCTCAGCACACTACTATAAACTATGCAAACACCTTTCACTCTCCACTGCTGTACACAAATGGGGAAACGTTACCTAACAAAAGCAACAAAATGATAGGGGCTGCTTTCTCTCTCATAAATCAATATGTGTAAGAGGCTGAGGGTGGTGAGGATGAGAATGCTGATGACCAACTCACAGTGAAGAGAAGGAGAAGAGTGTATTGACCCAGGGTAACCTACCAGGGGCTACATGAGCTGGAGATAGTGGAGTGCTATAGGGTGGACAGGGAGCTCCTACAGCAAATTGTTGAGCTGTGCTGGCCACGCCTCACATACAGAACCACCAGAGGGGAACCCATCCCTGTGGATACCAAGGTAGGTGTAGGCTTAAGAAAACTAGCCACAGGTACCTTCCAAAGGCCAACTGGGAATATCTTGGGGATCTCACAAGCATCAGCATCCAGGGTACTCCACCAGTTCCTGGATGCCATGTCAGCACATGCCAGTGAGCACGTATATTTCCACAACAGCCATGAGGCGTTGATCAGCAATATGCGTCTCTTCCATCAAGTAGCAGAATACCCTGAGGGAGTGGGTGCTGTAGACTGCATGCACATATACATCAAAGCACTACCCGGTGAGCAGGATAGGGTCTACATAAACCACAATGGCTTCCCCTCCATCAACTGCCAAGTCATCTGCGATGCTCAGGGCATTATAATGAATGTGTGTGCTGGCAGCACTGGAAGCTATCATGACTCCCACATCTAGCATATGACACAGCTGTACCAGAGATTTGCCAGTGGTAACCTCCCATATGGCCACCTAGTAGGGGATGCTGGTTATGCACTGGAGCCATGACTGATGACACCCATCAGAAATGCACACGCCCGAACAAGAACTCTATAATGAGGCACACGCACAAACCAGAATCATAACAGAGCATGTGTTTGGGATGCTCAAGTCATGGTTCCGGTGCCTGGATATATCCAGTGGAGCCTTGCAGTACATGCAAGCTACATGTACCCAACTTGCCATTGTATGTGCTATGCTGCACAATATGATCCTGTGGAAACAGCTGCAGAAGGAACAGCACGGGATAGGGCCACACAGTCCCCCACCATTGCCAAGGCCAGCACAAGCACAGACTGACTCAGAGGACGAACAACCTGAGCCTGCCCCTGTAGGCAGAAGGAGGCATGCCCAGTATGCCCAGGCATTGGCAAAGAGGCAACGCATAGCACATACACTGACACGGTAGGAACCCAGGGTATGACACCCCTCTGACTCACACATACAGTACAAGGGATGCCAAACATGACACTACCTGTGCTTAACCATATATAGGGAGTGTACTATGTACATCCTACATAGTCAGCCCTCCAGCACCATCCTCAGTACTCGCACAGCCACAAGGTTAGTCACTCTCTCTATCAATTGCTGAATGGAGTAGTATGTTCTGCTACTTGTATCTATGGGACAGATGTCAGCATGAAAGGGAATTGGGTGGCTGAATGGGATGGCAGCAGATAGTAGACACCTATATGGGCAGCATGAAATCCATAACAAATACTGGTGTCAACACAGTAGGTAGTACTAGACAAGGTGACAAATCCCACTGCAGGACATGTGGTGGGCTAAATGTGTGTCCATAGGATACACACATGCATGTCAGTGAGGCTCACATACCCAACAACAGTCTCAGCCTGCAGAACAGGTGTAGATGACCACAAAGAATGGCTATGCTAAGGCATCTGACTGATGGCAATGGAGAACAGACCCCCTCCATATCTACACAGACAGACTACAACAGGTCAGGCAGTTGGATGTTAGTTCTGAAGGTAAGAAGTCTGAAACTGAAATGTAGGTCAATAAAACCTAAGATCTGTACTACACTGATATGCTTCTAGTCTGCATGATAGGTCAGAATACAGAATGAAATGGAAGTCAGCAGAGTACCTGAAATACCAGTGCAGTCATAGCAATGTTTACATTTGTCAGGTGTACACCGCCCCCACAATCCTATCTAGAAATGTAGTAACATGTACGTGTGGGTATAATAACAGTGGAGCACAGATTACCTGAGCTGGCCAAATTAGCAGAATAGATTGTTGCACATGTACAGTATGTAGGGCTCTGTGTGTTAGGTTGTTGTTTGTTGTATATTGTGTGGAAGTGGTCAGCAGGTAGGCATGGAGGGTTGTGTCCTGTTGGCCTATGGCCAGTACTGTTGATGACAGGGCCAAGTTCTGACCACTGCAGTGCCAAACACAATGCATCCTAGCAAGACCCAATCTAGCAGTAATCCATACTAATTGTTCAGCTGTAAAATCTGTCACCATCTGAAAAATGAACATGGCATGAATGTGGGCCCAGACATACACACAGCACACAGGTGGAAGTACCCTAGACAGAGAGTGTATAAAATGTTACTGTTAAATGGACACACCTTTGGAATTGTACATACAGGTTAGCAGCACATTAGTTGTCTGTGTAGTATGGAATACTGATGTAGTCTGGCCAAACACTGGCAGACCACAAAAGGCACAGTTATGAAGTACTGAGAAACCACTGATGTCCCCACCCAAGCCAGCATAAGGGGAATGCTCCACATATATCTGTGAGTCAGCTGCAAGAAGCTTCCATAGCACACATGCACTCAATTTACCCCAACATCTACCACAGGTCCATCACAGGTCATATACCTGTTGTTGGGAATGAGTACAATATGACCCCAACTTCTGTATGGGAATACCCACAGAGTACAGCATTCTGAAGAAGTGTCCCATGCAGGTGTGTCCCTAGCTTTAAGCAGCACTCTGCCAGCATCCACACCAATGGATTAATAAGGACAGAAATTATTGCCATTAACACCTTGCACACCTACCCTGTCACCCCAGGGGAATCCAGTGACTTGCAGCCAGGGACTGTAGGAGTGGCAGAATCCACTGGCCTGCTACAGATGGCCTGCATCACTACCAAATAATCTACAGTCCTCTGTCAAAGTCCTGTGTCTCACCCGTACTGCTAATGTATGTTATATCATGGGGTCCCAAATAACGACATAACACAGTCCGCAGAACACAAATGCAAGGCCATGTTGACAAATCCCAGTAGCATGTCCACCATGTCCTACTGCATGAACTGTGGACCAACCCCTAAATACTGCTGGGATGAAGTGATAACTATAGGGAAACTTATCAGATATCGCTTGCATAATGTTAGGAAAAGGATAAAATAACAGAGGGGGTGGTAGAAGCATGGACGCCATGGAGTGTGTGAAGTCTGAAACTCTGATGTGTGCCCATACTATCCCTGCCTGCAAACCCAAGAATGGGTGGCTACAGATGTGCTTGTAAACTACAATGGGAAGGGAGAAGGGAAAATGACCAGATATATGAGCCCTGCCTCTGGGTAACCTGTGTGAATCTGTACAGCTGAGAGGTATGGCCACAGCAGGATATGGCCATTCTGTCACACTGATAGATGTACAAGCATGGGATCCTCAGCCACCACAGTACCAAGGTGCTGGACCATTTACACAGACCCATCAGCAAGTGTCTGCAGCTCCCCCTCCAGAATGGCACGAGTGTGCAAGAATATGTAGGCTGCAGACCACAATACTGGGCACAGTTTCATTCATCTTGTTTTCCCCAGGAAATTACTGTGAGCAAATAAGTATATCTGTCAGTAGTTGATGAAATAATACATCACAGTGTAAAACAGTACATATGTCTGAATATCTCTGCTAACACCAAAACCATGTAGAACATGCAGTACAAACACAGTTAGTTACAGTATCCCACTATCCTTTGTCCATTGTGACTCCATATTGTCAACCTATCTACAGCTATTCTGCAGAAACAGGTTGCTAGCTGTAGGTGTAGAACACAAATGCCTGCACTGCAGTACAACCTACCTGCATTGGATTCACACATTCAGTACAGAAGGTCATACTGGGCATGCTCCCACACTTAAAATGAAGCCCATGTATGGCAGCAACAGTACATATCTCTCAGTCGCAGTTGTCTGTGCACACACACCACATTGCACACCAGTCATGCTTTGCACACAAATCGGATAGGAATACACATATATATCCAAGGACAACACACTATAATAGGTCAAACATACACAGAGATGTGGGGAAGAGAGAGACAGACGGTGACAAAGAGTTTCCTATCATGAGGCCTGTCCCACAACACATCCAATTGGCCAATATCACATGATGTGCCAATCCACCGGATTTACTATTCTTCCATGCAGGACTAGCTTAGTCCTGCACAGAAGCGGACATTTAGGAACAGGACGACAGCGCACCATGCATATTAATGAAGGCGCGCTGCCTGAGCTCCTAATCTTACATGGAACGTGTAAGAGTGCAGGGGGCATCACACACCCCTTCAATGAAGAAAAGTGTAAAGTCCTAAAAGAAAGAGTGACACCACTCATAGGTGTACACATACCCTCAGCAAAATCCCCCAACATGTACAAGAGCAATAGTTAACACAAAAAAATATAAAGATACTTTATTGTTTTGTGAAACAGATTAAATTTAATAGTAGTTGCGTGGGTTTGCCCATCGCTTAATTACATTTAATGCAGCTTAAATGGCAGAAGAGGATAAAAAGCAAGATATATGCAAATGAAGCAGTATAGCAAGAGTTAGTGGGCAGAGTATTCACCTTACGAGCAGTCATTCCCGGTTCGAGTCCCACTGCAGCACATTCCATTTTCCATGTAAAATCACTTTATGGCCAATATTTTTAGTTGCATAACCTACTAAATAACATATATTTGTGAACTGGAGTACTGCATTAAATGCAGATGTGAAGTATCAGTGTCATAAGGTTGCAAAGTCCACAGATAATCACATGTGCCCCATACAGTATATGTACAGAGGAATCAGGAATACAAATGGAAGGTAAAATGTGTAATGAATGATAATTCCATACAGCTTCCAAATTCCCCATCTTCCCAAGAACCATTAGACATTACTGTCTAAATTAGTGCAGTGGTAAGCGGGAGTAAGCACTAGTAAACAAGTGTAAGCACTATTAAGCAGTAGTAAGCGGGAGTAAGCATATGTAAACACTAGTAAGCAGGTTTAAGCCCATTTGAACAGGGGTAAGCAATGTGCACACAGGTTAAGCAATATTTAAGCTAACTCTCTGTAAGCATATTTAACTGGAGTTTAGCATTGCTTACCCTTACGCAAACCCACTTACAAGTGTTTAAAGTTGCCTTAATCACTCTGTATGCAAAATCTGCTGTTCTGGCCAGAAACAAAATAAACAGCCTTTGCCAGTAAAATCAAACTGAACATGTAAAAGGAATCTATATGCAGTCTTATGTTCTTTAACCTACTACATAACATAAATATGTGAACTGGAGTACTGCAGTATGCCCAGATGTGAGGTGTAATTGTAAGAAAGTGTTGAAGACCCCTAATAAACACAAGGACCCCATACAGTGTATGTACAATGTGAATCATGGATACCAGACACATATAACATGTAATGAATAATAAATCAATGCCAAAAAGCAAATAGAATGCAAATGAAATATTAAGCAATGCTAAGCATTGCACAGGACAGCTTAGTAGATGTAAGCAATGTGTAGGCCAGCTAACTCAATTTGCCCATTGGTATACCCTTTTAAACAATGCCAACCTTAGGTAAGCAAGTTTACCCATAGCTCAGCCTTTTCAAAACCATCCAATCATGGCAAAGTATTGGAAACCGGCCCTATTTAAACCCAACAGGCAGGAATACATTTCATAGCTGGTTGTAGCTTCCCCTTGCAGGTACCATGTCTGGAATGGGAGAGGGTGTGCAATTTCGGGTGCAGCGCTGGGTCATCCAGGGGTCCAGAGTCATGGCAGGACTAATTGTCAAAGACCATGAGCAGAGACTGCTACTGGGCCAGTACCAGGGTTCCCAGTATAAAGTGGAAGCCTGGGACCATCGCGTTTGTGACCTCACTAGTGCCACTGGCATACCCAAACTGTTGAGCAGGTCAGGCATCACTATGCCAACCTGAACCGGCAAAAGGGGGATCTCTTGGATTAGTGCATCCAAGAGGCTAGGAGGACAGGGGAGCTCACAGATGTGTGTGTAAGTATTACTCCATTACCTGTTAATAATTAACAGCTCATGTATATTATGGATAGGTATGGCTAAATATTCCTCTTATGTTCTTCACAGTGGCAAGTGAGTGGGCTTTGAACCAGGAGTCCCATGGATGTCGTTTGGAGAGGTTGTGACAAGAGGCAGGTTAGTAATACTCTTGCATGTACTGTCATAGGAAATAAATCTAAAAGTATTAGTAAATTAATTGCCTGTATAAAACCTGTATCGTTTAAGGTAAGTACTGCATACACCAGAGAATATGGCGGGAAGAGTCTCATATAGGTTGTATGTAAATAAAAGCATAATAGCCTGACAATAAAGGTCTAACTGCTGGACTGCATGTGTTTACTCTGGTATCATATGGTAATGTAGATTTGCAATCACGTAATAGTACTGTTGCATTACGCACTGTTACCCACACTGTGCAACATAAATAAAATGTGTAGGAATGTCTGTATATGACTTGTGTAATCCTCAGAGGTCATTTAGTAAAACTGAGAGAGACATAGACAGAAAACAGTGAAGAAACAGACAATAAAATCCAAATAGCACACACAACAGAGACGTGAACTGTTGTATTTTTAGCACACACATCCATGGTTCGAATCCTGGGAGTGGTAGTAGTCTGCATGCAGAATCATACTCCACAACTGTACAGATATGTCCAGAATGTCCAGTAAATTGGCCCATATCTGCTGCCTGTCCCTCTGTCCTCCTTGGAAATCAGTGGGATGATCCCAGACGTATAGGCTGAAAACAAGAAATGCAACTGATTGTCACACATCTATAAGAACAAACCTGTCACTCTAGCAACTCCCCAAACTGTTATGAGAGTAATAAGCCAAGTATGTCCCATCTACACCCCCATGTTGTCAAGCTGTGACCAGGGTGTGTACAGTAACAGAGTGAGATGTAATTGCATAATACCAATGTGAAATCTGGTACTTTGTGTGGCAACATTCAGGTAGTGCTAACAAACATTGCTCCCACAGATCTATCAGATACGAACACTGTGCCCATAAATAAAAGATTGATACCCTGTGCTGGTACTGTTTACTTTGGTATTGTACGGCATTGTTATTGTTGCAGTTACTCTGAATAATAATGTATTACTCATCACTGTCACCCACACTCTGCTACATAATATAACTGTCCAGGAAATCCTGTGTAAGCATGGTGTAATACAAGGTCAGAATGTAAAACCACAGGAGAATCATACACAGAAATCAGATAAGAGATATACAACAATATCTATATAGCACACACAACTGTGATGGACAGTGTTTTAGTGTTAGCAGACATAGCCATGGTCTAAATCCTGGGAGTGGAAGTAGACTGCATACAGAATCATACCCCACAACTGTACAGATATGTCCAGAATGTCCAGTATATTGGCTAATATCTGCTGTCTGTCACCCTGTCCCCCGGGGAAATCAGTGGGATGATCCCAGATGTTTAGGCAGCAAGCAGGAAATACAACTGATTGTCACACATCTATATGAACAAATTTGTCACACTAGCAACTCCCCAAAATTTTATGAGAGTAATAAGCCAAGTATGTCCCATCTACATCCCCTCGTTGTCAAGCTGTGACCAGAGTGTGTACAGTAACAGAGTGAGATGTATGTGCATAATACTAATGTGGATTCTGGTAATTTGTGTGGCAACATTCAGGCAGTGCTAACAAACATTGCTCCCACAGGTCCATCAGATACTAACACTGTACCTAGAAATAAAAGACTGATACCCTGTACTGGTACTGTTTACTCTGGTATTGTATGACATTGTGAGTGTTACAGTTGCTCTGAATAATAAGGTATCACTCATCACTGTCATCCACACTCTGCTACATAATATAACTGTCTAGGAAATCCTGTATAAGAGTGTTGTAAGTCACTAAAGGTTGAAGAGGACAATATTCTACATATGTCCCAGTTCACCTGCATGTGGTAAAGACATGGCCAGAGTCTGCACAAAAAGAGATGGACAGGTATGTGCAAAACATCAACCTGGAATCTGGGAGTGTGTGTAGAAACAGTTAGTTAGTGTTAACAAACATATCCCCCACAGGTATACCAGGTAAAAGGTGTATATTGCAGGTAAAACCAGTTCATGTGTATAGTTGTCAACAGCCATATCATTGTCCAAACTAAGGCAATAGGGTAGTATAGTAATACTAGTAAGGTACAGATAACAGCACTGACTAGGAAAGTAATGCGAACTACAGGAATATACTACCTCACTAAAATAAATGAACAACTAGGATTTGAATGAAGTACAAGCCACTCAGTAAAAAGCTGTTTTAATTCTAGCACCTCAGTGAAAACACCTTCCAAGAAGGTGTTTTCACCGAGGTGCTAGAATTAAAATAGTTTTTTACTGAGTGGTTTGTACTTCATTTGAATCCTAGTTGTTCATTTACAGGAATATACTAGTTGTTAATTGACATCTCTCTCACCCCACCATATCTGCAACAATAAACTAAATACCCAACTCATTTGGTACGTGATGACTTCACTGTAATGTTGGGACATATGTACTATTGTTTGATAATTATTTAAATCTGTTTCTATGCATGTGCTGTGTTGAAATACTCCAACATTGGTGGCATGGTGTCATCAAGGTACCTGCATGCTGTTGTAATTACCACTGTGGTCCCATATATGCATGTGTTCTGTTTGCTATGCAACTGCTCCATATCTGGTGTCTGGGTTAAGGGAATAGCTATGCATGCTGTTATACCTAATCCTGGAATGTGTTAATTATTACTAACCCACATATTTTGATAAAACATAAACACCATAGCATGTATGGGAATGCAGTTCCCAGCAGACCCACCTGTCCCACATCAGCTAGATGTGGCACCGGACACCAGCACATCTGGGGCCCAACCCGGGACCTCCTTATCTGTTGGTCCTGCACCATATTTGTGTGAAACCACCTCAGGGGATGGGGCTCGCCCCCCTGGGAGCAGGCATGGACTGGAACCTGTCACCTGTTGCCAGGTACAGGTTGTGGTACACAGTGAGCTCAATCAGCAGTTTGGAGATCTGCTACTCTAGCTCAAGGGCTGCGTGTCATGACTAGGGGGTCGGCCTGGCTCTTCGACTCAGCTCCCTGCACAGCCACTTTCAGGGCTGTGAAGGTGCAGTGGTGACTGTCCATGTTTGGAGACCTCAGTCTCACTGTTTCCACTAGGGGGGTCATGGGCTTCTGATTTCCCAACACCCTCCCCATCAAGGTATTTACCCCCCACATGTGTCATATACTGTGCCAGTATGCATCTTGTTTGTCTTGTCTGTTAACCTGCCCAACCTACCTCCCCAAATATACCTACTATCTCTCCCCAACATTCCACTCTTACCTGAAAAAAAAAGGACAATCTGTTCCCCCCAAAAAATCTTGCCCCAAACATAGCTGTCCATTTCACACACGTGCCCACTGGACACATGTAATCTGGTCTAATTAGCATCACAATATATTAATGTTGTCCTCACCCCTTTCTCAGGGGTTTGAGTGCCCAAATCTACCTCCAAATGCAGTGTATATGCAAAGCTGTTGCTATAGAAGAAATAGGTAGCTATGGACCTCCCCTACACCCTTCGTGCACATCCCTAGCTATTTTCCCTACTATCTTTCCCTCTTTGTGCCCCTTTTTCACCACTTTCCTATCAACCCCCTTTTTTGTTTCTTTTAAAGGAATTAGCTCGAGGGTAAGCGGGATTAAGCACTTTTAAGCAGCAGTAAGCAGGTTTAAGCTTGTTTGAGTGGGGGTAAGCAATGCCTACACAGGTTAAGCAATTGAGAAGCTAAATCAGTATAAGAAACTGTAACCAAAGGTTCACAGTGCTTACCTCCGTGCAAACCCATTCAAACCCGCTTAAAAGTGCCTTAATCACTCTGTATCCAATGGCCCTTGTTCTGCCCAACAACAAAATAAACAGCTTTGCAAGACTCGAATTCAGGACCCTGCATACCATAGCCAAAGTGATTTATCGCATTTATATCACGTTATTGAAACATGAAAATAGCGAATGCTATTTCATCGGCCCCAAAACATCTAAACATGAAAATATCGAACATTCAGAACAGCCTCGAAACACATACACACAACACAAGCACATCAAACAAACAGCAATCACACACATACACTTAAATTCCTAAATCTAATGCTACACTAAACTAAACATACACTACTGTCTACCCACTTACCTTAACACAAACCCTAACCCTAAGGTCCGTCACTATTGCACACTCAACTAACCCGTGCCCTAACTCTAACTCACTTAAACCGCCCCTAACCCTAAAGTCTGTCACTATTGCACATATGCCTAACCCGCACCCTAACCCTAACTCAATTAACCCGCCACTAACCCTAACGTACAAGTAATCGCAAACTTACCTGAAACCAACCCATAACTTTCCACCACAGCTCTAAGAATAGCGAAGCCACAGAAACAGCCAACCAAATTCTTTCCTGAGGAAAGAATTTGCTGCTCTGCAGCTTCGCTATTCTTAGCATTCATTGAATAGTTTTCAATATCAGAACATTTGAAGTTTTAATACTTTGATGTTCTAATATACACACGATTTATCACTAAGGCATGTTAGATATACATAACCCTGATGTTTTCACAGACATATCATCCAGCCCAGTCATTCAACAGTACAGGAAATGTATTTAAACATGTAGCTGCATATGTGTGTGTGTGTGTGTGTGTGTGTGTGTGTGTGTGTGTGTGTGTGTGTGTGTGTGTGTGTGTGTGTGTGTGTGTGTGTGTGTGTGTGTGTGTATATTTATAACTAAATAGATATAGTAAAGTCTGTTGGCTTTACCTGGTAAGGGGTCACCACAGCGAAACTCTGGTCCACTAATGATTGGCAGTGGATTTTTATGATGCGGAGTTGTCAGCACAATGTCCAACCCTCAAAGAAGGCACACCCATTCATGCACGCACCTACCTGCATGTCTTTAAATGTCACTCGACTGCGGGGAGGACATCCAGACTCCACCCAGAAGGTGCTCCAGCCGAGAATCAAACTGGAAAACCTCTTGCTGTGATGACACAAATATATCTAATGTATATATATATATATATATATATATATATATATATATATATATATATATATATATATATATATATATATATATATACATATATATATATATATATATATATATACACACACACACACACACACACACACACACGCACACATATGCATAGATCTATAGATATGTATGTCTACATCTATATGTGTATATATATATATATATATATATATATATATATATATATATATCTTTATCTTCTTTCAGCTTTTTCCTGGTTAGGGATCACCACAGCAGAACACCTGTCTGCAGTGGAGTTTTACAGTTTCGAGTTGCCAGCCCGGCGCCTGACCTTCCACAGAAGACACACACACACACTCACACATAGGGCCAATTTAAAGTGTCCAATCCACCTACAGCATGTCTTTGGGATGTGGGAGGAAACCGGAGTACCCGGAGGAAACCCACGTGGCCACAGGGAGGACATGCAGACTCCGCACAGAAGGCACCCCAGCAGAGTATCGAACCGGAGAGCCTCTTGCTGTGAGGTGACAACACTAACTGCTGCACCACTGTGGCCTTTTCAGATATATATATATACATATATATATATACATATATATATATATATATATATATATATATATATATATATATATATATATATATATATATATATATATATATATATATATATATATATATATATATATATATATATATATATATACATATGTACAGCAATATATATATGTAAGCATAAATATATATCTATATATGTATATACAGACATATATCTACAGATATAAAAGAGAGCATAACAAAAACATATATGTCCACATGCACCATTAATGGGGGTGAGGGGGCCCAAACAACATATGTCTTGTATGTATAGATATCCCCCCCCACATCTGCTCTGCAATACAATACCAACTGTTACAAATCCCATAACCAGGACCTGACACAACATGGGCACATGATGTTAAAAGTACTCCATCCCACCTGTATGATGTCAGGCTGGTATCAGGAATATATCATGCAGTACAGTCTGGCTACCATAGGGAATGTACAATGTGGAAGCAATCAACATTCCTAAGATACATATACACAAACATATATGCAAATGCATATATATATATATAAATAAATAAATATATATATATATATATATATATATATATATATATATATATATATAAATAAATAAATATATATATATATATAAATATGCAACTATGCATACACATTACACATACAAAGATATGTATAGGAAGATACAAATGTAGAAGGTGCACACAATACGGAACAGCCACTATGCCTACAGTTGCCACTTTACCAACTGAACACTGTATGAGCTACCCATACAAATGGCAATTGTTGCCTGAAGCATATACTCACAGAGAGGTCAAAGGTATAACCCCACACACAAGTTTGCATATATGGGAAAGCTTTATTTGTGTACTATTACAGTTGTATATGCCAATTCATATAACTGTTTAGACTCTGTATAAACAGACTAATGCAACTGTGAAACAGTTACATTAATACAGTATTCTTGAAAGGTTTACATATGTTGCTGTCCAGGCCGAGGCCTTCAAGTAGTACAATAATAAAGACAGACTGGACCACAGGATAACAATCAACAGTAAGTAATGCAGATGTATAGTCCAGCGGCCTCTATCTACACTCTGTACACAATCCCTAGGGGGTAAAGACCTCAGTTGACACAATGGGATGTATGTGTTACATAACAAGGCATAACTGACACTATCACAATCACACTGACAAACAGAACAGTCTGTATGGCAGGAGGCAGTAGGCCTGCATTTATCCAAGGTGAATTGAATGGTAATGTACATCCAGATACCTTAAAGCACCTTACCCCTGATACCCCAACATGTTGTAACAGCCTAGGTTAGTTTTGGTGCATTCCCCCCATAGACTGACATACAGGGCCATATACCACTGTTACACACACTGACCTCTGGAGTGCATAAGAGCATACATATATTGTGTAGATGAAACCCACACATATATGGAACCAACCCCACAATATGTGTGGAGGCCATAACAACAGTGGACTGATGGCAGGAATGGCAGCATGACATACTCACAGCCTACTACATAACAACCCCTGACAGCATGTCATATGGACAAAGCCTGTTATGTAGGAGGAGGACAGAGCTGGAACACAGGCCCATATGTGAAATACTGTTGTCATACACTAAGCAAGTTGCTGGTGTTACAGGATAGTCTGCAACATACCCTTAGTCAGGAATATGAAGTTAGAAACAGAAATGGATGTACCCATGTACTGATAACACTCAACACATACACTGCCAGTGATATATCTGACACAAGACCTGTGTGGTGGAGAGACAAAACATAATAAGCACACCTCTGGCCATCAGGTGGATAAGCCCACAGATAAGATCTGTGCAGACAGACTGAATTCCATATTAAACTATGAATGTAATTAAATGAGTGGCCAGGAGAGGGCAACTTGTATGTATTTAATTAACATTGAGTAGATGTGAATGAAATATAGTTATTTATTTATTTATATATCTTTTAAAAAATTATTAAATAGAATTGTATGAATTTTAAAGGTATTTTAACAAATTATGTTTTATTATGTTTATGCTTATATTTAAAATATTGAGCAAGAAATGTTATTTATACAAACTTTTAAACAAATGGGTAACATAACATGACAATGGAGTTTTAATTAATGGTTGAATTTTATTGGTTGATTAGGATTTGATTGTAGTATAAATTTGAAGTTTAGGATATGCTGGTCATCTGAGGAAGTCATTTTAATGACGAAAATGCAAGTGATTTTTTGTTAAAGGCATTTATGGTAAAGGAATATAAGTGTCTTTGTGGTTCGTGCAATAAAACTAGTTAATCTGCTTAAGCTGATGGTTTGGAGTCATTCGTCGTGAATACTGCTTGTTTGTTTGGTTACAAGTCTTTTTGAGCAGTATTTTCCATTTATTCGTTTATTCTTGGTGTACGTTTGTGGTTCACGATGGATGGTTCCCCACTTCCTGATCCTAAGAGGCAGGACGAGGCAGGGCAAATGAGGAAACTCATTGGCCAACTGACAGCCCTAGTGGAACTTCTCACACCTATCAGCCAGTCGTTTTTGGAGACTAGCAGCGTTAATATCCAAGACCGCGTCCTCAGAACCGAAGGGTTGAACGCTAGGAGCAGAAAGAATAATCGGAAGCAAGGGGAGCTTATTGGCGTAATACCTGAAGCCGCTGACCTTGGTGGATCCAACAATGGAAATATTGAAAGTACTTTTGACGCTGCTAACACCCTGATGATTTTTAAGAATTTGGAAACTAGAACTGGTTGTAATGGAAATAGCAATGCTGTTCGTGAAGAGCGTGGCCTGAATTCAGGTACTGTTGTTACAAATGTATACAAAGAGACTTCCGAATGGCTAAAAGGCAAATATGTCTTTAAAAGAGACTATAATAACCAACGAAAAGGTCTGAATGATACATATAGAAATAAAATTGATAAACTTTATAAATTGATGCATAAATTTAAAACATTGGATATAGAGAATGAATACTTAAAAGAGTGCATATCCAGAGACATTGTCCCTAAGGGACTACATGTTTTTAAATTCCCAAATAATGTTGTTATTGGTACAGATTTTCACAAGGAACTTTTAGAAGTGTTTAATAAATTTGATATAGATGTATTAAAGTTAATCATTAAGAACAATATAAAAAGTCAAGAAGTGTTACAGAAAGATATCAATGAACTTGACCAGCATATTAAAGATGATTTAAGTTTTTCAATAAGAGAAGAAAAGGAAAAGTATTATAATATTAGGAAAGATATAGATGTGAAATGTGAAGATTTAGTGGGTAGAAAAATTAAAAAGCTAGAGAGAGATATTAATGAATATGAGAATCGCACATGTTACCCTATACCTAATAAAAGATATGTGAATCATGTTTATGGGTATAAATACAATAGTAGAGACAATAATTTTAATGTTAATGATGATGGAACATGTTTTTTTGATGAGGATGGACAGGAATATGACAAGGCATTCCCACCCTTAAGGAGGTCTGAGAGACTGAAAGTAAGCAAGGTCCTCAGAAGCAGAATTTTCCAGAGGGGGGGAAGGGGAGGGGGAAATTTTATTAAGTCCCCACCCCATAATATACCAAGAAAATGAAATAGTAAGAGATAGGTTTAAATATATGTATAATAATTTTTCTATTTATAATTTTAGTGAACTAATTTTAGAAAAAAAAACATTTTGATTTGTTTTCTAGGGGCCTTAAATTCATACCCAATAGCAAAGGAGATTTAACAAGTAGTATATTGGATATAAAGAGTTTTTTAAGGAAGGTAAACTTAAATATTATGTTTCCTAACAACAAAACTCAATATAAGACAGAATTGAAATGGAAAAGTATATATAACCCTACATAACATCCCCAATTAAAAAATGTTGAGAGAATTATAGAATCAAAAGTGAGGAAACAAGCTAATAAGACATGGTATAGACCAAATTTAACTAAGAAAGAACGTGATTTATTATATGAAGTAAAAATAATAATAAAATTAGAGTGATGAAGCCTGATAAAGGGGGTGGGTTAGTCATTATGGATAGTATTCTATATGAACGTAAAATGAATAATATCCTATGGGATGAAACTAGATATTCAATAGTATCTGTGAATGAAATGAATATAGCTTACAATAAAATAGATATTATTTTGCAGGATATGTTAAACAAAGAGCTTATAGATTATAATTCTTTTAAATATTTGAAAGTAGATAAACCCAGAACCCCTACAATATTTGGTATACCCAAAATTCATAAAAATGAAGAAGACCCACCTTTTAGACTGATAGTTTCAGCAGAGGGGTCAAAAACATATCCCCTAGCCAAATTTATAGATAAGAAATTAAAAAATGTATGGATGAAAAGGAAATGTATTCTAAAAGATTCTTGGGACTTATTGAAGGAACTACCAGATAGTCCTGGTAATGAGCAACTAATATTTGCTACAATAGATATTATAGATTTATTTTCCAGCATCCCATATGAAGAAGGAACAAAAATGTTTGAAGAAATAGTGTATGGAGATGGGGTCTTAACCCAAAATGATAAATTAATAAGTACCTGGCTAATGGAATTAGTCCTAAAGAATAATTTTATTTATTTTAATGGGGAATTTTATCAACAAATACAGGGGGTAGCAATGGGTGCAGCCTGTGCCCCTACATATGCTAACTTAATCCTTGCTTTCTGGGAAGAAAAATATATGCTTAATTCAGAATTTAAAAACTGTTGGAAGATATATAGAAGGTTTCTGGATGACATACTAATTTTCTGGGAAGCTGGAAAGGAAAAGTTTTTAGAGTTTATGGAATATATAGGAAACACCACAAACTTCCTGAAATTTACTTACAGTATCTCAGAACATAATGTCAAATACTTGGATTTAGAAGTTTATAAAGATGGACATGAATTAAGAACTAAAATATTTAGAAAGGCTACTTTTTGTAATTCTTATCTACACTTTGAGAGTGCTCATCCGTTTCACTGTAAGAGAAATATAGTGAAGGGACAGTTTGTCCGAGGAAGTCGAATGACTAGTTCAGACATAGATTTTAAAACAGAGTGTGAACTTTTAGAAAGAATGTTTTCAGAGAGAAATTATCCTTTAGCTTTCATTTCACAATTAAGACAGGAAGTGGAAAAAGGGAGACAGGATAAATTTTGCCCGATATATAATAAGAAAAATATGAATAATTGAATGAAGAATAGTAAAAATAAAAATGGTGAAGGGGAAGAATTTCAACAAACCTTGATACTAGAATACAATGGATTGAATAATGTAGTTAGAAACATATTTTTAAAAGAATGGGAAAGATTTTTGGCTTTAACTGATATAGAAAATTTGGTCAATATACCCAAGAAAGTAATTTTTAAAAATTCACAAAATATAAGATCTATAATAGAGAATAATAATAGGTATAAGATAGATAGAGAGAAAAATAAAATAGGTACATACAAATGTGGGCATTGTACCCAGTGTATGTACATTATAAGCACTGATAGAATATACCTAGAAAGTAGAGGAAGATATGTAAATAGTAGGGGATATTATAATTGTGAATCTAAAGGCATAATATATTTGGCTTTTTGTGAAGAATGTGAATCCTTCTACATAGGAAAGACTGAACAGAAATTAAAAAGAAGGATTTATGAGCATGTCTATGAGATTTCAGTAGGAAAAGAAAGTAATGCCTTATTTAAGCATACCAAAGTTTGTTCCAACTATAAACACAAGTTTTAGTTTTGGAACAGGTAAAATATGATATTAGAGGGGGTTATGGGAAGAAAAAATTGAATTTAGGGAACTTTGGTGGCAGATCACTTTAGAGGCTGATAAACCCCCTGGGTTGAATGATTGTATTTCCATAATATATTTATTAAAATTCAGATCTGCAAAACTATGAATGTAATTAAATGAGTTGCCAGGAGAGGGCACTGTGTATGTATTTAATTAACATTGAGTAGATGTGAATGAAATATAGTTATTTATTTATTTATATATCTTTTATAAATTTATTAAATAGAATTGTATGAATTTTAAAGGTATTTTAACAAATTATGTTTTATTATATTTATGCTTATATTTAAAATATTGAGCAAGAAATGTTATTTATACAAACTTTTAACAAATGGGTAACATAACATGACAATGGAGTTTTAATTAATGGTTGAATTTTATTGGTTGATTAGGATTTGTTTGTAGTATAAATTAGAAGTTTAGGATATGCTGGTCATCTGAGGAAGTCATTTTAATGACGAAAACACAAGTGATTGTTTGTTTAAGGCATTTATGGTAAAGGAATATAAGTGTCTTTGTGGTTCGTGCAATAAAACTGGTTAATCTGCTTAAGCTGATGGTTTGGAGTCGTTCGTCGTGAATACTGCTTGTTTGTTAAGTTGCTGGTGTTACAGGATAGTCAGCAACATACCCTTAGTCAGGAATATGAAGTTAGAAACAGAAATGGATGTAGCCATGTACTGATAACACTCAACACATACACTGCCAGTGATATATCTGACACAAGACCTGTGTGGTGGAGAGACAAAACATAATAAGCACACCTCTGGCCATCAGGTGGATAGGCCCACAGATGAGATCTATGCAGACAGACTGAATTCCATATTAAACTAGTATGTACACACAAACTCTGTAACACTGGTTGTATACATCGCATACAACAACACTACTCACACTCTGTCTGTAGTTCTGAAACCTCATACAAATATGTAGCAGGCCTGAGTGTGCAAGTTCTCTTGTAAGAGTTATTGCTACCTGCTGTCTGTAACACTGCTGCCCACACACAGGAAGGATGTCCACCATACAGGAAAGGGAATGGGACCACGCCCACATGATGTAGGGATTTATAGTAGTGGGTTGCCATGACAGTGGTAATCGGAAGTACTACACAGCATGCTGCATACAGGTAGCAAGTGCAGGACACTGATTGGTGCAGAGAACATCACCTGATCATGTGAATCATCTACAAAATCCATGCTGCAATCTATTCAAAGCAGCTCAATCCATTTACTGTAGCGAGACTGAGATAGATAGATAGAGAGAGAGAGAGAGAGAGAGAGTGAGAGTGAGTCAAAGACAAAAAAAAAAACCCCCACAACAACAAAAAAGAAAACATCCATCCAACAGACTATCCAGAAGAGACATCATTCCCACAACAGGTATGTGAAATATATATGCATGTAATTGACTGTAGTAACTGGTCCATAATAATGGGATAGATGATGTGGAATGATTTATATGTGCCATCAGGTGTTCTAATGATGTTCAGCTGAACAACTGCTAAGGACAATAGAGTCTGTCCCTGTGGGTAGTGGGCCATACCCGTCAACTGTGCAGAGCAGCACTGATTGAAAAGATGTAGGTCACCATAGTGTCTGTTGTGTAATGGGAAGCACGTATATTACTGTGGCCAATAGCTCGTGGTGGAAATAATGCCATAATGATGGAAATGTGGGTTCCACAGTCCACCACTTGCAGGATTACTCAGGTTAACCTGTATTGTAGCATGCTGAAATGCCATAGGTGTGTAATAGGGTTAACTGCAATCTGGGCCTACATATACCCCCCTAATGTTAGGCTGCGTCCATATGTGGCAACTGTCCGTGTTGTAGCAAGGCAGAACAGTGCAGCTGTGCAGGAAGGTGTTGTGAGGTTGTGGACCTGATGGCTGAGTGTACCCCATATATACATATGTATATGTGTGTGTGTGTGTATATATACATGTATGTCCACAAATATACAGATACCCATATGTAGATATATATATATATATATATATATAAACACATATATACATTATATATATCTACACATATATAGATATATACCTATATGCACATGTCTGCATATATACAAACACAAACACACACACACCCATACACACACACAAACACATATATGTATGTAAATACATGTCCTCTATATTACCACCACAGTGCTGCATGCTATGTGCGAGGGAACAGCACACATAGCAATTCACACAGATATATACAGCTGTCAGTGTGTGCAACATGCACGGGTATGTGAAGGAGGGAATGGGAATATGGGGAAGTATGGTAGGTATAGTTGTGGAGGTGGTCCGGGTTGGTAGATAAAGAGGACAGCCTACAAGGGTGGTATGTGACACATGTGGTTGGTAAACACCCTGGATGGTGTGTGTGGTCTGTGACGTGGAAGCCCCATGGGCCCCAATATGGACAGAATGGGAACACGCCTCCCAACCACTGCTACTCACAACAGCAGTCCACGTCCCAAAGGTGCCTGGCCTGCAGGCTGAGCAGGAGGAGCATGTGAACCCTGTGAATGTGTACCGGGTGTGTCAAGGTGATATAGCACATCCCACATGTGTCCGTGGAGCCCATTATGGAACAGACCCTGGACCTGATGTCGAGGGACAAGACCATGTCTGTATGTGCCCCTGGGGGGGCAGCCTCCCCTGAGTTGGTTCCACCTAGTGCTGGACCAGTATATGAGGAGGCCCCAGGGTGGGTTCCACATGTGATGTGGCCTGGTAACATGGGCAAGTGAATTCGGAGAGGTGGTTCTGCTGGAAAATATTCCCTAAACATGCTGTTGTGTCACTGTTATAGAACATATGTGGGTAGTAATAGTCTACACAATCCCAGAACATGTCCAACAGCATGCATAGATATCCCCAATAGCACAGAAAGTCAGATGTGCAGCAATCACATATTAAGCATACCACAGGCATATATGGAACCATAATGGCCCTGACAATGGCACGCAGATGAATAGTCTGTAACAGGCCAGCAATTATAGTGTCCACACAGGGAACATGGCTACAAACACATAGCACAAAGTGTGATGCAGTACAATATCTTTCCCACTGGTAGGTAAGCTGTAGCCATACCTATTGAGTTGTGTGTGCAGTTTTTTGTTGCTGATATGGTGGGGGGTGACAGAGATGTGTATTAAGAACTGTGGTAACCCTGCTGTATGAGTTGCTCAGACCTGTTTCCATCTTTATGTCTTTCAGGCAGGATGTCACTTGGACAGCTCCAGGCTTACAAAGCTGGTGAGAACGACATAGTGATAAACCACCTAATCCAGCACTACCCTGTTCTGTTTGTAAAGGCCGTCCATGAGCAACAGGAGTGGACCGCCCTGTGGAACGACCTAGTCCACAGGGTCAATGATGTCAGACTGCACAGCAGCAGTTATGAGCATGTATGGCATAATTGTTCTACCCTGCTTTGCAATGCTCGTTTGCATGCTGCTGCAGTTTGGGGGGATCACCTCACAAATGAGGGGGCCATGCCATCCATACCCCCCTGACATGTGTTAAGGATTTCCTCGCCAGCCTCGTGACACCTGCCCATCCGCATATCCAACAACTGCCGGGTACTACTGTGGAGGTGGGTGCTACCCACATACCAGCTGAGGAGCATGCAGGTAAGGCCACAGAGCACATCAGTAGACCACTGTTGGGTATGCATACGCATCTGTACAGGAAGAACATGTATATCTGACATTGTTGAAGAAATTGCTTGAAACCACCACGAATTGAGTCAAACAGCATTTAATGACGAAAATAAAACAGGAACAAGCGCTTTCACGCAATAAAAATTGCGCTTCATCAGGTTACAATCTATCAGAAACTGCCAATGCCTTTTATAATAATCCATTAACTACAATGATTCAATTAGCTATGTTAATTCACTTAGATTCATTCACAATATTAACTTTCTGAATCAACATCAAGATTCCTTGTTCAAATACATTAAACATAGCATTTAGAAACAATCAACCTAACGGAACTATTCATAAGTTCAACAGTATATATAATTTCAGAGTTTACGCAATATATTTGTGTCAATGTGCATAAATCTCCCTTAATTGATGACATAATTGCTAAAATGCAGTCCTACTTAACAGGAAGTAATGCCCATTTTTAGATAGGATATAACTGTTGATACGTCTATGCTTTACATTCATTATTGCCAAATTAAAGCACCAGTTTCGTAACTTCATTAATAATTCATAGTTATTGTATTTAAGAAATCAGGATTCAGAATACACAGAACCCAACTTAAGCATAATTAAGTCAACTATCGCGAAATAATGAATACTAAAAATAATATAAGCTTAAATATCTAACATAAAACACAACGTTCACCAAAAACATTTGCAATTGCCTCAGGCAGTACTTGTATTAATACTAAGCCTCTTACTAATTAAAAACTATCTCAAGGTAAATCAGGAATCAGACATTCCTGTTTGCATCATACGGAGAAACTATACCCATAGGGTTGAGTATCACATCCACTAGCTTCGTGATGCAAGCCATATTAGTTGTAAATGAGGGGGCCATGCCATCCATACCCCCCTGACATGTGTTAAGGATTTCCTCGCCAGCCTCGTGACACCTGCCCATCCGCATATCCAACAACTGCCGGGTACTACTGTGGAGGTGGGTGCTACCCACATACCAGCTGAGGAGCATGCAGGTAAGGCCACAGAGCACATCAGTGGACCACTGTTGGGTATGCATACGCATCTGTACAGGTAGAACATGCATATCTGACATGTCATAGATACAGTTTGTTGCTGCATAGTAGTGATAAACAGATGTGCATACGTGGTAGTATTGTGGAAATATACTGTTGATGCACTGTAATGCTGCACCAACCCTGTATTAATGCCACAGGTGTGGTCACTGAATTTGCATCACTTACCCTCTTATGTAGGTCCCTCCCGTATACCTCCAAGACAGCAGCCTGTAGCCAGTGAGTATGGTTTATGTTGATGCTTGCCAATACTCCAGGCATGTAATAGCTATGGTATATTCCATGCAAACATCTAACACACCTGCCCAGAATGCATGCTGTACATGTGCGCATATTGTTGCTGCTAAATGCACGACATCACAATGGTGACCATGATAGGGTACTGGAAGGGTATGTTAGACACCTGCAAGATAACTAACATCCTGTCATTGCTATATGTGTTTACAGGAAGTAACATAATGGTGAGAGACATGGCATACAGTAGGGACATGTGTGAAACATCACCTGTATACAGTGCAACAACAGGGTATATACCAGTAGTACAATAGCAACTGTTACAGAGTTACACTATGGCATAACATACTACTGTGGTCTACATTATCAGCTTGGACTAAGCTGTTACATGTGGTGTGCAGTGTATGGGTCACTGCAAACTGACACACGTGTAGGCCTTACTTGTCAAGCATCTGCAAAAAAGGCGGAATGTTGGGAGGTGGTGTCAGCATGACACACCAGTCCACTGCAGCAAGGA
The DNA here is from genome assembly GCF_019279795.1 of Protopterus annectens. Taxonomy (NCBI): domain Eukaryota; kingdom Metazoa; phylum Chordata; order Ceratodontiformes; family Protopteridae; genus Protopterus; species Protopterus annectens. The sequence continues at coordinate 277,039,779 of NC_056725.1, forward strand.
TCCTAAAGATGCTAAGAATGTCTGTATCTGCACACAGTCAGGTTCAGGAACTGTAGGAGACATAACCCTACCCCCACAGCAATAGTGAAGGCAGTGTGTGAACACCAAGGGATGTGCACATGAGTAGACCTTGCAATCATACAGATTTAGGGGACATGTGTAGGGCAGACTGAACATACACTGGCAAATGCAGATAGCCCATGCTAGTATACCTCTGCCAGGAGTAGTGACTGCTGTAGTACACATAACAATAGGTGCAACAAACTGTCATGATAAGGGTGTGCACACATATGCACACACGGAGTGTATGCATTGCGGTCAGCATCTGCACACCTAACACATTCCATAGACACTGCATGTGAATATACAGGACATATGTCACATATCGGGCTCATGTACTATTAGTATATGCGGTGATGTGGTCCCCTCACAGATCACGGAAGGGTGCGTCATATCAATAAGGGTGTGTACACTCCCCATAGCCATGGTATGCTCCGACGGTTGTCACTGTAATAGTATTGGATTGGTCATACATGGTCCGCTGCTATTGAGATCTGTAAATCAGACATCAGGCATTCACAAATGGCATCTGTCCACATATCATCCCAGGTATGTCTTGCTGGAAAACATAGGGGCTGTGCAGATTAGAGCTGGCATAACTGACACAGTATTACACATTCAGCAATGGGTTGTACACCTGTGAGGTTTGGTGCACAGTACATGGCAGGGTGCAGAACAGGTGCACAGCAATGCTGTGTACATGAGTGCAGTGTTATCCAGGGGAAGGGGCATCACCTACTAACACAGCACATGCATCACACACATGTATACTATTGCTAGCATGGATTGACTATAGCTGCACTGCATGTTGTTGGGTACCAGATGTTATGCAGGTTGACAGATCGGTAATAGGAGGTCTGTGTGTACTATCAATGTGCAACCTCACCTGCATGTGTGTGTGTGTCTGTGGGTGTTGGTGGGTGGCTATTTTGTCTGTAAGGTCACTCTGGTGAAGTGGGGGAGGGTGATGCATGTAGAATGTGTGTGTGCATGTGTGTGTGTTTGTGTGGGTGTCAGTCTATGAACATGTGTGATTGTGGGGTTGTTCATACAGCAGTACTTCCCTTTGGGATCGTGCAGTACATGGACATGGACTGACACATGACACACCAGGAATACTTGTCATGTATGTAATCACAGGACAGCTCATAGTATAATAAGGTCTGTATCATGGAACATGCATCGGGAGGGAAGGGAGACACCAGGTATACCCTTAATATCACATTCAGCAGAAAGTTGATTGACAACCAACATAAGCAGCACCACAGATGCATTGGCGAATTACTAGACAACACCAGGGACTGTATCCATATATTACAGATGTCACATGATAAGTTGATTGAGCAGCATATCTGGCATGTACTGAGCAATACTTACACATGACACTCCAGTGCGTGATATTATGGAGTGAACATAGTAGCCCCTGACATATAGTGGCCATGCTCCCAATGTCTGGACATACACAGGGTGAACACTGAATGATAGCAGTGAGGCCATGTAAAACCACTCCACTCAGGTCAGGGATGTAATGGAGTAACAGGTCTTGTGTTGTGATCACTTGTCTAGGTATTTAGAGGAATGATACATTAATGAGTTTATGTTACCAAGTGTGATACAGGATGGGGAACACATGGGAATAAACATGGGACTGTCTGTAAAGTCAAAGACAGGTAGGTATTAAAGTTGTGTGTGTGTGTGTGTGTGTGTGTGTGTGTGTGTGTGTGTGTGTGTGTGTGTGTGTGTGTGTGTGTGTGTGTGTATGTGTGTACTGTTATGTAATGCTGTACAGGTCTTAAAGTGCGTTTCTTGTTTTCCCCTATAGATGGCAAGGTGGGTCAGGATCCCTCCTGTGTGCAAGCTGATGTTGGTGTCCATACAGACACTGAAGATGACAATAGTAGTGTTGAGGCACAGATGGATTTGTCAGGGGCCAAAACAACTCCAACATTTGACATACCCTGTTTTAGCCACCCCAACCCAGCACAGAGTTTCAGTGCCTATACATACCCCATCACCAGTGGCCAAAGTGGGGGGATAGCTGGCATTTGGTTGCAGTGCACAGGAAAGTGTGGTAACCATGCCTACTGTGTTTGGTCTCAGCAGGCATAGCCAGATGACTGGCAGGGTACCACATAGGCAGATGTCCCAGGGTGCTCACGGTAGGGCTGCTGGTCATCATGCCCCTGGCAGACATGCCACAACTGGTACCAACAGGCGCATGTTTTAGGCTGTCATGGTGGAGCAGGCATGTATGGAACGTTACACCAGACAGGGTCTGAGGATGCAGAGAGTTGCTCTCACATCAGCAAGTGTCAGCTTCCATGAACTGTCTGGTGGCATCCGTGCTTATACCAAGCTCATAGATAGATTTTATTTTATTTATTTATTTATTTTACATTTGTTGACCGGGAAAGTCTGACTGGAGCGAGGTCCATTTACAGCAGAGTCCCGGGGAGAAAAGCTCCACTATTAAAATATATGTACATTGGGAAATTTTACAATACAAGATATTTCATGCAAGAAGAACACAATTAAAGTGGTTTGTTCCAACTAAACAAAAAGGACTCCATTGTAACAATACAATCATCAGAGACATCACATATGACAGTATAAAAGACAATATATTGTGCTAAGCAAGTTTAAGTGTGACCAGAGGAAAGCCCTGTATGGCAGTTTTGAGGAGTTGTTAGTACTGTAATATAGAGGCAGTAAGCAGAATATAGAGGAATGTAGGAAGTATTTCAGGAGAGCAGGAAAGCATTTATGTGATGCAAGGACAGAGCCAGGAATGCAAGAGATGTGATTTGAGTGATTTTTTGAAGAGTGAGATAGAAGGTGCGGAGGAAATATTCTAGGGGAGGATATTCCACATTTTTGCTATGGTATGAGAGAAAAGAGCTTTACCTGCAGTGTTGTTGGCTTGAGTTATACGCAAAAGGGTTTTGTTGGATGAGCGAAGTGGATGGTTTCCTGAGTATTGGTTAAGTAGTTGGTTCAGGGCTAGAGTCTTGTGGGGATTCTTTAGGATGTTATTGGTGAGGACTAGTTGGTGGTAACTAATTAAATGAGGAAGTTCTAACCACTGTAGTTCTTTTAGAACAAGACAATGATGGCTACAAAAAGCAGAGTTATTGGTGAATTTAGCAATTTTATTGTAACATGAGTCTACTTTGTTCATGTCTGTTTTCCTAATGTGGGTTAGGATTGGAGATGTATACATTATGGTAGACAGAAGGTGGGTTTGTGCTAGGGTGACCCATGCTTGGTCTGTTAGGAAGTGTTTGTGTTTATACAGGGTTCCTAATTTTTTATGTATTTTCTTAATGGTTTGAGATTAGATGGTCTGGTGAGATGATAAGATGGTCTGGTGAGATGATGGCCCTCATTGACCATGGTATGTCCGTGCTTGAACATGTGTTGGGAGTGCGGTGACAGCTGTGTGGATGTATGTCAGCAACACCAACAGCTGGCAGTCAACGTGGATGTGCTAGGACACCACGGTGCTCCTGTAGTGGCATTACCAGCCCCAGCACTGCAGCGGGGTGCACTGTCCACACCACAGCAAGCCACGAGCACATGGTCCCTGCCAGTCCTAGGAGGGAACTGTGTCCATCGGACATCTGTCATCATCAGGAGAGAGTAACCCATTGAGGCCTGTACCTGGATGTGCCCTGGAGCCCCTGGCAGACAAAGTCCATGTGTTCATGGCCAGAGGCAGTGAACTGCATGCCCTGCCAGGTATGGTCTACGGCTGTCAATAAACACCTATGTAGGGCAGCCACATGGCAGAACTGTGTGCATGCATACCCACACACTATACGAACACACCTAGGGCAACCCCATACTTACACACACAGCATCACCATGCCCAGTTCACCTCATTACACCCCTCACCAACACACATGGTGCCAAATGTATGGCCCACCCTCGGCCTCTGGCAAACCAACAACATACCCTGTACATATGATGATACCTGTGCCACATCCCCGTCATCCATAACATTGATGCAGGTACAGGCTAATATGGTTCTGATGCACACAGTGACTATACTACAGTGTACCAAAGTACTGCAGTGTAACATGTTGTCAGGAGTAAAGTTTAATGCATACATGTCAGATAGTGTAGCCATCCATCAATGATGCATTAAAGCTGTTAGTAACACTGGTTGATTGTGGTCTCCATAATGTTATCCATTTGTGTTGTAGGTTTACATGTGTCAACAGGAGGATGGTCTGCATATTCCACAATGGGGTATGGCACTGTGGTGACATCATGGCTGTGACATATCTGGGGTACAGTTGAACACATGTCACAGGTTTGTATAACAGTTAATGCCTGTGCCACATGGACAGGTGACCCGATGGGATGTATATAATCTGCAACCTGGTGTAGATCCATCCACATGCATGCACACTCTTACTTGCCAAAACTGGGATTAGATCTCTACCTAGGTATGTAGTGCTACTGAAGTGTGTGGCTTTCATTGCATACAGCACACAGCGTTTAGGGTGAGGTGTGTTCCAGGTTACATGTTACATGCAGAACATCCCAGACATGTACAGTATGCTAATGGGGGATGTACTGGGTGTATATGGACAATACATAGTGTGACATACCTTCATATGCACATTAACAAACATAACAGGCAGACACACGTCCCAGAGACCTGGGCCTATCACTGCTAACTTGACCGTGTGTCCAATGTGTCACAGGTAGGCTGCACACAGCACATGCATAACTGGGATGGATTGTGGTATCAGTTGCCTGTATGGTTGATGGTGACAGTGGTAACCATAAAGTGGTACATGGGACATATACCAGGTGTACCTTGGTGGAATGACAGTCTACACAGCACCCACATCCCCCAGTGGATTTTGTACTCCCTGAAACCCATGATGACACTCTGACATATGCACCATCACACATTGTCCACAACTGCGATACAACCCATTGCATATCCCAACAGTGGTACTACAGGGATATGCATCTAATGCACATGCCACAGGCATAGTAGAATGTTGCATTGTCATGCCGCATCAATGGGCAGCAACAACACTATCTGTACTACTGTGTGGCAATGGGTATTGTAATAGGAGTATGTGGCTTTGGAATGATGTACCCTACAGATATAGAGAAATACACACATACACACACTTGCCAGAACTCAGTGGGTATCTTATGCCTATTGACTCAGTTGTACAACACTGTTGTGTTGGTACTGCAAGGCTTGTGTAGTCGGTAGGGAGAGGAGCATAACAGGTACATGTAATGTTCCATACAGCAACAGCCACAACTGACTATGGCAATGGGTGTTGCAGTGGTTGTGAAGGCCCTCATGGAATTTCCAAGTACAGGTGTGCTAGCACACAGAAACTGCAACGCTCAGTAATGCACACGTACACATGTGTCAGTACTGGGGTGCTTCACTGCCGGTGGTCATAGCTGTATACCTACACTTATTACAGATGTCATTACCCTGCTATGTTATCAGACTGGGTGGTGATAACTGGTTACCAGGGCTAAGCCATGCTTAGCAGGTATGAATATTGCTCCAACAAAACAGCTAAGCTGATTTGCGCACTGGTAAACAAAGCCTACACTGTGTAAGTGCCCGTAAGTTTACCCATAGCTTAGCACCACTTAGCTTCATGCAAACCCACACAAACCCACTTAAAGCTGCTCAAAACTGCCTTTACCTCTCTGTATCCAACAGCCCTTGTTTTGCCCTGCAACAAAATGAACAACCCTTGCAGGTCATGAACCCAGGACCCTGTACACTATAGTCACAACACTTAACAACTACGTCATGACCACTGGGAAGACAGTTGTTGTTTTTCCAATATATCTGTCAATACACATATTGATTAGTATTGAACAATTGCCTTTACTTCCACAAATGTGTAGTACTTGTTATTAATATGACTGTTGCATCACATATGTTCTTTTATCATAACGTACACATATCAAATACATATGGTGAGATACATCTGTGAAAGTATACACAACTGTGATGTTTACACATGGCAGGAATATGGATATATATATATATATATATATATATATATATATATATATATATATATATATATATATATGTATATAGATATATATGTTGATATATGTCTACGTGTACATACACGTGTATATTCATACATATGTCTTAGATTTCTTTGTGTCTTTGTGTGTGTATATATATATATATATATATATATATATAGCTATATATGTATGCACATCCTATGTGTACAGATATGCATATTTATGTAGATATATATGTAGATAGCTATAACTATATGTGCATACATATCTATTTTGATATACCCATTACTGTCAATATATATGTAGATATCCATAAATATATATTCATATGTATGTATATCTGTAGACATATATTGCTGTCTATATGTATATATTTCAGTGTTTATATATATATATATATATATATATATATATATATATATATATATATATGTACATATATGTATCCATCTATGTATGTCGATATGTATATGCGTTTATATCTATTTAGATATATGGATAATTATATGTACATATATGTTCAACATATGTCCAGAACATGGAGTGGAGTCCTACTTCATCCCTAATAGTCCCAACCTGTTAGTGCAAGGGTATGTCAGGTATGTATTGCAGGTATATATGTAGACTGTTGCTACTGTAAAAGGGGTTGTCTTAACAGACATGTTGTGTGTGGGAGGTCACATCTGCTTTTAACATGTGCACCACTGTCTACTGACAGACATCCTAAGGACATCATAGTACAGTACCACTGCTAGCACAGTAATGATCCTGTGGACTACAGCAGAGATATGGCCAATAAATGTGGACAATCTGACACACTCTGGTCAGTCCAGAGGTATACACAGAACCCCTTAGTGCAAGACATGTGGACCAAGCCTGACAATGTGGTTGTTAGCCATGAAGATGGGTATATCACATGAATACTGGAATACATATGCCCACATAGGTTATGCATTCACAAACTCCTGTCTGTCCTGACACATAATAACCACTGGTGCAGAGATCACATGGCCACATACTACCCAGTAGTTAGTGACATACATCTGTGCAGCATACCTCTGCTTTGTCAGAAATACAGTTATGGTGGCCTGGCAGCAGTACATCTGGCAAATATCTGGACATAACATCACACTGGGTAAGTACGCTAAGCTGCTAGGCATTTAACAAAGCACTGTGCAAACTACAGGCAGACTGCCACAATACTGGCCTACATTTCTTATGGGGGAATACACATGTACCTGCAAATATAGCAAACTCTACAGGCACGTCACAGCACAGATTAACAGACAACTTTGTGAAAGTGCATACCCACAACCAATGTGGATAAGCCACAGTGACATATGGCAAGTTAGCTTAATATTACAGTATATGGACTGTCTGATTAACACCATCCCCATATGTGCCACTCACACACTAACCCTACATATACTGAGCCATTACACACTGTGGTCCAATGCCTGTCTGTGGTATGGGACATGTGTGTTTGGCCTTATAAACATGTAAGCCAATAGGGTACCATACACTGGAGTAACATGTAACATCAGATAGAACAGGAACAAGAACAATGACATCTACCACAGTCTGTACACAGGCCAAGATACATATTCGTGATACACACACTGTCGACAATCACCATAAGTACACAGACCTCAGTACTGTACACACAACCACAGAATACCCAGGTTATGTCCTCAAATATAACCCCAACTATACATAGCATGTGTAGCAGTCTGATATCTCACTGGCTTGTTATCAGATATGATGTCAATAAATAATGATGTACAGAACATATGTACTTCTTACTGCATGACATATGTACAAAGGTTGACAGAGTTGTGGCTGGAGGCATAAACACAGGGCCAGTATTGACATGTTGTGATAACCTCATACATTTACTGTTGTAACAGGGTTTGTTGTGACATATGTCCTGTGAGGGATATGAAGTCAGTAACTCTCATGGCTGTCACCATGTACTGAGTGCAATCCTCACACTATGCTTCTGCAGCTCTCAGACAGGTGTTCTTTAAGTAACATAGGAAACAAAAGGTATCTCACACTACCCAGTCTGTATATGACCCTACAGATGGGGGTTTCTTCAAAAACATTGCACTGTCATGACAGATATTAAAACATGCAGACCAGCCATATCCACCCACACCCTGTGAAACCAACATTACTCCACATGCAGAATAGCAACACTTACATTCTGTAGTCATGCTAGGCACATTCCCCTCCTATGTGTTTGCCTGTTTCCACAGTGTATGTTGTTAGACGTAATTCCCAAATCCATCTGTGATGCTGTTTGCCAAACACCAGATCGAGGTCCTGCTCACAGTGAATGAAAAGGACCAACATCAATATGATGTTCCTAGATATTGGAGTGTGTTTCCAAGCAATTGGCTATGGGAATGTTACCACAGTTGTTCCACATGCAATCAGCTAGAGGAGGGCTGCAATTCATGCAGAGACCATCAGCTGATCATGAGCATCACTTGCAAAACACAAGCTGCGGCCTAAGCAAAGCAGGTGTAATTCTGCACATCCACCAGAGAGGGAGTGAGAGAGACAGAGACAAAGTAAGTCATGGAGAGATGGGAGAGTAAAACCTAAGCTTGTTTGTGTCACACACCTACCAGTACAGGGTTTCCTGACTGACTATGTATTTCTATCACATGTCTATGCAGTTATTGCATGTGCTACATAGTTTATATGTTGAGGAGCTGTCCAAACATATATGTGATGCTGAGTGACATCTGCAACAGTGATATTGTAGCAATACGGTAGGTGTAGTACACATGCCTGTCCACATGAACAGGTGTCAGCGTCAACGCAGCCACACCCCCTCAGGGACTCACACACATTGGCACACTTGGCAGGGTCAGGAATACACTTCCTAACAAGTTAGTTTGTCACAATACAGTAATGTGCAGGTTTCACATGCACCACAGGGGTTATCCGGAGGTTATATGGGCAAAGAGTATGTGAAGGTGTCTGGCATCAGACAGCATGCTTCATTATGCCAATGGAAGTTGTAGTGAGTGTGAATGTGGCCAAAATCATAATACACCACACACAGAGACACATGGTGCCAGTACTGACATGCATACGTGCATTGCTTCACAGGTGTGTAAGGGTTGCCTGTGCCAGAAGGATATACAAGGCTAGGTGAGGGGTATACTTTGGCATCAGGCCACATGACAATGGTCTGCAGTGTGGCTCAGAGGTATAGTGTCTGGATTGGCCCACACTGGTGGGTATTGTATTCACCATCCAAACCTGGGTAACTATTGTGTGTGGCCATCACTGTTCAATGCTAATCATGTATGTGTTCTTTAGTCCATGACATGGACACTGTCTGTGATATACACATGTCCCACATGCATGTACAGTGACATGTGGAACTGTACCTGGGGTGTCTGGCCCATGCTGTGTACACAGATTGTTAGCATCAGATGTGCCAGTCCTGGCTTCATGTGATGGGAACTGGTAATGGGCAGCAGGGTGACCATACAGGGCATGTGTTTAAGGCATGGTATGTCCTTTGTGGCTCACATTTGATGGCACCACAGGTTTTGCAGACATCCGATGAGGAACATAATGAAGGCACACTGTCTGGATGTATGTGCCAATTGAACTGATGGGCAGGGTGCCATGCCCTCTGTAGTCTACTGCAATCACATTATGGTTACTATCTGTGGGCAATATGCAGGGTACTACCAAAATAGCGGTTGTTGCCTAGGCAAGTGTGTTTGTGTATGAGACATGGGTTGAGACTGTTTCCTGGGTAATACAAGGGTTGCTAACTTTGTTCGCCAGGCCTTGATGTCACATGTAGGGGTATGAATTGGCACAACAGCCTCTCAGCTATTTCTCATCTGTTATTCTTGTAAGGTGGGCATTGTGACATATAATAGGGCCTCCATATAAGAACGTTGCAAAACCCACACCACAATGAGTCCAATTGTTACACACTCACAGCCACCTCCCAGAGAATACAAATGACAAATACAGACACACACACACTTGCCATGTCTGAGAGTAGAACTCCTACCTAACTAGTTTATTACACTACAGCATTATGCAGTTATAGGATGCGCCATGGAGATTACTGAAGTACTACCTCCCCAAATGTGTATTTCAAAGTTAATGACATCAGCAGCCTTGCCAAAGCATGGCATTTGAATTGTAGTGAGTGTGACTAGCCTAAAAAGCATTGCTCTCTACACAGACACACACACACACACACACACACACACACACACACACACACACACTTGTCATGTCTGGGATTAGAACTCCAACCTAACTAGTTTATCACACTACAGCATTACGCAGTTATAGGGTGCACCACAGAGATTACTGGGCTCCTCCTTTCCCAAAGGTGTATTTCAAAGTGAATGACATCAGCAGGCTTGTCATAGTAGGGTTATGGAGAGGGCAGTGTGTGCACATGGGCCATAACTCATTCATCTAGAGGTAGACACACCACACTCAGGCACACACAGGTTTATATTCTGAAGGTACATGTATGCAACTGCTAGATCACTACTGCCTTGTACAGTCATGTTGCACAGCTACCACTTGCACCACAGAGTATGCAATGCTGAGGGATACCAGTGGCTAATTTCTACAGTGAGTGACATTTACACATCATGTGGTTGTATCCATTTGGCTGTGTGCTGGGTGGGACAGGCCTCATGATGGAAGGTTCTTTGTCACTGTCACTCTCTTCCACACATCTATGTATGTGCACATCTGGCATATTATAGTGTGTTGTCCTTGGATATACATGTGTATTCCTATCCAATGTGTGTGCAAAACATGGCTGGTGCATACTGAGCTTGTATGCACTAACATCTGCAACTGTCAGATATGTATGGTTCATTGTTGTTGGCAGACATGGGCTTCATTTGTTTAAGTGTGTGAGCATGCCCAGTATGACCTTTCAGTATGTTGTTGTTTGACATTGCCTTCATTTCTCTAAGTGTGTGAACATGCCCAGTATGCCCTTCTGCATTGAATGTGTGGATCCATTCCAGGTAGTTTGTACTCCAGTGCAGACCTTTGTGTTCTACACCTACAGGTAGCAAATTGTTTCTGCAGGATATCTGTAGATTGGTTGGCAATATGGGGTCAAACTGTGCAAGGGATAGTGTGTACTGTAGATGATTGTGTCTGTGCTGCTTCTGCTACATGGTACTGGTGTTAGCAGAGATATTCAGACATGTGCACAGTTATACACTGTGATGTTTTATGTCCTCAAGTACTGTCAGGTGGACATTTTTGCTCACAGTGATGTCCTGGGGAACACAGGGTGAATGCAACTGTGTCCAGTATTGTGGTTAATCACCTACATATTCATGGAAAGTTATGCCATTCTGGAGGGAGAGCTGCAGACACATGCTGCTGGGTCTGTGTATCCAGTTCAGCACCTTGGTACAGTGCTGGCAGAGGATACCATACTTGTACATCCATTGAAGTGACAGTATGGCCTTATTCTACTGTTGCAATACCTCACAGCTGTCCAGATTCACACAGGTTACCCAGAGGCAGGGGTTATAAGTACGAACATTACCCCTATTGTGGTGTATGGATGGGTTTGTAGCCACACATTTTTGTGTTTGCAGCCAGGGATAGTATGTGCACATGACTGTGTGTCGGACATTGCACATTCCATGCTGCCCATGCTCCCACCTCCCCTCTATTATTCTATCCTCTTCAATACATTATCCATACATTCTCTGATACTTTCCCTATAGTTATCATCTCATCACAGTTGTGTTTTAGTGTTGGTCCACAGTTCATGCAGTGGGACATGGTCGACATGTTACTGTGGTTTGTCCACATGGACTTGTATATGGTTTATGTGGAGTGTGTTATGTTGTTATTTGGGTGTCCATGACATAATATACATTGGCAGTTCAGGTGAGACATAGAACTTTCACAGAGGCCTGTAGGCCATTTGGTGGTGATGCAGGCCAGTTGTAGCAGGCCATTGCATTCTGTCAGTCCTACAGTGCCAGACTGCCATACAGTATATTCCCCTGGGGTGACAGGATAGGTGTGCTAGGTGTTCATGTCAATACTTTCTATCAGTATTGATCAGGTGGTGTGGATGCTGGCAGGGTGCTGCTTACAGCTAGGGGCACATCTGCATGGGACACCTGCACTGCATGCTGGATTCTTTCGCTATTGCCATACACAGATGGGGGTCATATTGTACCTATTCCCAACAGCAGGGATACAACCAGAGAGGTACCTGTGGGTGGTGTTTGGGTGAGCTGGGTGCATGTGTGCTATGGACACTACTTGCATCGGACTCTCAGATATGCATGACACATTCCAGTTATGCTGGCTTGTGCAGGGACATCAGCCATTTTCTAATACATCAGTCCTATCACCTTTGTGATCTGCAAGTATTAGGCCAGACGGCATCAGTATTACCTACTACAAGCCCAGATAATGTGATGCATACCAGTATGTACAATTCCAAGGGTGTGTCCATTTCACAGTTACACATTATATACTGTATGACATAAACAAGAATAAACTGATAAAAATAAATCCCAGTGCAGCTAAAAGTCAAAACCACAACGGCTTTAATAATCCATATGTAGAACAGTAAAACCATAGAAATCCATCTGTAACTGACTAAGCGCTTTCACCCATTAAAGGGCATCCTCAGAGTCAGTTATTTGATTGTTACAGATCATTTATGAAGAGACTTTCAATTTTTCATTCTCAAATGAGAAAAAAACTTCCAATTAACTAATTACCACAGATAATTGTTCTCTTAGTTTCACATATATTAACCCTTCATGGTTAAACCACAATTGCAATTATAGAAATCTTTTGTAGATTTGAATCCCAATGCATAACCAAAAATAAATTGTATTGTACAAAACACCTCTATGTAAAATGTAAAATATAAAAAAAAATATGTATTTTTAATGTGTAAATAACAAATTCATAACACGTTTTTTTAAAAATAAATAATGTTCTAATAAAATTAAAAGTGCTATACCAGCAGAGCCCTATGTTTTAAGATACAAGCCAAAGAGACAACATCATTAATGCCTGGTGAAGTGCTAGCATCCAGTCTAACTTGCCATAAGCACTCCTTTACTTCTAGCATTATTAATGATGGACCATATGTTTCAATAGGGAATTTTAAAAGAAGAATAGCAAGCCCTGGCTATTGTAATTGTAATACCAGTATGGTTATTTATGCAGCAACCTGTTTATCGTGCACTGCTTTCTATATAGGAATGACAACTAGAAAGCTGAAACAAAGAATATTGGAGCATGTAAGAGATATTAAGAATAAAAAAGCAACAAATTCCTTATTTATTCATAGCCAAAGTTGCCTAAGTTTCAATAAATTTATATCTTTTGTCATAGATAGGATATACAAAAAAGACTTGGGGGTGATTATCAAAATATGTTAGAAGTAAAGGAGTGCTTACGGCAAGTTAGACTGGATGCTAGCACTTCACCAGGCATTAATGGTGTTGTCTCTTTGGCTTGTATCTTAAAACATAGGGCTCTGCTGGTATAGCACTTTTAATTTTATTAGAACATTATTTATTTATTTATTTATTTTAAAACGTGTTATGAATTTGTTTTTTACACATTAAAAATACATATATATTTTTTATATTTTACATTTTGCATAGAGGTGTTTTGTACAACACAATTTATTTTTGGTTATGCATTGGGATTCAAATCTACAAAAGATTTTTATAATTGCAATTGTGGTTTAACCACAAAGGGTTAATATATGTGAAACTAAGAGAACAATTATCTATGGTAATTAGTTAATTGGAAGTTTTTTCTCATTTGAGAATGCAACATTGAAAGTCTCTTTATAAATGATCTGTAACAATCAAATAACTGACTCTGAGGATGCCATTTAATGGGTGAAAGCGCTTAGTCAGTTACAGATGGATTATTAAAGCTGTTGTGGTTTTGACTTTTGGCTGCACTGGAATTATATACTGTATGTCTGGGGTACTTTTCCCTGTGTACTACTTGTATATGTAGCCCAACAGTCATGCCATGTTCATCTTTTAGATGGTGACACATATTACCACCATACATTTACAATTGCTTACTGCTAGCAGGTGTTATACTGGGGGGAATTGTCTTTGGCACTGCAGTTGTGAGGACTTGGCCCTGTCATCGGTAGTAGTGGGCAATGGCCACCACGTCTAACCTCAACATACATACATACTGACTACTCTCACACAATATGAAACACACACTAACCTAAAACACACATACCTGCATATTGTACAAATGCTACACTCTATCCTGCAGTCTTGTCCACCTCTGGTCATCTGTGCTTCACTGGTATTATACCTACACATACATGTTACTATATGTCTACATCGGATTGGAGGGGGTGCACACCTGGCTGTTACTACATTTCTACATAGGATTTGATGGAGCACTCCTGACTGTTACAATGTGTGTACATCGGATTGGGGGGGGGGGCGCACCAGACTTTTACATATTTAAATAGGATTGGGGGGCTCACTTGACTATTACTACATTTCTACATAGGACTGGGGGGCACACTTGACTGTTTCTACATTTCTGCATAGGATTGGAGGGGCACACCTGACTGTTTATACATTTCTACACAGGATTGGGGGGGGTCACACCTGACTGTTTCTACATTTATTCACAGGATTCGGGGGCACACCTGACTGTTTCTACATTTCTACACAGGATTTGGGGGGCACACCTGACTGTTTCTACATTTCTACATAGGATTGGGGGGCACACCTGACTGTTACTACATGTCTACATAGGATTGGGGGGGACACCTGACTGTTTCTACATTTCTATATCAGATTGGGGGGACACACCTGACTGTTTCTATATTTCTGCACAGGATTGGGGGGCACACTTGACTGTTTCTACATTTCGACATAGGATTGGGGGCACACTTCACTGTTTCTACATGTCTACACAGGATTGGGTGGCACACCTGACTGTTTCTACATTTCTACATGGGATTGGGTGGGGACACATTTGACACTTGTACACATTTGCTATCACTGTACTGGTATGTCAGGTACTCCATTTCATTCTGTATTCTAACCTATCATACTGACTAGAGGCATATCAGTGTACTACAGGTCTTAGGTTTGATTGACTTACATTTTAGTTTCTGACTTCCTACCCTTCAGAACTAACATCCCACTGCCTGACCTGATGTAGTCTGCCTGTGTAGGCCTGGGGGGGAGGTTAACCATAGATATCATTCTGAGGTCTTAGCAAAGCCTTTGTTTGTGTTTGTCTACACCTGTCCTGCTGGATGAGACTGTTGTTGGGTATGTGAACCTCCCTGACTGACATGTGTGTGTCATATGGACACACATGTGGCCCAGCACATTTCCTGCAGTGGTTTTTTTCACCATGTGTAGTACTGGCTACTATGGTGACACCAGTATTTGTTACAGGTCTCATGCTGCCACTATAGGTGTCTACTATCTGCTGTCATCCCAGTCAGCCACCCAATTCCCTTGTATGCTCACATCTATACCATAGATGCAAGTAACAACACATACTACTCCATTCGGCAATTGGTAAGGAGAGTGACTTACCTTTGGGTGTGCCAGTACAGAGGATGGTGCTGGAGGGTTGCCTATGTTGGATGCACATAGTACACTCCCTATAAATGGTTGAGCACAGGTAGTGACATGTAAGGCATCCCTTTTACTGTATGTGCAAGTCAGAGAGAGGTGTCATTCCCTGGATCCCTACTGCGTCAGTGTATATGCTATGCATTGCCTCTTTGCCAAGGCCAGGGCATACTGGGAATGCCTCCATCTGCCTACTGGGGCAGGCTCAGGTTGTTCCCCCTCCGAGTCACTCTATGCCTGTGCAGGCCTTTGCATTGCTGGGGGGCTGTGTGGCCCTGCCCCGTGCTGTTCCTGCTGCAGCTGTTTCTGCAGGATCATATTGTGTAGCATGGCACATACAATGACAATGTGAGTACATGTAGCTGGTGAGTACTGCAAGGCTCCAATGGATGTGTCCAGGCACTGGAACCATGACTTGAGCATCCCAAACACATGCTTTATTATAATTCTGGTCTGTGCATGTGCCTCATTATGGAGACCTTGTTCGTGTTTGTGTGCATTTCTGATGGGTGTCATCAGTCATGGCTCCAGTGCATAACCAGCATCCCCCACTAGGTGACCGTAAGGGATGTCACCATTGGCAAATCTCTGGTAGAGCTGCATCAGATGCAAGATGTGGGAATAATGACAGCTTCCAGGGCAGCCAGCACACACATTCATTATAATGCCCTGGGCATAGCACACGACCTGGCAGTTGATGGAGTGGAAGCCCTTGCAGTTGATGTAGACCCTTCCCCAATCACCGGGTGGTGCTTTGATGCATATGTACGTGCAGTCTATAGCACTCACTACCTCAGCAACCTACCAGGGGCTACAGGAACTGGAGATAGTGGAGAGCTATAGGGTGGATATTCAGCTATTTGGTGGAAGAGATGCATATTGCTGACAAACACCTTACGGTTGTTGAGGAAATATATGTGTACACCGGCATGTGTTGACATGGCATCCAGAAACTAGTGGAATACCCTGGATGCTGATGCCTGTGAGATCCCCATGACATCCCCAGCTGGGCTTTGGGAGGTACCTGTGGTGAGTATTACTAGGCCTACACATGCCTTGGTATGCAGTGGGATGGGTTCCCCTCTGTTAGTTCTGTGTGTCAGACATGGTCGGCATAACTCAACAATTTGCTGTAGGAGGTCCCTGTCCACCCTATAGCTCTCCACTATCTCCAGTTCCTGTAGCCCCTGGTAGGTTGCCCTGGGTCTGTGCACCCTTCTCCATCTCCTCACTGTGGGTTGGTCGACAGCATTCTCATCCTCACCACCCTCAGCCTCTTCCACATGTTGATGTCTGATAGCTGCTGCAGCCCCTATCTTTTTGTTGATTTTGTTTGTTAAAAGTTCCCCGCTTGTATACACCAGTGGTGTAGAGTATGTGGGAAAAAAACAGAGGGAAAAGTGTTTGCATAGTTTATAGTAGTGTTCTGGGCTGGGCTCGTCTGCTGTCTATGTATCTATGTAACTGGTTGATTCTGATACATTTCACCTGCCAGCTATGCTAGTCCTCCTAGATTACCTTTCTACTGCTGTTTTCCCTTCACAATGCCTTCCTGTTTAAGCCCGGGGCCGTGCCGTGCAAACACAGTGCTCAAATTTGCACAGAGCTGCTATTTCCTGGTTTACTTTTTTTCCCCCTTTAAAACCCAGTGCACAGCGCGTACACCTGTTTAGGCAATGTAAAGAGGCTAGGCAGCCTCAGACACACCCCCTTGCTTAGCCTTGCTAAGCTAAGGGCAAACCTGAGCCACAAGGCTCCAATCCACTTACAGTATGCCTGACACACCCCCTATGATGTCAGCTAACTCCAAGGCTGCACCATACTATTCCTGCTCTTACACTGTTGGGTGCTGACTAGCATGCAGGGAAAATCTGGGATGCAGTATCATTACAGGTCCCACACTGAGCCTCCCTGCTAAGTAGCCACTATTCACTGGCCATGTTGTCTTCTGCCTGCCATTGAGTATAATGGCAAAATAGTGATTTTTGGTTAGAATGCTTATTTTAGGCTTTTTTAAGCGTAGTTGTCCTATGCTTAAACAGCCAAGATCAGCAAAAAATTAAAAGATTTTTTTTATTTTTTAAACTGTTTTCCATGCCAATGGCCATATATTTGGCCATTGGCTTGCTTTCTACATAATATTCACCCTTTATTTGGAGCTGTCATGGCTCCATTTTGTAGTTTGCAGAAATGTATTCAGTTACTGGCACAGTACATTTCTACGGGTTACACTAATCCTGCATGACCAGCTTCCAGATTCCTGGATTGCAAATTCACCTCATTTGCATGGATTTCACCTGCAAATGGGGTAATTTGCATACAGGGGCTGAGTCCGTGCAGGACTAGTGCAGGAGCGCTCATGCACATCCCTATAGCTTCTTCCTGGATCGCACGGCAGGCATATTGCCTTCTGGAGCTCCTGCTCTAGTTCTGCACATAATGCAGGGCTTGCTGAATCTGGTGGAATGTCTATCACTGTAGATGTTTACTTCTGGTAGCCCTCAGTACTATAGTGTCTGTGGTGCTTGTGATAACTGTGTAACATGACAGTACAAGTCATTATTCATCTAGCAGTCATATACACAGTCCTGTCAAATGTGAAGTTGCGTGTGACTGAATGTTGTGTGTTTCCAGAGGAATGGTTTATGGCCCATTCATATACACTGCACTCCACATTGCCCTAGTTTAGCTAGCTTGCTGATCTCAGTCACCTTGAAATATCCCTTTGGATAAAGGTCATCCCATAAGCTTTCTGGCATGTTTAATAGCTGTGTAATGCTGTAGTGTGATGTACTAGTTAGGTAGGAGTTCTAATCCCAGACATGGCAACTGTGAAACTCTGTGTGTGTTTGTGTGTGTAGGGATCAATGATTTTGTGGCCATTCACAGTCACTACACCTCCCAGTGCCATACTTTAGCAAGCCTACTGATGTCAATCACCTTGAAATACCTCCTTGGACAAGATTCAGCCATATAAGCTGTGTTGAGCATGCAACTGTGTAATGTTATAGTGTGATGTACTAGTTAGATAGGAGTTCTAATCTCAGACATGGCAACTGTAAAACTCTGTGCGTTTGTGTGTTTGTGTGTGTAGGGATCAATGATTTTGAGTCCATTCATAGACACTACACCTCCCACTGCCCTACTTTAGTAAGCCTGCTGATGTCATTCACCCTGAAATACACTTTTAGATAAGGGCCATCCCTATAAGCTCTGTGATGTGTGCGATAACTATGTAATGCTATAGTGTAACCTACTAGTTAGGTAGGAGTTCTAATCCTAGGCATGCAACTATGAAACTTTGTATTTGTGTAAGGATCAATGCTTTAGAGGCCATTCACAGTCACTACACCTCACATTACCCTACTTTAGCAAGCCTTCTGATGTCACTCACCTTGAACTACCTCTTTGGACAAAGATCAGCTCTATAAGCTCCTTGGCACGTGCAATGATGACGTAATGCTATAGTGTGATGTACTAGTTAAATAAGAGTTCTAAACCCAGACATAGCAACTGTGAAACTGTGTGTGTGTGTATAGGGATCAATGATTTTAAGGCCATTCACAGACACTGCACCTCCCATTGCCCTTCTTTAGCAAGTCTGCTGATGTCAGTCATTTTGAAATACCTCCTTGGACAAGATTCAGCCCTGTAAGCTCTGTGGCATGTGCAATAACTGTGTAATGCTATAGTGTGATGTACTAGTTAGTTTGGAGTTCTAATCCCAGACATGGAACCTGTGAAATTCTGTCTGTTTGCGTGTGTAGGGATCAATAATTTTGAAGACATTCATAGACACTACACATCCCATTGCCCTACTTTAGTAAGCCTGCTGATGTCATTCACCTTGAAATACACCTTTGGATAAGGGCTAGCCCTATAAGCTCCATGGTGAGTGCAATAACTGAGTAATGCTACAGTGTAACATACTAGTAAGGTAGGAGCTCTAATCCCAGGCATGCTACTATGAAACTGTGTGTGTGTAAGGATCAATGCTTTTGAGGCCATTCACAGTCACTACACCTCCCATTGCCCTACTTTAGCAAGCCTACTGATGTCAGTCACCTTGAAATACCTCACTGGACAAGATTCAACCATGTAAGCTCAATGGTGCTTGCAATAACTGCTTAATGCTGCAGGGTGATGTATTAGTTAAGTAGGAGTTCTAATCCCAGAAATGGCAACTGAAACTCTGTGTGTAGAGAGCAATGCTTTTGAGGCCATTCACAGTCACTACACCTCCCATAGCCCTACTTTAGCAAGCCTGCTGATGTCATCTACCTTGAAATATACCTTTGGAGAAGGGCTAGCCCTGTAAACTCTGTGGTGCCTGCCATAAATGCGCAACAATGTAGTAGCAGTAACTCCACGGCTATGGGTTTGAATTTCAGCTGTAGCAAGTGTTTGTATGTGTGTACCTCAAATATTTTGTCCCCATTTACAGCAAGTACACATCTCAGAGCCTGACTTTAGCAGTGCTGCAGATATCATCCACCTTACAAGTATCTGTTGCAAAGCCTATACCATGTCAGTTCAGTGATGCATTTGGTTAATGTGTAACCATAATGGTCCGTAAAGGTTGTTAGAAATTTGAACCTCACCCCTGAGAAATGTAAATGTGTGATAAGGGTAAAACTATTTTTGGGATCTCTCACCCACTACATTACCCAATGCCAGTATTTACAAGAGCTGGTAATTTTCCTCACCTTAGAAGTACCTTGGGACATCATCCATCCAAAGCTCTGTGGCATGTGTGATAAATGTTGTACACTGTAGTAGCAATACATAGCTAGGTAGGGGGATGAATTTCAGTACTAGCAAGTGAGTGTGTTTGTCATCAGTATCCTGTGTGAAGGTTGCTGTGATTGTGTAATGACAGGATAAATTGTGGGGTGGGTTTTGTTAAATTATTATATTGAGGTCTTACTATATGTCACAATGTCCACTTTACAAGGACAACAGATGTCAAACAGCAGAGAGGCTGGTGTAGACAATCCATAGCCCTACATATGACATTATGGATTGGTGAACTATATAGGCAACCCTTGTATTACTCAGAGAACACTCTCAACCCATGTCTCATACACAAACACACTTGGCTAGGCAACAACCACTATACTGGTAATTCCCTGCATATTGCCCACAGATAGTAAACACTGTGTGATTTCAGTGGACTACATGCCTTTTGACCACAACACTGCCACTGACATTAGAGTATACTGTGATGTGTAAAATTTCCTGACTGAGTGTGTGTTATACAGCAAGTAAAAGGACATGGCACCCTTTTCCATCCCTACAATAGGCAAATAAATGCTTACAGTGGTCCTTTGATATATTCCCCACTGGACATCTGTAACAACTGTAGAATTTGCAAATGTAACCCCACAGAGGGAATACCATGCCTTATACACATGCCCTATATGGACAGATGCCACTAACTCCACTGAATACCTGTATTGTACTGTCAATGTAGGTGCAGGGGAGACCTCAGTTCCATAGCCAGGTCTCACCCCATGAGGTCAGGAATTCCACATCAGATGATAACAATCTGTCCACACAACATGCACCAGAGACCCCAAGTACACTTCCACATGTCACAGAACATGCATGTGTGACAAGTGCACAACCCAGACACTCTACATGTTATGGAATATAGATCACATACATGGCAAGCATTGCACAGCATGGGCCACCCACAACTGTACCCCAGATGGGTGGATGGTGAATACAATACCCACCTGTGTGGGCCAATCCAGGAACATCTGAGCCACACTGGAGACCATTGTCATATGGCCTAATGTCAAGGTATTCCTTTTGCCTAGCTTTGTACAGCCTTCTGGCACAGACAACTACTACACACCTGTAAAGCAATGAACCCATGCATGTCAGCCCTGGCAAGTGTGTGTGTGTGTGTGTGTGTGTGTGTGTGTGTGTGTGTGTGTGTGTGTGTGTGTGTGTGTGTGTGTGTGGAAATTAATGATTCTGAAGCTATTCACACTCACTACACCTCTCATTGCAATACTGTAGTACACCTGCTGATGTAATTCACCTTGACATAACTCTTTGGCATTATATCAGTCAGATAAGCTCTGTGGTGCATGTGATAAGTGTGTAATACTGTACTGTAGCAAACTAGTTAGGTAGGAGTTCTAATCCTGACCCTGCCAACTGTAATAATGTGTGTGATTCCTTGAGAGAGTGTGGCTGTGTCTTCCTTGACACCTGCTTTTGTGGACAGTCACATGTACTACACTTCCCTTATCCCTCTTTTATCACTGTTGCTGATGTCACTCACCTTCAAAGCTACCTTTGGACAGCTCTTCAACATGTAAGCTCCATGGTGTGTGCAATAACTGCATAACAATGTAATAGCAATGCATAGTCAGGTAGGGGTTTGAAACTCAGTACTGGTAAGGGTGTATTTGTGGGTGTGTTATCAGTGGGTGTTGGGGTGATTGTGTAATGACAGGGTCCATTGCAGTGTGGGTTTTGCCAGATCATTATATTGAGGAGCTACATGTCCCATTGTCAACATTACAAGGCCAACATTTTCCAAACATTGTAGAGATTGTTGTCGACAATCCTCAGCCATAAATGTGTGCAGCCATGTCCAATTACCATGTGACAGTATGGATTAGTACACAATATAGGCAACCATCATAATGCCCAGATACCACTCTCCACCCATGGATCATACACAAACATGCTTGGCTCTTACTCTCCTACTCCCTTCCTTTCTTACTTTGTGTCTGTCTGTCTCTCTCACTCCCTCTCTGGTGGATGTGAAAAAGTACACCTGCTTTGCTTAGGCAGCAGCTTGAAATTTGTAATTGATGCTCATGATCAGCTGATGGCCTGTGCATGAATTGCAGTCCCCCCACTAGCTAATTGCATGTGGAACAGCTGTGGTATCATTTCTACAGCCAATTGCTTGGAAACACACTTCTATAACTAAGCACTTCATGTGGGTGTTGGCCCTATTCCTTCACTGTGAGCAGGAATTCATGTGGGTGTTTGACAAAGAGCATCACAGAGGGTAGTTGGATATTCCTCTTACAACATACACTGTGGAGACCGGCCAACAAACAGGAGGGGGTGCTCCAGACATGAGGACAGAATGTAAGTATTGCTCTTCTATATTTGAAGTAATGTTGGTTTAACAGGGTTTGTGTGGATATGGCTGTTCTACATGATTTAATATCTGCCATGACAGTGTTTTGTGGTTGAGGAAACTCTCACCTGTAGGGCTATCTGCAGACTGGCCAGTGTTTGGAGTCTTACATGTGTTTTGTTACTCACACATTTCCTATCTTTAGAAATACAGTAGCATACTCTGAGGATTACAGTCAGGACATGGTGACAGCCATGTGAGTTACTGACTTCATATCCCTCAGAAGACATATGTCACAACAAACCCATGACACCAGTAAATGTATGGTTTATCACAGCAACATGTCAATATTAGCCCTGTGTTTGTGCCTCCAGCCACAACTCTGTTAACCTTTGTACATATGTCATGCAGTAAGAGGTGCATATGTTCAGTACATCATTATTTACTGACATCATACCTGATAACAAGCCAGTGAGATATCAGACTGCTAGACATGTTATGTATAGAAGGGCTTATATTTGAGGACAAAACCTGGACATTCTCTTGTAGTGTGTACAGTAGTGAGGTCTGTGTACTTATGGTGATTGTTGACAGTGTGTGTATTGTGAATATGTACCTAGGCCTGTGTACAGACTATGGTAGATGTCATTGTTCTAGATCCTGTTCTATCTGATGTTGCATGCTGCTCCAGTGTATGGTACCCTTTCGGCATACATATTTGTAGGGCCAGACCGACACACGTCCCATACCACAGTCAGGCATTGGAATATACTGTGTATTGGCCCAGTATATGTAGGGTTAGTGTGTGAATGGCACATATGAGGATGGTGTTGTTCACACAGACCATATACTGTAATATTAAGTATGCTTACCATATGTGACTGTGGCTGTGTTCAGATTGGTTGTGGGTATGCACTTTTACACAGCTGTCTGTTATTCTGTGCTGTTACATGCCTGTAGAGCCTGCTATATTTGCAGGTATATGTGTATTCCCCCATAAGAAATGTAGGCCAGAGTTGTGGCACTCTGCCTGCAGTTTGTACAGTGCTTTGTGACATGCCTAGCAGCTCAGTGTATTAAATCAGTGTGATGTTATGTCCAGATATTTGTCAGATGTACTGTTGACGGGTCACCATAACTGTTGTGTATTTCTGACAAAGCAGTGGGATGCTGTACAGATGTATGTCACTAACTAGTGGGTAGTATGTTGGCTTGTGACCTCTACTCCTCCGGTAATTATGTGTGAGGACAGATAGGAGTGTGCAAATGCATAAATTGTGTGAGCTTATCTATTCCAATATTTTCATGATATCCTCATTTAAATGCCTGTAAACATCCACTTTTGTCAGGCTTGGTCACATGTCTTACACTAAGGGGTTCTGTGTATACCTCTGGACTGACCAGAGAGTGTCAGACTGTCCACATTTATTGGTCATATCTCTGCTGTATTCCAAATGATCATTACTGTGATTTGTGTGGTACTGCACTATGAAAATCTTGTGATGTCTGTCAGTAACTGATGGCATACATGTCAATATCTGATGTGACTTCCCACACATTTCTGGCAAGACACCCCCAGTTACAGTAGCAACTTTCTACATTTATACCTGCAATACTTACATGACATCTCCTTGAACTAAGAGTTTTTGACGATTGGTGCTAAGGTATGACTCCACTACTTGTTATGGACATATGTTATACACATATGTATATATATAAATATATATATATATATATATATATATATATATATATATATATATATATAAAATATACACATATATATATATATATATATATATATATATATATATATATAAATATTAGATATATATCTAGATATATATATATAGATACATATACACACACACACACACACACACACACACACACACACACACACACACACACACACACACACACACACACACATATATATATATATATATATATATATATATATATATATATATATACATAACTTTGTATGTCAGACAGAGATCTCCTCGCAATAAGCTGTATGCGACTAAGTAGAGTTGGAGTTTCTTGAGCTGGTTGGCATAGGTCAACTGTTTGAGGCCAGCAATCCTCTTGGTGAGGTACTTTTGGGGCCTCTCCAGTTGTTGCAGGTGTCTTGTAAGGTACATCCCAAATGGGGCATTGTACTCAGTGAGGGGTCTGATAAGTGATGAGTAGAGGGGGACAATGACTTCCTTTTTTCTAGATGCAAACCTTTTTGTGATTAGATGGGCCACATAAAAAGATTTTCTGACCACTGTGGCAATGTGATTATCAAAGGAGAGGTTACTATCCACTTGGTTTCCAAAGTTTCTGATCATACTTTCTGTGTTAAGTGATCTTTCCCCTATTTGGTAATTCATGGGCACCATTTTTTTACCAAAGGGGATGACAATGCACATTTTGGAATTTAGCTTGAGGCCATGGTTTTGGCACCAGGTATCTGTCTCAGTGAGGCTCTTTTGCAGGATGTCTACATCGGCAGGGGAATCGATTATGGCACCCAGTTTGCAGTCATCTGTGAACTTGGTTAGCCATAGACCCTCAGTGTTTGCTTGCACTTTGGAGAAGTATATACCAAATAGGAGAGATCTCAAGACTGAACCTTGGGGCACTCCACTTGTCACTGGTTTGGAGTCAGATCTAGAGTCTGCGACTCTCACTGTATGAGTTCTGTCCAAGAGCCAGTTGGCCACCCATCTCATGATGTAAGGATTTATGTTAAGGTTGGTGAGTTTATCTATGACTCCTGAATGGGGGATAGTATCAAATGCTTTACCAAGGTCCAGGTAGGTTGTGTGGACCACCTTGCCCTCATATATGACCTTGGTAACTGTTTCAAAGATGTCTACCAGGTTTAGGAGACATGAGCTACCCTTTACAAATCAGAATTGGGTAGCATCCAAAGTTTGGAGGTTACCAATGTCTTTGTTTATGAGTTACATGATGATATGCTCTATGGCCTTGCAGACCAGGCTTGTCAGACTAATAGGTCGATAGTTCGCGGGGTCTGTGGTGGCTCCTCCTTTGTGGAGTGGGATAACCATTGCTGTGTGCCATTCAGTGGGCACATAGCCTGGGGTGAGGCTGTGATTGAGCATGGAGTTTAGATGGTGTGATAGTTCATTTTGGAGTTTGTATATGGGATGTTGTCTGGTCCCATGGATGCTGCATTTTTGGCTTTAGAGAGTGCCATATTTACCTCCGTGTTTCTGATTAATGTGGCTCTACAATCATTTGGTATAGTTATAGGCCCATTGGGGGGTGAGAGGGGAGTAAAATTAGCACTGAACCTATCTGCCGAGATGTTGGCAATATCAGTTGGGTCTGTATATTTTGTGTCATTCTGCTGTAGCTCAGTGCAGATATGGGTGTTGCCATGGAGATTCTTGACATAGCTAAAGAATGCCTTGTGGTTGTCTTTGGAATCTGTGGCAATTTTTCTTTCAAAATTCACTTTGGAGGATTTTATGAGAGATCCTAGCTACTTACTGAGGCCAGTCAGGGAGTTCCTCTATTCATGAATTTTTACTCTCTTTTGCAACAGTTTCTTCCTTCTGTTGTAGAATTTGTTAATGGCAAGGGACCACCATATTGGCTTCCTTTTTTTGGAGGATAGTGTCTTGGTTTTGTTAGGGATAGCATGATCCATGCACTCATGTAGGTGCTTGTAGGGTGCATTTGTCTAGGATTCAGCAGTTATGACTGTATTACCCATCTGCAGGGGCATTGCGAAGTTAGCCACCCCTGTTTTGAGTAGTGTGAAGTTCGCTTTGGAGAAAATTCTACAATGGTTTCCTTGTGTGGGGGTGGGGTCAGGATGTGGATTTCTAGGATGATTAGTTTATGGTCTGATCTAACCAGCAAGGAGTTGATCTCAGGCGTTGAGCACCGGTCACCCATGTTGGTAATGACCAGGTCTGGAATATTGTTACCCCTGGTGGGGGTGTTGACAAGTTGATCCAGGGCATTAGAGTTTATAAATTCCAGGAATCGTTAAGCAAGGGGATTAGTGCAAAAGTAGTTTTCCCAGTTTATGTTAGGGTAATTGAAATCACCCATTATTAGGGTATTTGGTTGGACCCTCATTTTTTCCAATGTCTCCAGGAATGAGGAGTCTGGGTCCTGGGTCATGGTGGATGATCTGTAACAAGCTACAATTTGGAATGCATTTTTGCCCATGGTTAGTTGCACTTGGATGATCTCAGAGGCATTGTGTTGTGCAACTAGCCTGGAGGTGTGAATATCCTTGATGAATAGGGACACACTTCCCCCCTTAGTGTTTTGGTCCGGGTTTTGTAGCTGAAACGTGTGATATGAATTATAGCCTGTTAGTGCTGGGGTGCTCTCTGGAGCCTTGAACCAGGTCTCAGTTACTGTACAGATATCGATGTTCTCCATTTTGAGGAGTGCCTCGAGTGAGTGCATTTTGAGGTTTAGACTCCTAGCATTGAGCAGCATTGCCCTCAGTTTTTTGTCACCTGGAGTTCTTATGGTGGTGGGTTTGTCTTTTGAGCCTTGCATAAAAAGGCACTATAGGGCCAGCAAGAGCCTTGTCCAAAATCCAGAATCCAAGGGGTGACACGTGCAGGCCATCTTCGGTGAAGCATCGTGGCCTGTTAAGCACGTTATCCCAAGCAGACAGATACTGGTTCCCCTTTGAATGAAACCAGAAGCTTAGACAATTGTTGAAGTTGATCATTTTATCCTTGTACTGTGGTCTAATTCTTGGTGAAGGCAGGATGCTACTCAGGGCTAGGGTCATATCTGCCTGGGCTACAAGATCGGAAAGCTCTTAAATGTCTCTTTTCATGTAGCCCAGGGAGTTACATCTCAGGTCATTCACACCAACATGGACAATGACAGAGTCATATTTATACTTGCTTTGTAATGACTTGAGTGCATGAGTTATGTGGCAAATTATGAAACCCGACAAGCAGCTGACAGTAACCTTCTTTTTGTCCAGCCTGGTGAGTGGGCCATCAGTGTGCCTGACTTTAGAGTCACCTATGACTAGTGTGTTGGGTATGTTGTTTTGCCTTATGGGCTGTGGTTGTGTGGCACACTGAGTTTGTGGGCTATGTGTTGTTTGGGATGTGTTGGTGGGAGGAGGTTTCTTGTGTGTCTGCTTTGGAGGTCTCTGTTGCCTAGGCAGATTTTATTTTTATTCAGAGCCTCTGTATATGTCTTGGTGTTTCTATGTGTGGGTTTTGGAGGTGTTAGTTTATTAAGACTATGTGAAGTGAATGGGGAGCTGTGAGCTTTTACCTTCTCCTCTTGACTGTCTGCTCCAGTCTTGGTTGGAGAGAGCTTTGCCTCTAGATTGGCTATATAAGTGCATCTCTTGCAGGTATTAGTGTCTGGTGGTAGGAGGAGAGGGTTGTCTGTGTACATGAGGCAGTTGTAACATTGCCTCAAGATGCCCAGGTTCATCAGGTAGACTGGAGAGTACACCAGGAGCTGTCCTTTGGACAAGCCTGAGTAAGTAGTAAAGACTGTTTTGTTTTGTTAAGTGGGGAAGTAGTAAAGACTGTTTTCTTTTGTCAAGTAGGGAAGTATATAGACTATTCCCTCCTGGCAAGTGAGGGGTCGAGTGCTGGAGGTTATTTAGTGTTACAGCAGATTTAGAACAAGTGCTGGGCTAGAAGATGTGGGTCTGAGTGCTTAGGCTGAAAGACTGACTAGTTATAAGGGAAAAACTGAACAGCAGACTTTGTGGAGCCGGGAATAGTTAATCCTAGCTAACCGGTGCTGCGTGGTGCACAAAACCATGCAAATGTGGCTTTTATAACAGAAATATGAAAGGGATAGAAATTAGTCCAAAATGACCAATAAACTACAAATTCTGAACAGAAAACCACTCCTCTAGGGACAGATAGGCTGCTCAAAGCTCCCACTCTCACTGGTGAACAGAGAAGCTTCCTTCTATCCCGGTAAGGTATGGGCAACACAGAAACTACAATACAGCCCTGGATTCAGGAAACTCTGAAAACTGGACTCTACCAACTTCGGAAAGGAGAGAAACAAGAGTAGATATAGTCTTTTGTTTTTTCAAGAAGTTAAGGCAAATACAACAAAATAAGCACTTTAAAACACCGTAAAATGGCTATCGCACTTGAATATGTAGCCTACAACAGTTAAAACAGTTTAAATGCTCATAGAAATGATTTTAAAAGTGCAAACAGTAAGTAAGTACAGTAAACAGCTGAAATAAGCTTTTTAAGTATCAGTAAACACTACAAACTGAGCGTTTAGGTGGAATTAGCAATAACTAGCAAGAAACAAGCCAAGAGTACTTAATCAATCCAAAGTCTCTCTTTTCTCCTTCTGCTGCTGTAGTACTCTGCAGGACACCTAGGCAGGATCTTTCTGAGCTGATACAAGTGCAAAAAGCTCACAAATGCATTTTTTATAACAGAAAGATGAAAGGGATAGAAATTCTGAGCTGAAAACCACTCCTCCAAGAACAGATAGACTGCTCAAAGCTCCCCAGTCTCACTGGTGAACAGAGAAACTTCCTTCTATCCTAGTAAGGTATGGGCAACATAGAAACTACAATACAGCCCTGGATTCAGAAAACTCTGAAAACTGGACTCTACTAGCTTCAGGAAGGTGGGAAACAAGTGTAGATATAGTTTTTTTTTCAAGAAGTTAAGGCAAATTTAACAAAATAAGCACTTTAAAACATAGTAAAATGGCTATCACACGAGTATGTAGCTTACAACAGTTAAAACAATTTAAATGCTCACAGAAACAACTTTAAAAGTGCAAACAGTAAGCACAGTAAACAGCTGATATAAGCTTTTTAAGTATCAATAAATGCAAGAAACCAAACATTTAGGCAGAATTAGTAATAACTAGCAAGAATCAAGCCAAAAACGTACTTAATCAATCCAAAGTCTTGATTTTCTCCTGCTGCTGTTGGACTCTGCAGGACACCTAGGCAGGATCTTGCTGGGCTGATGTATATATATATATATATATATATATATATATATATATATATATATATATATATATATATATATATATATATAGGTTTACTATCACATTGTTGATCGCACTATGTGCGATCATCCAATGTGCGAAACTCAGGTAGCAGAACCGGAAGTGCAATTACGGCATTGTCGAACCTTACAATAGCGAACATTCACTATAGCAAGGTTCGACAATGTAGAGCAGATCACACTATAGTGGGGATCGGGAAATGTACCCTTTCTTCAGAGTAGTGCGATCTCGGAGTTTGTATAAATAAGTAGGGGGGGTGTGAGGGTGCAAAAACCTGTTGTAGAATGTTGAGAAGATTTGAGCATTTCAGTGTAGTCGACATGTTCGACATTTGACTTCACTGAAATGCTCAATTTGGCATTTACAGTGTTTGGTGTTCTGATTTCCGAATTTTGTTTGGACATTTGTACACTCGAACATCGTACTGTCGAACATGTGATAGTAAACCATATATATATATATATATATATATATATATATATATATATATATATATATATATATATATATATATAGATATATAGGTCCCCTTCAAAACATCTAAACCCCATAACATCTAATTTCATAATACTGAGACCAGAACATCTAACACTCAAAACATCTAAAACCCATAACATTGAATTTCATAACATTTAACAGTACAAAACATATGAAAATAACATCCCATCCACATATAGGTTTATAGGTTCATAGGTAGGTACTAGGCTATCTGCCCGAGAGCATTTATAAGCCTAGCCAGAGTGTGTCAGCTTTCATTGCCCCATTGATTAATGAACTGAGCCTCAGTCAAGCAGAGCCAATGAAGTAATCCCAGGGGTGTATTTTATGTTACCCTTCCACTCGTCAAGGCTTGAAGAGTGTTAGTGAGGGGCTCTGTTTAATGTAGTTAGGAATTTTGTTCCAAAGCATGGGGAATCTCTGTGACAGGAATCTATCCCTCCAGCATGTTCGATTTATTGTTGTGGCGAGGTTTAGCTCACTAGAGCGCATGGCTCGCAGTGACTTGGATTTCTTTAGGTGGAGCACGTCCATCAATTCTGAGTTGGACATGGCTTTGTAAGTCAGGCAGAGATCACCTCTGAGTAAGCGATATGCCACTGAGTAGAGTTGGAGATTTTCAGTCGGGCTGCATAGGGCATATGTTTGAGGCCAGTAATCTTCTTGGTGTGGTACTTTTGTGGTCTTTCCAGCTGTTGGAAGTGTCTTGTGAGGTACATCCCAAATGGGGCATTGTACTCTATGATGGGTCTGATGAGTGATGAGTAGTGGGGCACTATAACCTCTTTATTTCTAGATGCGAACCCTTTAGTAATTAGATGGGCCACATAGAAGGATTTCCTAACTACTCTGGCAATATGATTGTCAAAGGAGAGATTACTATCTACCTGGTTATCCAGATCTATTACCTCTTCTGTATTATGCGGGCTACCACCTATGTGGTAATTCGTGGGTATTTTGTTTTTCCCAAACTGGATGACTATGCATTTTTTGGCATTTAGCTTGAGGCCATGACTTTGACACCAGGTGTCCATCTCAGTAAGCCCCTTTTGGAGGATGCCCGTGTCAGCTGGAGAGTCAGTTATGGCTCCCAGTTTGCAGTCATCGACAAACTTGGTTAGCCATAGTCCTCCTGTGTTTGCCTGTACTTCTGAGAAGTATATGCCGAACAGTAGGGGTCCCAGGACCGAGCCTTGCAAGAAACCACTTGTGACTGGTTTAGAGTCGGACCTGGAGCCCGCTATTCTTACCATGTGAGTTCTGTCTGTATGCCAGTTGGCAACCCATCTCGTGATGTAGGGGTTTATGTTCAGGCTGGTGAGTTTTTCTGTAATACCTGAGGGGGAATGGTGTTGAAAGCCTCTGCGAGATCAAAGTAGGCTGTGTAAACTACCTTTCCCTCATCTACGGCCTTGGTGACTGTCTTGAAGAAGTCAACCA
The DNA here is from genome assembly GCF_019279795.1 of Protopterus annectens. Lineage (NCBI taxonomy): Eukaryota > Metazoa > Chordata > Ceratodontiformes > Protopteridae > Protopterus > Protopterus annectens. The sequence goes on from NC_056725.1 coordinate 277,071,606, forward strand.
GGTTTAGTAGGCATGATCTGCCCTTAACAAAGCGGAACTGGGTCAGTTCAAGTGTTTGACAGATCCCAATGTCTTTGTTAATGAGTTCCATGATGATGTGCTCCATAATCTTGCAGATGAGACTAGTCAGGCTTATGGGCCAATAGTTACCAGGGTCAATTGTGGCCCCTTCTTTGTGGAGAGGAATAACCATTGCTGTGTGCCATTCTATGGGCACATAGCCTATGGAGAGGCTGAGGTTGAACAGCGTGTTTAGGAGAGGGGGTTAGTTCATTCTGTAGTTTGTGCAAGATGCAGCCTGCAACACTATCTGGCCCCATTGACGCTGTGTTTTTAGCTTTTGAAAGGGCTGTTTTCACCTGTGCATCTGTGATTTCTGGGACACTACACCTTTCTGGTATTATTGTGGGCCCTTTTGGGGGTGAGAGGGGGGTGATATTTGCACTGAATCTATCTGCCAGGATGTTGGAAATATCAGTAGGTTCAGTATATTTTGTGCTATTTTGCACTAGCTCAGTGCATATCTGCAAGTTGCCACTTAGATTCTTAACATATCTAAAGAAGGCTTTGTGGTTATCTTTTGAATCCTTGGCTATTTTTTGTTCGAAGTTAGCCTTGGATGATTTTATGAGGGACCTTAGTTTCTTACTGATACTGATCACGGATGCCTTTCCTTCTTGGGATTTGCTTTTTTTCTGAACTAGTTTCCTCCTTCTATTGTATAGACTGTTTATGGCAGGGGTCCACCAGACTTGTTTCCTTCTCTTAGAGGAGTGAGTCTTGGTTTTGCTAGGGATGGCATGATCCATGCATCCTTGTAGGTGCTCATAGAGTGCATTTGTAAAGATTTCTGCATCTCGGGCAGCGTTATCCTTTAGCGTGAGGGCTATGAAACTTATCGCCTCTGTCTTAAGTAAGGTGAAGTTTGCTTTAGAAAAGTTTTTACTGTGGTTTCCTTAGTTAGGGGTGGTGGAAGGGTTTGTACATACAGAGTGATTAGTTTATGGTCTGATCTAACCAGTGGCGGGTTGACCTCCGGTGTGGAACACCTGTCACCCATGTTGGTGATAACCAGGTCCAATATGTTTTCACCTCTGGTAGGGGAGTTTACCAGCTGATTCAGCGCATTTGAGTTGATGAATTCCAGGAAGTGATGGGCCTGGGAGTTTGTACTCGAGTAGTTTTCCCAGTTAATGGTAGGGTAATTGAAATCGCCCAATATCTGGGGGTTCGGTAGGACCTTCATGTTTTCCAGTGTCTCCAGAAAGGCAAAGTGATGGTCCTGGGTCATGGAGGGTGATCTGTAGCAGGCCACAATTTGCATTGTAGATTTGCCCGATGTTAGTCACACATGGATGATCTCAGAGGTATCATGCTGCGTCACTAACCTGGAGGTGTAGATATCCTTGTAGAATATGGATACACCCCTTCCTTTTGTGTTTTGGTCTGTGTTCTGTTACCGAAACATTTGGTATGAGTTGTTGTAGCCTGGTAGTTCTGGGGTGCTCTCTGGAGCCTTGAGCCAGGTTTCAGTTACTGCACAGATGTCGATGTTCTCCATACTGAGGAGTGATTCGAGCGCATGCATTTTGATATTTAAACTCCTGGCATTGAGTTGCATAACCCTCAGTTTTTTCTTAATTGTGCTGTTTATGGAGGTGGGTTTGACTTTTAGCCTTGCCTAAAAAAGTCACTATGGGGGCAGCAAGAGCCTTGGCCAGTATTCGAAAGCCTAGGGGTGACAGGTGCAAGCTATCTCTTACAAAGCAATGCAGCTTGTCGAGCATGTCATCCCAGGCTGACAGACACTGGATCCTCTTTGAATGATACCAGAAGCTTAGCCAATTATTGAAATTGATCATTTTTTCTTCATATTAAGGTATATAATTCTTGGTGAGGGCAGGATGCTACTCAGGGTCAGGGTCATATCCGCCTGGGCTACATGATCAGAGAGCTCTTCCATGTCCCTTTTCATGTAGTCCAGGGAGGTACATCTCAGGTTATTCACGCCAACATGAACAATGGTAGAGTCATATTTGTACTTGTTCTGGAGTGACCTGAGTGCTTGTGTTATGTGGCAGATTCTGGCTCCTGACAGGCAGCTAACAGTAACCTTCTCCTTGTCCAGCCTAGTGAGTGAGATGTCAGTGTGCCTGACTATAGAGTCACTTATTACTAGTGTGTTAGGTATGTTATTTCGCCTTAAAGGACTGTGATTGTGCAGTACACTGATTTTGTTTTTTATGTGTTGTCTGGTTTGTGACGGGAGGTGGTAGTTGTTTGGATGTCTGCTTTAGACGTCTCTGATGCTTTTGCAAGTTTTTATTTAGAGCCTCCAAGTCTGATTTTGTGTATTTATGTGTATTTTTGACAGTGCTGGTTTAATAGGTCTATGTGTGGCTGGAAGTGTGATGCAAGTGTTAACCTTCTCCTCTTGACTGTCTGTTCCATTCTTGGGTGGAGAGAGCTAGACTCCAGTTTGGCTGTATAATTGCATCTCTCGCATATGTTAGTGTTTTGCAGTAGGAGGAGAGGGTTGTCTGTGTACATGAGGCAGTTGTAACATTGCCTCAGGATACCCAGATTCACCAGCTGGCTGGAGAGTACACCTGAAATTGTCTTTAGTCATGCCTGAATAGTAGGGTGAGCTGTTTAGTCACTTAGTTGGTGAGGGGTAAGTAAAGAGCCTTGCCCTGCTGGGCAATCAAGTGTCAGGGTATATTAGTGCTTGCTATTAGGTCTGAGCAAGTGCTGGACTGTAGGATGCTTTTTGAGTGCATAGGTTTAGAGGTAGACTAGTTTCAAGGGAAAAACTGAAGAGGAGACTAAGTGGAGCCGGGAATAATTTAACCCTAGCTAACCAGCACTGCCCGGCGAGCAAAACTTTTATAGCAGGGAAGGTAAAGAGATAGAAATTAGCCCAAAATGGCCAATAAACTACTAACTTCTGGGCTGGAACCGCTCCTCCAGGGACATATAGGCTGCTCAAAGCTCCCCTCTCTCACAAGTGAACAGAGAAACTTCCTTCTATCCAAGGGCAACTCAGAATCTTGTAACAGCCCTGAATTCAGCACTAGCCTGAAAACTAGATTATACTAGTTTAAAAAGGTGGGAAACAAGGAATGTTTTTTTTTTTTTTTTTGAAAAGATAAGGCAAAAACAGTAAAAAAATACACTTGAAACAGCTTTAAACAACTACAAATGATCAGAAAAGGCTATCGCACTTTAGTGCGTAGCCTACAACAGTTAAAAAAATTATTTAAACAAAAAATGACTTTTAAAAAGTGCAGGCAGTCAAATAAGTACAATATGTGAAAAAAAGAAGCTTTTAAATCACAATAAATGCTGGAAAATCGGCGTTTAGACAGAAAACAGTTAAGTACAGCAAGAAAATACAGAAAACTGATACTTAATCACTCCAAAGTCTCTCTTCTAAGCTAGAAGGCTTGTATCAGTTTAAGGCTTTCTAGAGCTTCCCAGTAGGTTAGTTATAGGAAAGATGGGAAACAAGCACAGATGTGGTCTTTTAAACCAGAAAGTTGAAAGAGATGGACAAACTGCCCAAATGGTCAATAAACTACAATTTCTGGGCCAAGAAACACTCCTCTTGTGGTAGACAGGCTACCTAGTGCTTACCAGTCCCACCGATAAGCTTGAAGGCTTTCCTCCAACACAGAAAGGCTTATGGGGCTCAGAAGCTTGCCAACAGTCCTGGATACAGCAACTCTGTATCTGGACTAGGCTAGTTACAGGAAATGTGGGAAACAAGTGCGAGTGCGGCTTTTAAACCAGAAAGATGAATTAGATGGAATGACATATAATGACACCAAGCACACTTTTTACTATGTTTCTGCAAGGGGGTTTATACAGTGGGGTTAGGAACGTAACTTTTTTCCACTGTAGTGCGATCTTGGAGTTGGTATATTTAATTCATGGGGGAGGGTGTGGGGCAGAGCACCCCACATGGAGGAGTGCAGAGGGGCTTGCCCCCCTGTAGAAACATAGTAAAAAGTGTGTTTTGTAGTTTGGTGTTGTTACATGTGGAGGGGATGTTATTTTCTCGTGTTTTGTAGTGTTAGATGTTATGAAATTCGATGTTATGGGTTTTAGATGTTTTGGGTTTTAGAAGTTATGGTCTCAATGTTATGAAATTAGATGTTATGGGTTTTAGATGTTTCAAACTAGACCTATATAGATATATATATATATATATATATATATATATATATATATATATATATATATATATATATATATATATATTTATATTTATATACATCTACAGCTAGATCTATATATGACCATATATATAATGCAATATACAGATGTATATAAATACATATATATAAGTATAGATGTGTATGTATATGTATACATATATCTACAGAAGTATATATATATATATATATCCATATCCTTGTGTACACAAGTGTTGTATTTACCTTCCCAGATGTATCCCACCATATTTATCTGATATGTGTTTATATAGATATAACAACATGCTGATTCAACAATATTTCCACTAACAAGTGCTACACAACTGTAGAAGTCAAATCATTTTAAATTTATTGTTTGAACATTTTTCCATTAGGCAATGAAGCAAAATGCATGCACCAATAATGACAAAACTGTCCTGTTCAGAAAATCTCCATGATAAGTCTACTTCCACACACAGTTGCATTTTAAATGTATTGTTTGAACATTTTTCCAGTAGGCCATGATGCAAAACGCATGCACCAGTAATGACAAAACTAACTTATTCAGATCATCTCCATGATAACAGTCTACTTCTACACACAGTGAGCATATATGTGTGTGTGATACAGCCCCACCACACACAAATCCTGTGTTTCTTCTGCTAACGTGCATTTGCTGATTGGGCATGGCATGTACCTTAAAGTGCAATGGCAGAAAGTAAAAATCCTGTGTTCCTTCTGCTAAAGTGCATTTGCTGACTGGGCATGGCATGGCATGTACCTTAAAGTGTAACGGCAGACAGTAAAAATCATGTGTTCCTTCTGCTAAAGTGCATTTGCTGACCGGCTCTGCAGTAAATACGGCATACACACACACACACACACACACACACACACACACACACACACACACATATATATATATATATATATATATATATATATATATATATATATATATATACATATATATATATATATATATATATATATATATATATATATATATATATATATATATATATATATATATATATATATATATATAATACATACATACTATAGGCATGTTGCACAGCTTCTTGCACGTATTTTCAATTGGGGGGCAAAAGTACAAAAAATAGGGACACGTTTTAAACATTGCTTTTATAATTTTGGAAAGTTGCTTGCATAAAATTTTGTGTTACCACCATGCATTTCACTGCCAAGTCTTGGACCCAGAACCCTGTACACTCCAGTCATAATAACATACCACCAAGCTAAATCAGCAGTTGCCTGAAAGACAGGAAGACAAACTTAAATGGTTATCATTTAGTGAATTCAAGTTCTCACTTCTCACCATACTTCTCAACCTCTTGGCTCAAAAATACAGAACAAAGCCAATAATGGGGGAATACAGCCCCATCACACACAAATCATGTGTTTCTTCTGCTAACATGCATTTGCTGACTGGGCATGGCATGTACCTCAAAGTGCAATGGCAGAAAGTAAAAATCTTGTCTTCCTTCTGCTGACTGGGCATGGCATGGCATGTACCTTAAAGTGTAACGGCAGACAGCAAAAATTCTGTGTTCCTTCTGCTAAAGTAGATTTGCTGACCGGCACTGCAGTAAATATGACAGAAAGTAAACACCATTTTCTAAAATATGGCAGAAAGTACAAAAGTAAGCCGAACTGTAAAGTGTAACGGCAGAAAGTAAAAATCCTGTGTTCCTTCTGCTAAAGTGCATTTGCTGACCAGCTCCGCAGTAAATACTACAGAAAGTAAACACACACCCTACCTTAAAATACTGGCTCTAGTGTTCAAAAGTAAGCTGAAAGGGAATGGTAAAGTGTTAAAAGTAAACTCCTGTGAAAGAAAAAATCCTGTGTTCCTTCTGCTAAAGTGCATTTGCTGATAAACACACACTCTACCTTAAAAGACCGGCTCTAGTGTTCAAAAGTAAGCTGAACGGTAAAGTGTTAAAAGTGAACTCCTGTGTTCTACCCAAACGGCAGAAAGTAAAAATCCTGTCCTGTGTTCTGCCTTACCTTAAAGTGCATTTGCTAAACTCCTGTGTTCTCCAAATGGCAAAAAGTAAAAATCCTGTGTTCTGCCTTACCTTAAAGTGCACTTGCTAAAATCCTGTGTTCTGCTAAAGTGCATTTGCTGACGACCGGCTCTGCATAAATACGGCAGAAAGTAAAGTGTTCAAAAGTAAATCCATAAATCTTAGACGCACAGAAAGAAACAGAAACGGCATCCTGATGGGGCTGACATCATCGTGCACGTGATGACATCACCCCTGAAAGTGCAAAAATTTAAAAATAGATCAGAAAAATCAGAAATAATGGGGTGCCACTCGGGAATCGTGGCGCTCCATTATTGGGACCCCAAAACTCGATAAAAAATGAGTTATTCGGGGCAGTTGACAGGACTGATCATTACGTTACTACTTTTGACAGTGCTTTCTCAAGTAAGAGCTGATTGCAGTTTGTAGTACTGGAACCAAACACCCCTGCATGCAAAGATGGACTCTGAGTCCTCACTATCGGGTTCTTGGTGTGTGAGCTGTCTGTCATTAAGTATTTGCTACTGGATAGTGATCTGACATGTGGATATTAACTGTAGACTCCTGTGTGTATAGAACATGTCATTGAGGGCTGCTGCCATGTAGTAATATTATTATTCCTATCAGTGTTAGATGTCTATCTGTCAACACATTCATCCTAATACATAACCACTTGCTAGCTGTCATATGTCTGTCCTCTGTACATATGTGCAGATGTCAGGTATCCATCTTGGCTACTTGCAGGCAATCTCTGCTTAACTGACACTGACATGTCTGCCCAGATGTGTTATGAATGCCACAGCTAGGTATCTCCACCCTGTATGCAACACATGCCATGGATACCTCAACTACACTACCACAGTCAAAAGAACATGCTTGGGTACAGGTCTCCAAGACAGACACTGATGATGTTATGTAATACATGTTGCATACATATCAATTGGATCACCTCACTGGTCCTCTGCAAGAGGCAACCAGATGATTGGATATTGCATTTAACTCTCACCCTGAGGATCAGTCTAGTGGCATCAGTTGATAGATGGCCTGCTGGCAAATGGCAGTTGGCATAATACCACTGTACCCACATCCCCTACCCTTCCCATCTCTCCATGGGCAATATCCTTGTACACACCTAGGAACACCTGTACCTATGGACCCCAGTACTGAGGAATGTGTCAGTGTGCATTACTGAGAATAACAGTGTCTGTGCATTTGTAAACCTGCAGTTGATAATACCCTGAGGGCCTTCACATCCACTACACCCCCAATTTCCATAGTTAGATATGACTGCTGCTGTAATGGACATTACATGTACCTTGTTACACTCTTCACCTGATAGGCTACCTAGAGCTTGCAGTACCAGCACAACACTGTTGTTCAAATGGGTATATAGGCATGGGTTATCCTCTGAGTCCTGGCAAGTGTGCGTATGTGTGCAAGTGTGTATATCTGTAGGATACAGTCACCATCAACCATACAGGTAACCGATTACACTATCCTGCCCAATGATGCATGTGCTGTCTGCAACTTATCTGTAACAGAATGGACACACTGACAAAGTAGTTAGCACCGATAAAACCAGGTCTCTCAGATGTGTGTACAACTGTTATGTGTTTGTCAATGTGTATATGACAGTATGTCACACTATGTATTGTTCATAAACAACCAGTACATCCCCCATTACCATATTGTACAAGGCCTGGTGATGTTCTTCACTTAACAAGTAACCTGGGCCACACCTCATCCTAAAAGATGTGTGGTGTGTGCAATTAAGGCCACACACATTAGTAGCAATAAGTACCTAGGTAGGGGTTCTACTCTCAGTGTCGCCAAGTAAGAGTGTGTGTTTATGTGAAGGGATCTACTTCATTTTGCAGAAAATACATGTTCCTGGAGGTCATCTGTCTTTGAACTTACTGGCAAATGCTAACATTTCACAGGTATCATCTTGTGAAAATTCATTCCATCAAAACTAGTAGAAGATGTGTAAATGCCTTCTCTCCCACTGTATATCTATTCAGTGATACTGAGGTTGGTATATATAGCTGGGTGGGGATCTTGTGGACACAGCCACCATCATTGCTATTATTGTTGCGTGTATCCCCTGCTTAGTTGAGTGTAATACTGTACAGTTTATGTTAGCAGGTTAAGTAATTGTCAATCACAGTATCTGCAGTTCTACACCGCCCCACACTCTCCAAAGGGTAGGGCTGTGCCACCCACACCAGCATACCTATGTTTACCAAGTTGAGGATTGCACTACATTGGGGGGAGGGGACATATAACCTTCCAGTACCATCATCAATGACATTAAACTAGCAGACTGATTATTTTCCAATGTGATGTTGTGCCTATTCGGTCTTTGTGGAATTACATAGGCTAAAATGGGCTCCCTGCAAAAGTACATGCATCCATATGCACAGTATTCTCTGTGTATTGCATCAACACCAAATCCTCTGTGTGTGTTATACACAAACATGTGTTGTGTGTCACTCAGTACACTTACCATTGTCCACTGTAGAAGTGCTGCTGACATCAGCCACCATGCACTTATCTGTATACACCCCACAGACCTATTAGGCATGTGGCACATGCAATAACTTTTATACAGACCTGTGACGTGTGTCCAGCTGTACCCAGGATATGTTGCAGTCAAGGTGTCACACCAGTGCCATACCTCTTGTTGGAAACAACAGCAGACCAACATTCTGCAGACATAAAGACACCTACAACATAAATGGAATACATTATGTCAATCACAGTCACTCAGTGGTAATAACAGCTATAATGCATCATGGCTGGACAACTACACATCCTGACATGTAAGCATTAAACTTTAGTGCTGAAAACATGTTACACAGCATTACATTGGTACACCATAGTACAGTCACCCTGTGCATCAGAACCATATTAGCCTGTCCCTGCATCAGTGTTATGAATGACAGGGATGTCGCACAGGTATCATCATATGCACAGGGTGTGTTGTGAGTTTGCCTGAGACCTAGGCTGAGCCATTTGTTTGACATGTGTGTGTGTTAGGGGGTTTCATTATTAATTGGGCTGTGCAGATGTGGTGTGTGTAGGTATGGAGTTGCCCTAGCTGTGTTGGTGATGTGTGTGTGTGTGTGTGTGTGTGTGTGTGTGTGTGTGTGTGTGTGTGTGTGTGTGTGTGTGTGTATATGCATCTACACAGTTCTAATGTGGCTGCCCTATACAGGGGTTTGTTGGACAGCTGCAAGCTGTACCTGGCAGGGTGTGCAGTTAACTGTCTTCAGCCACGGACATGAGAAATGTGCCTGCCAGGAGTTCCACGGGCGCAACCAGGTACAAGCCAAGATATGGTACTCTCCCCTGATGATGGCATATGTCCGCTGGATCCAGGTCCCTCTTGTGACTGTCCAGGGCCATGTGCACATGGCCTGCTATGTTGTGGTGTGGACAGCGCCCAGTGCTGGTGCTGGTACTGCCACTACGGGAGCAGCTCTGACTTGTTCCACATCCACGTCGACCTCCACCTGTTGGTGTTGCTGACCTACGTCCATGTGCCTGTCACACTACTTTCACTATATGCTCAAGCACAGGCATTCCATGGTCGGGGATTCCCACCACCTCACCCAACCATCTATCCAGGACCTCTACAAAATAATGGTGGGCACCTGCAAGATCATGGTTGCTGTCAATAACAGCAAAATGAGTAGCACTTTGGAGCCTCAGATCCTGTCTGGTATAACGTTCCATACATGCCTGCACCTCCATGGTGGCCTGAAACATGAGTCTGGTGACACCAGCTGTGGCACTTCTGCCAAGGGCATGATGACCAGCAGCCCTCCTAATAACACCCCTGTACATCTGCCTGTGTGGTACATTGCCGGGCATCCAGCTATAACTACTGTGTCCAGACACACTTGCCATAATCACTACACTGTTCTGTCCCATGCCACTATCTGCCTACTATCCCTTATCTATGGCTAATGGTGATGGGGTATGTATAGGCAATGTGACTGTGCGTGGGGATGGGGTGGATAACAGTGGAATGTCAAATGATGGCACAGCTTCAGCCCGACAACTCTGCCTGTGCCTCACCACACCTATCATCATTGGCAGAGTCTGTATTGACACTAACATCAGTTTGCCTGCAGGAGGGACCCTGACCCACCTCACCTCCTGTGAGGGGAAAACAAGAAATGCACTTTAAGACCTGTACATCATTGCTTAACTGTATACACACACACACACACACACACACACACACACACACACACACACACACACACACACACACACACACACTTACAGGTGAGGTTGCATAAAGATATTACACACAGACCTTTCATTATCCATTTTTCAACATGCATGACATATGGCACTCAACAGCATGCACTGCAGCTATAGTCAATCCTGGTTACCAACATTATACATCTCTGTGATGCATGAGTTGTGTTAGTAGGTGATGCCCCTTCCCCTGGAACACACTGCACACATGTACACAGTATTGCTGTGCACTTCTTCAGCACCCTGGCATGTACTGTGCACCATACCTCTCAGATGTACACAGCATTGCTGAATGTTTATTAGTTATGTTTGCTCTGCTGCTCACAGCCCCTATATGTTTGTTTGACACACACCTGAGATGATCTGTGGACAGATGTCAGTAGTGAATGCCTGATGTCTGATTTGTAGATCTCATCATAGGTTCATAGGTTCATAGCTTAGTACTAGGCTAACTACCCTTGTGGGCCATTTCAAGCCTAGACAATTACCCCATGTGAGAATCAAACCCTGCACACTTGTGTTAATAAGGTAAACACCTTAACCATTATGCCATCCTCCCACCCATCAGCGGTGCATGCATGACGAATAAAATACAATTACATTGACAACCTTCAAACCTTACTGCTTCTATAAGGAGTGTAAACACCCTTATTGACATGGCACCCTCTTCTCAGATATGCCATGTGGCCACAATACTGCATATGTTAACATTACATGAACCTGATATGTGACATATGACTGTACAATCAAATGCATTATCAAACAAATGTGTTAGTTGTGCAGATGCTGATTGAGATGCATACAATATGTGGGTGCATATGTGTGCACACCCTTAACATGATGGTTTGTTGCACCAACTGTTAAGTGCACTACAGCAGTCACTATTCATGGAAGGGTTTCTTAGCATGGCTCACTGCACTTGCCAGTATTTGGTCACTCTGCCGTACAAATGTCCCACAACTCTGCAAGATTGCAAGGTCAATTCATGTGTACAGCCCTTGGAGGTCACTCAGTGCCTTCACTATTGCTGTAGAGTCAGGGTTATGTCTGCCACAATGCATGACCTTGACTGTGCGCAGATACAGCCATTCCTAGTGAGCTTTGTATGTCTGCTTCAGTTCACTGTTGTGTTTCAGGATGACACCCCTTCCCATCCTCAGCCTTTTTGCAGATGCTTGACAACTATGGGCTACACATGAGTGTCATTTTGCAGTGCCCCAAATTCAGTACACCATGTGTACTGGCCTAGTCCCTGCTAATGAATGGCAAACATAGAGGTGCACACTGGCACCAGTAATGTACAGATGGGGATGGTAGGCCTGATGTGGAGTGAGGTGTTGCTTGTGCAGCACATGTATCTTAATTGATACTGTCTGTAGGTTTCAAACTTGGTCTTGGTACACCATTACACATTGCAACACATACCTTTGGGGACTTTTGATGTTATGCATATGCTACCTGTAGAGAGCCCTGGCTGATGTTTCCTGTGGAACAACTGTCCCATCTGATTACCCTAACCCATAGGCCACACTTATGCAGAGTCCAGGCGATTGTTGACATGGGTACTGCACAGCCAGTACTTGCTAGAAATTCCTACCACTCCCTCAGTGTTGCGACATGTTTTTAGGAAGCCTCCATGACCAGTTTGCAACATGTCGTCATCTGTCTTGGATGGCCATCTGTTTATTTTTTACATTAATGTTGTCACATACTTCCTCATCACATACATGACTGTCTGCACTGTTTGTCATGGTATATGCAATGTTGAGGTAAGGCTACATGTCCCACTCCTGCGTGCTACCTTTTGGGTATGGGATCCATTCCATGGCTTGTAAGATGTATGCATGCCATGGCTGCCTCTGTTGCAGGTGAGTGGGCAAATGTGATGGACATATGTCTTGGACAGCAGACCATTTCTTGGTGTGACATTGAGGATCTGTACTTGCTAAAAGGTGCATACTCATGAAGAGTGAATGCTGTCAGTAACTCAAAAGCTGCTTCCACAATATGTTATTTGGAGTGTGTGCACACATATGCTTCCAGTGTTTGTTAAGGTATGTATTCCCCATATTTGCTGTCCTAACATAGGATTCCATATTACACATTCATTGCTCATGTTAGGATCACATTACAAGTTGTAAGGGTTGTGGAATGTAGTATTGTGATATGCCATTGTGTAGATCTGTATCAGTTGCCATTCTAATAGTAGTATATACACTGTTCTAGCACTGTATAAGGGTGATGTTTCAGACATGTTTCTACTGTAGGCCATTTTCCCACCATTATGTTCATCTCTGTGCACTCATTTTGCAATGATAGGTTGTTAGTTATATTGCACAAGTGAACATGAACAGCATGCATTATAGGTAGGTGTGTTAAATGTGTGCATGGAAAATTCCATGGCTATAACATGGCCGGTGTATCACTAAACCTGAACAAACAACACCATACTCACTAGCTACAGGCTGCTGCCCCAGAGGTATACCAGAGGGACCTACATAGTTGTGTGAGAAATATGATGTCAGTAGCCACACCTGAGGCATTGGTACAGGGTTGGAGTAGCATTTTGGTACATCGACAGTACAAACCCACAATACTACAGATTATGCACATCTGTTCATTACTACAATGCAGCAACAGACTATATATATATATATATATATATATATATATATATATATATATATATTTTTTATCTCACATATGCATGATTAAACTCTACAGATGCATATGGATAAACAACAGTGGTCTATTGATGTGCCCTGTGGGCTTACCTGCATGCTTCTCGTCCATTGTGTGGGTAGCACCGACCTCCACAATGCTATCTGCTGGGTCTTGTCTTTGCTGGTGGGTAGGTGCTCTGAGGATGGTGAGGAGCACCTCAGCATGTGTCGGGGGGCTGGATGGCATGCCCCCCAGTGACTAGCTGGTCCCTCCTAACTGCAGCAGCACGCTGACATGAGTGGTGGATTAGGTCAGTGCACCAATGCTAGACCTACTCATAACTGCAGTTATGCAAGCCGACATCATTTACATTGTGGACAAGTTCATTCCACAGGGTGGTCCTCTCCTGCAGATCATAGGCTGAATGGCCAAAGAGGGTGTGGTAGTGCTGCACCAGGTAGTTGATTATGACATAATTTTCCTGGGGGAAATAATCTAGCAAACGCTCTCTAGACATGGTGCCTGAAAGACATAAAGAGGTAATAAGGTCTGAGGACCTCATACTGCAAGGATATAATAGTTGTTCATTTTCATCTCTGTCTCCCCCCAACCATATCTGCAACAATAATCTGAACACAGAACTCAACAGGGATGTTTACAGCAAACCTACTGTTGGGACATATATCGTATTGTACGACAAATAGTGCAATGTGTTTCTAGTCATGTTCCATGTTGAAACACTATCATCGGTGGCCTGTTGCTAACAATGTCACCTGCATGCCATTGTAAGGGCCACTATGGTTCAATATATGCATGTGTTCTGTTTGCTATGCGACTGCTCCAAATCTGGTGTTTTCTGTTAATGGGGATATCTATGCATGCTGTCAGAAGTTATCCTGGATTGTGTGGACTATTACTACCCACATATATTTTATAACTGTGACACAATAGCATGACTGGGATGCCTGTTCCCAGCAGAACCACCTCTCCCATCTCATCTGGCCATGTTACCAGGCCACAGCACATCTTGGACCAACCCCAGGACCTCATCATTTGCTGGCCTTGCACTACCTTCAGATGGAACCACCTCAGGGGATGTTGCTCATCACCCCCCCCCCCCCAGGGAGCAGGGAGCACACACAGACAGGATTGGTCTGGTGCATAGGGAGCTCCACAGAGACTTGGGGGATGTGCAACACCACCTTGAGGCCTTGCTACACAATTACAGGGTCTGCATGCTCCTCCTGCTCATCCGCCAGCTCAGGCACCTTCAGGGCCATGAAGATGCATCTGTGACTACCCATGGGTGGGAACCTTGGTCCCACTGTTTCCATTTGGGGGTTCATGGGCTTCCACTTTCCAAATACCACTCCCCATCCAATGTGTTTACCCATGACATGTGTCATATACCATCCCTGTATGCTGTCTTGTCTTTCTTCCAACCCAACCTACCTCCCCATTTATACCTACTATCCTTCCCCAACATACCAATCTCACCTTCACAAACAAGGGCAATGTGTTCCCAACATGGATTTCACACCAGACATAACTGTTCATTTTGCACCTGCTTACTTCTGTATGTATATGTGTGCATAGATATGTGTGATGTTTTCTCAAACATATTGTGCAGCACTGTCATTCAAAAATAGGGGAAATATATATATATATATATATATATATATATATATATATATATATATATATATATATATATGGGTCTACTCACTGACTCCCATTTGACTGAGACCAAATGACTGAAATTTAATTTCACTGACACTTCATTTCACTGACAGTTCATTTGACTGACAAGTATTATTAGCAAGAACATGGAATATGCCCACTTCCCCACTGTAGTGTGACCCTGGAGTTAGAATATATAGTTGGGGGGTGTGGGAAGCGAAGCCCCCCACTTACTTTTCTTTTACTAAGCAATATTATATCAAAACGTAACAATATCATATGAAATGAAGTGGGGGGCTGCACCCCCCACACCCCCCGATGTGGGGGGATGTGCCCTCCACACCCCCCAACTATATATTCTAACTCCAGGGTTGCACTACAGTGGGGAAGGGGGCATGTTCCATTTTCTTGCTAATAATACTTGTCAGTCAAATGAACTGTCAGTGAAATGAAGTGTCAGTCAAATGAAATTTCAGTGAAAGGGGGTCAGTGAAATGAAAGTCTGTGAATTGGAAGTTAGGTGAAATGAAGTAGACCCATATATATATATATATATATATATATATATATATATATATATATATATATATATATATATATATATATATATATATATATATATATATATATATATATATATGTTTGTGTGTTTGTGTGTGTGTGTGTGTGTGTGTGTGTGTCTGTATATCTATAGACATACATGTATATGTATATATATATATCTATATATATATATATATATATATATATATTTATATATATATATATATATATATATATATATATATATATATATATATATATATATATATATATATATAGTGCATTCATACATCAGGTCCACACTCTCTAACTCTCCTTCCTCTACAGCTGCACTGTTCAAAACAAAAGGATGTAACATGTGGACACAGCCTAACATTAGGGGGGTATATATAGGGACAGATTGCAGATAAGCCTATTACAAACCTATGACATTTGTGCATGATACACTTCACATTAACATGACTGTCCTGCAGGTGGTGGGGTCTGAAACTCATGTGTCTATCATAACTTTATTACTCTCACTACCAGCTATTTGCCACACTAAAATACATGTCTTGAGGTACAGGACACACACTATGATGGCTTACATCTTGTCATTCAGTGCTGATCTGCACAGTTGACAGGTATGGCCCACTGCCCGCAGGGCCAGGTGCTATGTCCATAGCAGTTGTTCAGCAGGACATCATTACAACAACAAGTCTTGATGGCACATATAAATCTTTCTACATCATATATCCCATTATTACAGACCAAGTACTACATTCGATTGCATGCATATATGTTTCTCATACATGATGTAGTATTGTCCCCTCTTCTAGGTACATTTTGTGTGTCCCTTGATTTATATACTTTTGTTTTGGTTTGGTTTGTAGTTTTAATTTTCTCTCTCTCTCTCTCTCCCTCTCTCTGCCCCCACTACAGGGATTGAGCTGCTTTGAATAATTTTGTAGGTGATGCTCATGATGAAGTGATGGCCTCTGCACCAATCAGTGTTCATCACTTGCTAATTGCATGCAGCCAGCTGTGCAGTACTTCCAATTACCACTGTCATGGCAACTGACTACTATAAATTACTACATCATGTGGGCATTGTCTGTTTACCTTTCCTGTATGGTTGACATCCTTCCTGTGTTTGGGCAGCAGTGTTACAGATAGCAGGTAGCAATACATCTTACAACAGGACTTGCAGACACAGGCCAACTACATATTTGTATAAGGTTCCAGACCTACAGACAGTGTGAGTATTGTTATATGCATTGAATACCGCTAGTTTTACAGGGTTTGTGGTTACATGCTAGCTTTGCATGGAATGCAGTCTGTCTTCATAGCTCTCAATTGTGGGCCTATCCACATGATGGCCAGAGGATTGGCTGTTATGTTTTGTCTGTTCACCACACAGGTCTTGTCTCTGATATAATGGTGGCATTCTCTCTGTTGAGTGTTATCAGTACATGGCTACATCCATTTGTGTTTCTGACTTCATATTCCTGAGTAAGGGTATGTTGCAACCAATCTTGTAACAACAGCAACTTTCACAGTGTATAACAGCAATATTACAAATATGGGCCTGTTTTCCAGTCTCTGTCTTCCACCTATATACCAGGCTTTGTCCATATGTCATGCAGTAAGAGGTTGTTAAGTAATGGCCTATCATTATTTAGTGATGGCATTCCTGCTATCATTCCAGTGATGTTATGGACTCCAACACAAATTGTGGGGTCGGGTCCATATATTTGAGGGCTACAGATGGACAAAACGTGTGTGACCTTGTACAGTCCAGAGGTCAGTGTATGTAACACTGTTATATGCCCTTGTAAGTCATTCTATGAGGGAGCGATATGCACCATTTTAAACCTAGGCTGTTACAACATGTGAGGGATATCAATAGTAAGACACATGAAGGTATACGGCTGTACATTTTCATACATTTCACCATGGGAAAAGTGGTGGGCTAGTGCTTATTGTCTTACAGACAGTTCTGTTTGTCAGTGTGATAGTGATGTTTTAAGTTAAGAGTTGTTATGTAACAGATGCATTTTCATTGTGACAACTTAATTATTTTCCCCCTAGGAGTTGAGTACAGAGTGTAATTGGTGGCTGCTGAACTACATCTGTAATTAATTTGTGTTGACTGATTCTCATCTTCCAGGCAAGTGTTTTTTTTTTTTTTACTGTTGTGCTACTTGAAGGCCTTGGCCTGGACAGCAACATATGTTAAGCTTTCAGATTACTGTATCAAATGTTTTGTTTGAGAGCTGCATTACTCGGTTATTATGCATTCAAACACCTAACTGCTATATGAAAAACGTGTGTGTGATGTCATATCCTTTGACTTGTCTGTGGGTATATGTTTCATGCAATAATTGTCTTGTATGAAAGAATCAAACACTGGCCCTTTTAAAAGGTGGCAACTTTAGGAATACTGGCTGTTCGATATGCTGTGCACCATCTAAATATATATCTTCTTATACATTTCTATAAGTAGTAATATATGTATATATATATGTATATACACCCCTCCCACACACACACACACACACACACACACACACACACACACACACACACACACACACACACACACACATATATATATATATATATATATATATATATATATATGCATATATATAGGGCTACACGCTTTAGAGACCTAAACCTTGTCACCACAATAAACAGAACATGCCAAAGGGATCGATTCCTGTCCCAGAGACTTCCCATACTCTGGAATAAACTACCTATCTATATCAAACAAAGCTCCTCGTTAGCACTCTTCAAGAAAAAATTTTCATGATTGGATGGGAAATAGGAAATTCACCCTGGAATCACCTCTGTGGCTCTGCTCGACAGTGGCACAGGAAAATAATTTTCTTGGGTGGCAAAAGCCAGGGTACCTTTTTGGCTGGATTTGTATAGGCCCCAGGACCGATAGCCTAGTACCTACCTATGAACCTATATATATATATATATATATATATATATATATATATATATATATGTGTGTGTGTGTGTGTGTGTGTGTGTGTGTGTGTGTGTGTGTGTGTGTGTGTGTGTGTGTGTGTATGCGTGTGTGTATGTGTGTGTGTTTATATGTATCATTGGAATGTTTACTGCTTCCACATTGTACATTCCCTATGGTACACAGACTGTTCTGCATGGTATGTTATTGATATCATCCTGACATCGTACAGCTGAGATTGATCACTGTTAACTTGTTGTGGCTATGCTGTGTAGGGTCCTGGGTATGAGACTTGCAAGTGTTGGTTATTGTGTTGCAAGGCAGATCTGTTCAGCTGTGGAGGAGGGGAATGATATCAATAATTATAAAAGGTACTTATTTTGGGCCCCTTCACCCCCATTAACAGTGCCTTTGGTCATATATATATATATATATATATATATATATATATATATATATATATACACACACATACATACATCTACATATATAAATAAATTTCCCCTACTGTTGAATGACTGTGCTGGATAATATGTCTGAGAAAACATCAAATTTATTTACATCAGAAATGGCTTAGTAGTAATGTTACTTTGGCTATACTGTGCAGGGTCCTGGGTTTGAGACTTGTAAGGGCTGAATATTTTGTTGCTGGGCCGTACAGGGTTTGTTGGAGACAGTGATTAAGGCACTTTAAAGCAGTTGTAATCAGGTTTGCGCAAGTTTGAATGGAGCTAAGCGACGCTTACGTGAGCTTAACTTAGCTTATGCCCGCTTATGGCTGCTTAAATCCGTGCTAATTTCAAATAAAGAACAGAAAAAAGGGAAATAGGAAAGTGGTGAAATTGGGGCAAGCAGGGGGACAAACAAGAGGAGAAACAAGTAGGGATGTGCAGGACGGATGTAGGAAATGACCATAGTTCTGCATTTCTTTGGCAGCAACAGCTACTTTCAATGTGGGCAATTTTGAATTTGGAGCCTCACACCCTACAGGGAGGTGTGTGGGCATCATACTATACTCTCCTGAGCTGGGCTACCCTATCTCTACCACAGGAAACTATCATTCTTGGTGACTTTAACATCAACTGGCTATCCTGTAATAACAATCTCCCAACCATTTACGTTAATCTCCATGGGTTCACTCAACTTATCCAATCCCCTACCCGAATCAACAAAAACCTTAACAATCATACCTTACTTGACTAGGCAATAAAGCTCCTCACTCTTACCTAGCAGGCTGTTTACCTGACAGTTTTAGTGACCACTCCCCCACTTTCCTAATTCAGCACCACACAAACAGTCTGAAGCCTATTATCCAAAGGCAAATACGGAACAAGTCCAACTTCAACCCCAACTCCTTCATCTCCTCCTTGCAAAAAATTAACTGGTCACCACTAAAATACCTCAACTATGATGAGGCTGTCCACTTCTTCAACAGTACCTTCCTCTCCATCCTAAACACCCATGCTCCTGTAAGAAATGCCAAAGTCAGATCCAGGCATGCCCCATGGTCAAAAAAGGCCACCAGAACCCTAATGAAATCCATTGATAAGGCCTGGGAGCACTGGTGACTAACAAAAAATAACTCAGATTGGCAATCATTCCTTGAACTGTGCAATAAAGCCAAAAAGCATATAAAATTAGACAAATCCCTCTACTATAAATCCACCCTAATCTCTACCAACCACAACCCTAAGCAATTCTGATCCACTGTTAACAGCATCCTCCACCCAGGGAAGGTTGATACTCCCCAGCTATCCATTCCCCCCTCCTCCAGCAGTATTACTAAATCCTTCAACAAACACTTCACTGAAAGTATAACATCTCTAAACAAGCAACACTTCCCTACAACAACCCCCCCAACTCCTAACCCTAAACCCCCCATTCCTCTCTTCTTTTTCACCTCAGTACCTACCTCCAACATAAAAAGACTATTGTCAAAATTTAAACCCACCAAACTCGCAGCTGACAACCTCCCCTCTGAATACTTGAAAATTGCAGCTGATACACTAGCCTACCCAATTTCAATTCTAATCAACCATTCCATAACAGAAGGCTATGTTCCCTTGATATGGAAAATATCCCACATCATTCCCCTCCACAAAGGCACTCCCTCCACCGACCTCTCCAATTATCATCCCATTGCTATCCTCTCCCCTCTCTCCAAGATACTTTCAGGCCATATCACAGCATTACCTCCACTCTGCTGTCCTTCACCAACACTACACTTCATCACAAAAACAATGGCCTCTTTTCTACTGCTGTATATCTAGATCTGTCAAAGGCCTTTGACATGGTATCTCATGAGCTACTACTCTCTACTCTCCCCAACCTCTCCTTCTCATAATCAGCCTGCAACTGGTTCCACAGCTACCTACATGGATGCCAGCAATCAGTAATCTGGGATGATAACCTATTACCTCATCTCCCAGTTACTCTCAGAGTTCCCCAAGGGTCTATCCTTGGCTCTCTGCTAGTCTCACTTTTCACTAACAACCTACATACTGCCACCACACAAGCATCTCTTATACAGTACGCAGATGACTCTACTCTCATCTGCTCTGCCCCCGCTCTATCAGAGCTACAACAAATCATACAATAATCATTCTCTTCTGTAGAAAGCTGGTTATCCAATGCTCAGCTCCTACTCAACCCAAGTAAGACAAAAACGTCTCCTGTTCCAACCTTCCAAAGCCAGCCAAAACACCTCCCACTTCCACATTCTCGCCAAAGACAACACTATCATCTCTCCATCAGAACACACAAAATTACTCGGTGTGGAAATAGACAACAAACTTAGATTTGACACCCACATATCTCTCACAATAAAAAAAGTTCACAAGAAACTTGGTGCATTATATCGAAGCCGCCAATTCCTAACCAAGGTAGCTAGAATCTCCATAGCCAATTTCCAGCTAATCTTCACCCTACTCTATGCATCCCCCATACTTACCAAACTTAAACAGACAGACCTATACAAGCTGGATGCTTGTTACAACAAAATTTCTAAATTTGCCACTGGAACCTCCTACCGCAGCCGTCATTGTATCTCCCTTAAAGAACTAAACTAGCTAGAACTCCTACAACTCCTTCACTTCAATCAACTCACCCTCGCTCATAAACTTATTAACCACCCCCTTAACATCCCTTCCCTTCAAACCCTTCTCCAACCCTATCACTCCACTAGGCCTCTAAGATCAAGCAACAAAAATCAACTCACTGTTATCAAACCCAAAAACTCAGCAGGAGAAGCCATATTTTCATGTACCATATCTAAACTAAGAAATAATCTTCCACCCTCTATAACTACTCTACCTTCCAGCAGCCTTTTCAAGACTGCATTCAAATTCCACTTAAATTTAAACTGGCTTTGTTCTTGTTTTAATCCAGACTAACACCCCCACTCTTACCCCCCCACCTAGACTCTTAACCCAACTATACTACCAGCACTACTAACCACAGTCAGAATTAGCTAGTTGTCTTTACATACTTTAAAATCTTGTCTGACAACTTTCTTACTAATATTATAAACTACAAGAAATTATCTTAACTTGCAACATTTACTGTATATACTGTTGATAATTAATATCTTGTTATTCTATTAAAAACAACAACCTCTAATGTTGTTTACTATTCCTGCAACTTTGTATCTCTATATATCATGTATATGATGTGGAGATTTTCTCCCCGGGCATCCGCTGAAAAAGGACCTGTGTTCAGTCAGAATTTCCTGGTAAACAAATGTAAATAAATAAATGATTGGTAGGGTTAGAGTGTCTGATGGGTACATGTCTCTAGGCAAAATGCAGAGTTATGTATAGGATGTGATTTTTTTTTTGGGACAGATGCCCTTTTTTTTTTAAGGTGAGAGTGGGATGTTAAGGAAGGATTATTGGTAAGTGTGGTGAGGGATGTTTCATAGGAGAGGTTGTATTTGCAGACAGATAGGACAGACAAGACAGCAGATAGGGGCAAGGCATGACACATGGGGGGGTCAACACCTTGATGTGGAGGGTGGTTGGCAATCCGAGGCACATGAGCCCCCCCAGATGGTATTCGTGGCATTGATGTCCCCACCCGATGGCAGTCACCACTACTCCTTTACAGTCCCAAAGGTGGCTGTGCTGGGGGATGGGCTGGAGGGGCTGCATGCCCCCTGTAGCTGCAACAGCCTGTCCTCCACCTGGTGGAGGCAGTCATCCAGCTTTTTCTGGAGGACACTGTGCACCATGCCACAGACCACGTCCTGGGTGACAACATCCTGACCGCATCCACTTGCAGGGGGGCCGAGCCCCATCCTCTGCAGTGGTTTCACCCAAGGGTGGTGTAGGACCAGCAGATGAGGGAGGTCTGGGTTGGGTCCCAGATGTGCTGGAACCCAGTGCCTCAGCCAGGTGGGGTGGGAGAGACGAATCCACTAGGATCTGCCATATGTGCTATGGTGTGGAAATTAACAATGAATATTGGTTAGTCATGCACAACATATTACAACATTAGTCAAAATAGCATGCATGGATTTTCCCATTTACCCAAAACAGTGCAATTATAACAGTGCCAGAGCAAACAGAACTCATGAATATAAGGAATGGCATTCAGGGTTGCAACAGCATGCCAGTTAGTGGTATGTCAGGCAGGCAATAAAATGATTATTCAACCGGGAAAATTAGTATGCACACAGTTTAAACAATGATAAACCAAATGGAACAACGGTCCTGACAGTAGAGGTTTGTTTAGGAACATACCCATGTTGGTTTCAGTGTGATGGTTGGATCAGTTGAGTGGTGGGGGAAGGGAACTGATTCATTTGACAACTGCTATCAAGTATATTTGTCGGTACACTACTGTTCACTACCCTACATTCTGACCATACTTACACTCTACCTGGGCCATGGGGCTGCTACAGCACACCAACAGCTGTAGATATCAACAGAGCAATTGTACCCTTATTTTAGTTATACACATCAGACCTGTTTCTATACCAATTTCTTTACCTGTGGGCCTGTGCAGATGAACTGTGTGCACATTACACTGCTGTTTCTACACATATTTCAGATTCACATATTAGTTGCAGGCCCTGGAGTGTGTGTTGTGCCTTTCACATATATCTACTGTGACATTCTCTGTGTGCAGGTTTCTTGGCAACTGGGGAAACTATCCATGACAGAGTGACACTTGAGGGGATTGTCTGGGCCAGACTGCAGAGTGTGGATGTCTAGCTTGCATTTATTCATAGGACTGGAGCTGATCAACACAGCAATTGTACACCTTTCATAGTAATACACATCATACTAGTATTTCTATTCAGATTTCTTTATCTGTGTGCCCTGTATGGAAAATGTATGGGTTGTACTACATTATTTTTTCTATTCAGATTGCAGTTTACAACTATAGAACTGGACTGAGATGTTAGTGGTGGTCCCTGGATTCAAATGGTGGTGTGTGTACAAAATTGACCTACAGATCAAGTTTTTATCAGACTGAGCTACTGGAGAGGAGTTGTGTACTGCTTGTGAAATTTCTATCTAGTACATATTTTTGTGCACAGTACTTTTATTATGACATGTTGCATTATTTGTTTCCCATTTTCAGTACAAGTTATGCATATGCAACAGACATTGATGTCACTGTTTGCGAAACGTGCACATTAGCTGGATTGCACATTTGACTGTTTTATAACTACATACTACAATTTAGATTCTTGAGTTCACAGTGTAGGTTTTAAGTCTGCACCTGTTAGCCTTATAGATTTTTCAGTACATTCACAGCTACATACAGCTGAAATTGAAAGGTTAACACCAGGGATGGCTTGTGCTATTGGACTGCAGGACTACAGCCAACCCAGCTGTAAAAATAAAGGGACCCTTCTTGTTCGGCATTTATTTTTCCGAAGTGCAAGCAAACATAGGAGGATTGTGGCTGACAAAGTTCACAGATGACTGCAAACTGGGTGCCATAATTGATACTCCAGCGGACATAAGCATCCTTCAGAAAGGCCTCATAGAAACGGATAACTGGTGCCAGAGCCATGGCCTTAAACTGAACACCAAAAATGTATAATCATACCCTTTGGAAAAAACAAAGTACCCACAAATTACCACATAGGTGGTAATCCATTATGTACGGAAGAAGTAATCAGGGACCTAGGGACCCAAGTTGACAGTAACCTCTCATTTGACACTCACATTGCTAAGGTGGTTAGGAAGACCTTCTATATTACCCACCTTATCATGAAAGGATTCACATCTAGATCAAGAGAGGTCATTGTGCTCCTATACTCTTCCCTTATCAGGCCCATAATTGAGTACAATGCCCCATTTGGGATGTACCTTACCCAACACATGCAGCAGTTATAAAGATCCCAAAAGTACCTCACCAAGAGGATCAAGGGTCTCAAACATATGTCATATGCTGCCCGGCTGAAGAAACTCCAGCTCTATCCAGTCTCATACCGCCTTCTCAGAGGCGATCTATGCATCACGTACAAGGGCATGCCTAATCCAGAATTAATGGACATGCTCCACCTCAGAAAATCCAAATCCACCAGAGCCACGAGAGCGAGAGATTTGAACCTCAACACAGAAATAAATAGGACGTGCTGGAGGGACAGATTGATAACCCAGAGGCTCCCTACACTCTGGAACAGAATCCCAGTCCATGTTAGGCAGAGCCCCTCACTGACTCTCTTCAAGAGAAATATTGACGAGTGGATGGGAGTTCATAGGTTTACCCCGGGGGTCATCTCTGTTTCACTACTAGACAGAGGCACAGTAAACTAAACCCTAAATGGGCATAATATTCTCATTCCAAGGGGTGGTGAAAGCCACACACACTCTGGCTAGGCTTATAAATGCCCTAGGGCATATACCCTAGTATGAAACTATGAACCTATGAATCTATAATGGAGTCTTGGACCATCATGCATGCACACTCACAGCATTTCCCACTATCCAGACTGCTGATGAACCAATCTGGAGCATGCTAACAGAATCTAGACTGTCTCACCAGCAGTCCAGATTGGGAAGACAACACTGAATTTGCAAATCTCCCAGAAGTCTATGCAGTTACAACTGCATAGACAGGAAGGGGATTGGACTGCAATGTTTGCTTAGCTGCAGATGGATTAACAGGTCATGTGCGTAATGCCCCAGATGCAACATGGTGGTGGGTAGAGAATAAGGCTAGAACCCTGTTATTTGTGCCCAAGTGGCAAGACCCTTAATTTCCTACCCACCACTACTTGTAAAAAAAAATCTGCAGATTTTTGCCTCATATTTGTTCTGTTCCTCAAAAAATCTATGTTTTTTGTATTTTTGTTTCTTAACACAGTCAATAATGCAGTGGTGCACTGGTCGCATTGTTGCCTGAGAGCTACAGGTTCTCTGGTTTGATTTTTGGCAGGGGTGCCTTCTGTGTGAAGTCTGCATGTTCTTTGTGTTTTTGCAATGGTGTCCTCCCATCTTGCAAAGACATGTGCCTGGAGTGTTTCTCCCTGAGCCTCTGCTGAAAATTGGCTTTTGTTCCAAGTTAGACTTTCCTGGTTGACAAATGTAAAAAAAAAAATGGCAAGCATTTGAATTTCAGACTTTATATTCTTCAGAATGTAAATGGTAACACAAAACCTTTTATTCTAGCAATTTTCGAAGTTTATAAGATGGATATTTGAAATTTGTCCCTATTTTTGGGACTATATTCCCACATTATTGGCTTTGTCCAGGTTTTTTGTGCTAAGGTTGAGAGCTATGGTGAGAACTGAATTCACTGAATATGTTTGGGGCTGTATTCCCCCATTACTGGCTTTGTCTTGTCTATGTGTTTTTTGCTTACAGGTTGAGAGCTGTGGTGAGAACTGAATTCACTGAATATGATTGGGGGCTGTATTTCCCCATTATTGGCTTTGTTCAGGTGTTTTGTGCTAAGAGGTTGACAGCTATGGTGAGAACTGAAGTCACTAAATGGCAGCCATTTACGTTTCAGTCTTCCTCTCTTTCATCCAACAGTTGATTTGGCATAGTGAATAAAAATAAGTGGTCAATGTGCCCAAACTCACACTGGTAAATTCAAAAGATAGGCACAACAGATCAGCAAGAGATGTTTATTTTCACTCCATGAACAAACCTCACAGAACAGAAACAAAAACAATAATGCTGCTACAGTTCTCAGCACGTTTTTGTCGACATGCACTTCATCAGAAAAGCTAAGCAGTGCTCAGTGTGCTAAATTTATAAGTCAGATGTTATTTGAATCTACCACTGGTGTCTCCTAACTAATTACAATGTTAATACATTCAATTAACATCCTTGTTGAAATTACAGATTTCTTAACAAAGTCAAAGAAACAATATCACCATCTAGTGGTGATCAAAATCTTTACAGGCAGGAATACATAGTAAAAATGTATATGAATACTGTATGCTCTAAAAACCATTTTAATTAATAGATAAAAAATGTACCTTTGTGCAAAATGATTGAAAAACATATAAAAATGTAAGTATGAAAAATATTAAAATGTGACTAGAAAATATATATAAAGGTTGGGGTGTGGGGGGCTGGCACCCCACATTAGTGGGGGCGGCCCCCCCTAATGTTTGTTTTGAATAAATGAGATATATATATATATATATATGTATATATATATATATATATATATATATATTTAAGTACAACTGATATATAGTTGAGTGGTTATAACTTGGCTGATCTCAACTTTAATACAGGTTTTAGAGAGATCATTTAATTTAAACCTGGGTGACTGCTAGCCTCAAGCATTAATTGCCAAATAACTCTCTGTATTCTAAAGAGGCCTCCCAAAGACCACCTCTGGGATCGGGGGGTAATACCTCTATGATGAAGAATAGAAATTTTGCAGATTTACATGTTAAAGTATGTTTAAACAAAGCATTGTTAGTGTTTTCCTTCCTTACGTCATATAGGTGCTCATACACCCTTTGTCTCAGCCTTCTCTCGGTTTTCCCTATATAAAAGGAATCACATGCCTCACAGGTCACCATGTATACCAAACCACAAGTATTGCAATTTGCAAATCCTTTAGTGGTGATAATTTTGCCTCTACTTTTCAAATATATTTTTTCACCTTCATTGATGTTGACACAATAATGACAGCTTTCACATTTATGTGCACCCAACTTGTTTGAGGGATGTGTGACCTGTTTTCCACCCTTGAGTATGTTCTTAATGTTACATCCTTTTTTAAATACTACTTTTAAGGGTCCTTCAAAGTTCAGATTTAAATCTGAAAAACTGGCAAACCTATTCCACTCGTCATTAATAATATTTTTAACTATGTTGATTTCGCTGTTGAAAGTAATAGTCAAAGTTGAATTGTAGTGTTTTATATCTACTGGAGAATTGTTTTTAGTGTTGGTGTTGCCAAAAATTTTTGTTGAATTCCCCAGGATAGGCAAAAGCCTTGTGGTCCTTGCTGTTTTAACTTCTTGTATCAGTCTTTCTAACAAATGATGATTTGATTTGGCATAGTGATATGTTGCTCTGAATGTTTTACACAGGGTCCTGTGTTCAATACTTGGCAATGAAATGTATGGTGGCAACACAGCATTTTATTCCAGCAACTTTTGAACATTATACATGCAATGTTTAAAATGTGTCCCTGTTTTTTAGGCTTTTGTCTCCCTCCTCAATAAATGTTGTCTTTTTCCAGATTTCTTGTGCTGCAAACTTCAGAGATACAGCTGACTGTCAAATAGATTTTACAAGAAGCTGAGAGCTGCAAGGGACCAAAAGTTTAGTGCTGCTTATGCTGAGTCTAATTGCATTGTTAATAGCACAACAGGTAGCGTACTTGGCTTTGATGCAAAAGACTGTGGGTTCTATTCCCATGATAAGTTGATGCATTGCTGACACTGTGCTGTGTTGTAAAGGGGATGGATGCTACAGTCCTTTTTGGTGAGGATACCTAGTAACTATGAGCCTGTTATCAGTTTGACATCCATTCTCTATTGCAATATTACTAGCTTATCATTTTTAATACAACATAGGCAATTTATTCTTCAAGGGCAACAGGCACTCTTTTTGTAGATGAAACAATGGAATATAAAGTCGTTTGCTATCAGCAACCTCTTCATTAGTTACAGATTTCTTTAATGTGGAATTATTTAGATGACTTTTACTTTTTCAGAAATTGTGCATATTTATTGATAATGGTGGACTGTAGAAGTTTGAGTAGACTTTTATGATGGAAATGTTCTGAACTGGGCAGTTTTTTTCATTATTGGTGCATGCATTTTCTTTCATTGTTTACTGGAAAAATGTTCTGAATTGGGCAGTTTTGTCATTATTGGTGCATGAGTTTTGTTTCATTGTTTACTGGAAAAATGTTCAAAACAATAAATTTAAAGCACCCTCTAACAACTGTACTGTATTGTACAAGGAATATAATTTAGTATAATCAGGAAGGTGTATCAAAGGGCACATGTATGTTTCATGTGCAAGGGGCCTATGATTTGAAAGCCCAAAGTTAATCTTTATTTGCCACTGGCAAAATGTATTTTCTTTGAATGTGGGTTTCAATGCTGTTTCAATGAATGTGAGTTTTAAGGGCAGAGAAGTTTTAATGCTAAGTTTGTTTTTATTATGAGACTGCATTGCTTTGTTTAGCAGGTGTCTTAGTGTTTGTGCTGTAAAATGCAAAATAAAACATTCAAATGAAGTCTAAATCATCGCTGAAGTAATGCAGTATGCACATTAGTGTTTATGGTAAATGGGGTAAAATAGCCAAGTAATGGTTCATTGGAATGGCTGCAGGGTGGAGGCTCCATTCGACAATGATTTTGTGAGGGGAAGCGCAGCAAACTCAGACAGCCCCCCAGCTGAACTATACCTCCCAACTGTCCAGATTTTCACAGAATGAATAGATTTTTGCTTCGTATTTTTGGTTTGTTCGTCATACAATTTGTGGTTTTCTGGCAAATCATTTAGGAGTTAAGTCACTAAATAATGACAGACACTATGTTTCAGACTTCATAACCTTCAGAAAAATGTATGCTAAAGTAAGACCTGTTATTCTATCAACTGTCTCAGTTTATACAAGAGCAATTTTTAGTACTGTTTATATGTTCCCCTAATATATTTGGCCTTGTCCAGATTTATTGCCTTAACAGGTTGAGAGGTACATGCAAATAAATTGCTTTATAGAATTAGGCATAGACAAACCTCTCAACTGTCTCCGATTTTGGCTCAGAATGTTGCTCTTCCCCTAATAATCCCTCCACAAAATAGCAATTTTGGAAGAAAATGTGGAGGGTTTACAATTAAGAAATAACTGTAATAATCAGAGTTATAGATTACTTTTATATTAGAAATACATGTAGATTCTTTTATTTTGTCAGCTGCGCAAGTTAGCAGTACTAATATTAAAAAAGTGTCCCTTTTTTGGCAGGTTCCCAGCTGTATTGTGTGGCCATTTTATATTTTTGCAACACATTTTTGGTCCTTTTTTTCATAAAATTGTATTTTTTGGCAAATTAGTTGCAAATCCTTAAGACTGAAGTTAGAAAATAATGACAGACATTTGAGTTTCAGATTTCACACCCTTCAGAAAATTCATACTAATGCAACACCTACTATTCTATTATCGTTCTAAGTTTATAAGAGCAGTATTTAAAAATTGTCCTTATTTTTGGGCCTTTGTTCCACTTCTATATATAGCTTTGTCCAGATTTCTTGCTCTGAGGTTGAGAGGTATGACAAATGTGTTAGGGCCATCACAGTCAACCAGAGACATTTCAAATTGTGACATACTTGTTGCACCCCACTCCCTCATGTATTGACCCTGGATGTGTCCAAGCAAGGCAAGGAACAGCTATGCAGTGTAAATGTGCAGAGTGTCCTCCCATCCAAACTAGACACAAGTACTACAGTGACTTTTCATCTGTCCTTGATTTTGCAGAATGGTCTGGTTTCCATCATATTTTTGTACTGTTGATTTATGCTTATTATTACTTAGAAAGTGCCTGTTGCTCTGTGTTTAAGCAGCAATGTTTTAATGACCATCAGGTAAGCTTGTCTGAGATCATAAGATGCAAGTAAGCTTTAATAAGCATACCGTTAAATAATTGCCAACATTGAAAGCCTTTCTCTTGTTGCTATGCAGAAAATACTTACATAACTAGATAATGTATAAGCCTTGGGTATTGAAATACATAAGACAGTATTTGTAATAAAGGACAGGATTACATTATTTTAAGAAGCTCATTACACTTGTTGGAGACTTTCAGTCATCTCTGCGGCTTTACCCGTAAACCAAACAGAATGCCAATCTATCATGTGTGGCCCATAACCTTATAGTAATCCTTTAAGCAAAGTATCTTGAGCTTGTTTCTTGTTTGCTTTTCATTTTTTACTTTGATCATGTTTTCCCCATGAAACAACTAGATAGTTTTCAGGCAGCAGGTCTTTTTTGGATAAGAAACATTTTTACAAGTAGAGTTATCACAGAGATTGCTACTTTCAGCATGTTACTTGGTACTTTAATAAAGTTGAATATAAATTATAATTAGAACTGCAGTGCAAGGAGAAGTGGTTTGAGTTGAGTGCTGCTTGTTTTTCTTATACTTGGTTTTGACTGGCATTCTAGTAATGTATTTAAAAAGTAATTTATTTTTTCATGCCTCACAACCGTTTTGTTTCCATCTAGATATTAAGTAAGCTGTCATGCAGCCAATGCACTGAATTTTTTTTTTCTTCTACACTTCATTTTGTCTTGATTGAACTCTCATAATGACAGTTTGGCACCCAGGGCAGCGTATTTAATTAAATATGTTTTTGTGGCTTGGTGCATAGCTCCTCCCCTTTCCAGTTGGCCGCACGCCTTCCCATTGACCCCACCCATTCAGACGTCTCCTGCAGTCCCCTTTGATTTGAAGTCACCAGCCGCCACTAGTTAACACAGGACAATGCTGGCAGACAAACAAGTAAAACACATTCTGATGGAAATATGTACTGTTGCTTTTTTCATTTGTTTGACATGCACATTCTAAAGTATGCAGACAAGCAGTGCTAAATCAGTTCACCTCAGCTAATACATTCTGCAGGACATACACAATTCTATTTTTCAGGTACAAGTGAGATGACACACACCAGTGTTTGGGCTCACCTTTATTAGTTTTGACATACATATCTATGTACAACTCAGAAATCCACAATTACTATTCCTCCATGATCTGCACAGGGAATGCTTTTCATTTCTAACTGTTGCAGTAGCCCTGACATGGCACTTTCTTGGCAGGTTCACTCAGATACACTTATACATATTCTAATATTCTCCTCCTGCATATTCTACCTTGTTTACTACTGATATCTGTATTACACAGCAGCTGGGAATACTCCAATGTAACAATGGCAGCCTGACACAGGCATTTATTCCTGACTTTTACAGCACAATTATATATACAGGCAGTGCTACCATTACTATAACTTTGATTTCTTACTGCTAATAGTAGGGGGTATTCTGTATTCACCATACTGCCGATGCAGCCAAGCCAGTTGCTGGGCATGAGCCTCAGCATTCTGGGACCTGTTTGCAGCAGCTGTATGGGGAGACATCCCACATTAATCACACCTGCGCAGTCACAAGTTGAACTTTTCCCATACTTAGCGATACATAAGACTGCATACTTACAGACAGGTCAGACATCCTGCACTCGGGATTCTTGGATACACTGGTCCAAGAGTGCACCCCTCCTCTGCTTCAGGTCATTATGGTGGTGATGTACCTGCTCACCAGTCCGGGGTATGCCAGTGGCACTGGTGAGATCACTTGAAAGCTGGTCCCAGGCCTCTGCTTTGTACTACAAAGCCTGGTACAGGTCCTGCAGCAGCCTGCCATCATGGTTTTTAACCAGGAGCCCAAACATGACCCTGGACTACTGCATGCTCCAACATTGCACCCAAAAGCATATACCTTCACCAACGCCAGACATTTTGGTCCTGCTGTAAGCAATCCCAAATGGTTATGGCTATATTACCACCTGTGTGGTTTAAATAGAGCAGTTTTCCTGCACTTGTTCTTGATTGGCCAGTTTTAGTATGCTGAATTATACCTAGCTCCGTGCAAATCCGCATAGCAATGCTTACACCAGCTAAGCAGAGCAGATAACAGGTAAGCAATGCTTACACTAGCAAAGTATTGCTTAAATCTATTTTTTTCTTTAAACTTATAAATTATTTTTTACATTTATATTTTACATATTCCCAACCCTACTGTGCTATATGTGAGCCATATGATTGATAACTATCATTCAAATTCCTTAAACATTTATTAAATAATTTGGTAGAGGGGGATTCTAACCGCACATGTTCTACATGCTATACCATGGCAGTACCACTACACTACAGCAGCTTGATGAGGTTTTCTATCACAGTAGCACTTGTCTTCCATTTTCAGGATTTCAGCCAGGCTAAGCATAGCAGCGTGCCATGCAAACAAGCTGCGCACCGCTTAAATTTCAGATTTATTTGATGAAAAAAATACATTTTTTATTTTTTATTGCTTTCCTCTTGCCCTACTGCTTCCATGCATGTAGGGCAAGAGCGCATACATTTGGGAGTGTGCACTTGAAGGTTGCTGCCTTCCAGGTGTTTGTGTTTTATTTTTATTTTACAGTGTCCTCAGATACTGAAATGTTAGCTACTTACATTTCAGTGTCTGCAGACACTTGTTTACTACACAGTATTAGAGCCAGGCTCTAATATTATGTAAATTGACACTCATCTGTGTCACAAAATGCCGTACAGCACTTTCTGAGCAAAGGAACGTGTTCTATGTGCAGGCACTGCTGACACATGCCCCCTGCACTCACTCCTGGTTCGTGTCTGCATAGATTTAATAGCAGCACGCCCTCATGCATATGCAAGACACACTGCTATTCTAACACTTACCACTCCATGCAAGAATAGTCATATTCTTGCATGGAGCTTCATGAATCCTAGGGAATTGTTCAGCCTGTTTTATTTCAGTCAATATTGGTCTCTCCTCCAAGGCTGATGTTGCCAATTGTTGAAATGTTTGTTGTTCCTGTTCACATGAGAGTTGTAACATTGCCAACCCCACGAGGCCCCCCTCCCCTGATTTTTGAGTCTCTCAGACCTCCTCAACTGTTGTCCATCATGAAAAAATAGTCATCTATTGCAACATTGTCATTTCTCATACCATCTCCCCGAACATTATTATTATGAACATTTTGACCATTTTCATGGATAGGAGAACCACTATTAATAATGGCAAATATTGGCAAACTACTTTACAAACACTCTGCCTCACTAAACTGGAACAAACTCCCTCTCCATATTAGATCCAACCTTTCCTTTCCCTGTTTTAAAAAGGAGCTTAAATCCCACCTACTAAACATGAAATTATGCCATTGCCTTGACCACACGTAGTCTTAGTCTGTTCTACTGTATAACCTGTTGCATCTCCTAAATTTCTTTCTCTGTTAGTAACTTCTGCTTAAACTAACTTCCTAAACCCTCAGCGCTACTACTTTTGCCCTACTATAACCCCCTCCATTCTCTCTTCCCTCCTGTTCTCCACACTATTTACCCCCCCCCACTTCCTATCAATGCCTGTACATTTTCCTTATTTTGGGTCTCCACTGAAAAGGGTTGCTTACTATCAGTGCAATGCAAGTAGTTAATAACCTTTTCTTTTTTACAATTATGTTGTATCGTGATTGTTATTTAATATTTGTATATTGTCACATTATCTTTACTTATGTTTGCTGGGGCTTTTCCCCTCGGGTCTCCACTGAAAATGGGTTTGTTTGCAAACTGAGTTGGACTAGCCTGGTTAACAAATGTGAAATAAACAAATAAATAAATGTGAATCTTTAACATATTCTTGTACTACCACCATATCAGACTGATGCTGCTGTGAAATGTCCCCTTATCTGATGGTCTGTAACTCAGGACTGCAGCACTATAACATGAAGCAGTGAAGGGTCAGCATTAGGCTATAGGTCCAAGCAGCTGATGTTGGACTGAATCAACAGCATTCCAGTAAGGATGGTGTCAAGAAGGAGTGTGCACTCTGCTACACCTCTGACACAGTTATGCTGTGCTGTCTTTGTTGGCAAAGCAGAATAATAGTGATTCTCTTATCTGTGCATTATGGTAACCTAACTTTCAATCAAATCATTTGTCAGCCAATGGCAGCTTATCACACAGAAACAATCAGATGTTCACTGCAGCAATCATTAAGGTTAGCGACCGTAGGACCATCTAGCCATAGGTAGGTAAGTAAGTACTACAGGAACAAAGATCCATAGCCAACTAAGTACTTCACGGACATTGAGCAACTAAAGTAGTGGTAAGTAGTGGACTTGTGTAGGATAGTGGCAAAAAGCAGACAGAAAACAATCAGGCTTCCAAATGACATTAGACAGGAAAAAAAGACCTTTTGTCTATATCCAAACTCCAGACACTATGTTCCAGCATCTGCTGCTATAATTACTACACCAACAAACAACTGCCACCGTTCCTTGCTACCATTTATAGCTTACTTCAACATTAGTTCTACGACACCAATGGCGGTCTTTAGATTTTCATTCTTGATGTTCTTGCAGTCGCTGCCTTTAACAATTGCTGCAGTGAATCTATTATTGTTTTAGTATGATACATTTCCATTTCCTGACCAATGAATCAATTGAAAGTTAAGAAGCCACACAGTGTACATATATGATGATACTTGAGAATAAATAATCTTTATTTTATGTTTCCCTGAAAAATATTTTTTGTGTGCATTATGCAACCTTAGGAGTGTCATTTATTTGAATGTCTCCTTCCCTAGAGTTTTAAGTTTCTTGAGCTTGAAAAATCACATATCCTGAAAAGAGGCCACTAGCCTAATGGGAATAACCTGGCCAAAAAGGATAAACTAATAATTAAATAAATGCATTAACTAAGTTCATAGCCATGGTTTTATGCATTGAATAAAAAACTAAAGGATTACAAACAGAGATTTTCATGGAAAATGTACTACATTCAAACAAGTTATGCAAAAACAAATAAATAAATAATTAAATCAGTGAGCTACTTACTTTACTAAAACAATGATTTTAAACTGAGAATCAAGCATAATAGTACTTCAAGCTTCATTTTCTCAAAAATAAGCCAACTTATTCTGTTATTGGGTGTGTGACAGCCAAAATTATGAAGAAACATTGGAAAATATTATAAGAAACCTTGCAAGATGAGTTCTGTGTCACATAATAGTATTCAAAAATATTTGTTGAGAAATACACAGAAAATAAAATGACCCTGAATAAGACAAGCCTTACTGAAATATGAAAAATGTGCTTAACTACTTACCAGATCTTTCTGTAAGAAATGCAGAGATGCATAGACATGGCCTGGTATTCATAATAATTTATGAAGCATAAACACAAGCAGTCTTGCATACTATACAAAATATTTCTGATACAAAGACCCTTTTCATGTTCTAAAACTGCCACTTTCTGCTCTAAACAGCAAGATATGGAGTGCCATATGCAAATGTAGTGCTCCTTAGAAGGGAGTCTATTATCTTCTTGATGTGGCTACCATTCATAGTGCTTGCATAATTTGAGATTCATACATTCATAGGTAGACATTTATATATTCATAGCACTTGACTAACTGCACCTGCATCCTGTGTCTATAAAGTAAAAAGCTTATCCATTATGCCAAAGCCAACACCCTCCAAACAACACAAGATTGTGCAAGGGTGGGGTGCCATAGATGTTCAATGTGGATTGCATTCTTGTGGCACACACCTGTGTTTTCCACTGGTTGGAATCTGTGCAACTTGACCTTGCACCGCATAGATGGCCAGTGGAGGCAAATCATGTTATATATTGCACTAATCAAGAGTAAAAATAAATTAGTCATATATTTTCAGACAATTAACAAATGATCTGTTTCTGTGGTTTGTGTATCAATTTAAACTCCAGTATTATGAAAGGTGTTGCTCATTTTGCCATCAATGTAATAAGTGCCAAGCTTGGAAAAGTATGGCTGAGAGAGACAAGATGCATGTTACATTAATATAATTTTGCAGATAAGTACTTCTGAGTATTTTGTGCTTATAGATCAGTGAAATAAAGGCTATTAGTTATAACTTCCATGTGATATTCTTCTCTCCAGCTGTTATAGAAGACGTGATGCTAACATATTTTCCACTAAAAGCTGGAAGGAAGGCCTATATAATGTAATGTAACATAATCTAAATGTGGTGTACTTTATGATCTAAACTAAACTGTTTACAAATTAATGGGTCTATATCATGAAATCAAACTTCCAAAATGTCAAACACCATAAGTTCGAACTTGGAAGATCGAATTTGGATAACATCGAAACTTCAAAACAGTGAATTTTTTCCCAGGGAAAAAAATTTGCTGTTGCAAAAAACACACA
This sequence comes from Protopterus annectens, assembly GCF_019279795.1. Taxonomy (NCBI): domain Eukaryota; kingdom Metazoa; phylum Chordata; order Ceratodontiformes; family Protopteridae; genus Protopterus; species Protopterus annectens. The sequence goes on from NC_056725.1 coordinate 277,108,390, forward strand.
CATAACACAATCACACCAAACACCTTCAAAACCTACACTAAACCTAACATACACCACTATCTATGCACTATCCTTAACCCAGACCTAACCCTAAAGTCCGTCACTATCACACACTTACTTGACCCACGTCCTAACCCTAAAGTCTGTCACTATTGCACAATTACCTGACCCCATGCCCTAACCCTAAAGTTCATCACTACCCGTTCGTACACTTACCTTGACCCGGTCTGAAAATGCCGAAGCCACAGAAACGGCCAACCAAATTCTTTCTCTGGGAAAGAATTCGGGTTTCCGATTCTTCGACATTCTCAACTTTCGAGCTACCAAGTTCGTCCTTCCAGTATTCGGCATTCTTAACATTCAATTTCGCGATAGGAACCCAAATTCATTGCCTTGTTATTATCAAAAACAGGAATGTCCAATGGTTCTGGCTATGTGTTCTCTGTTTTGCCAGGCAGACAGAATTATCATTTGTCTGCTCTTTTTCACTTTCTATTAACACATGCCTCATGCATGTTATAATATCAACATGAATCTTGTATCAGCATGAGCTGCAATGAAAGTGCTCCTGTACAGTACTCCATTCTGTATCCAAGGATACCGGTTTTCTTTTTTTTTAGAATTATCCTGTCGACTAACTTGCAGCATATGAAAAATGCATATAAAAATTGATTTCCAGCAGACAGTTGTAACCTGTTCAGCCATATCTAATAACTCAAACACAAAATAATTCACATTATCATGTCCGTTTCCGAATGAAGTATTACAAATGCTATTATTCTTCTGTGTGTATTTTTATTCCTGATTCTTCTAAAGTATATTTCTTCATTTCTTTCTTTCTTTCTTTCTTCTTTCTTTTTTTTTAGGGAATGTTGAATTAAGAAGTTTAGAGTAATGCATTTAGTTGCACAGTGTTTCCCCATAAATTCTTTTATAGTCTTCATTTTTTTGGATAAAGAAGTCTCAATCTCCTTCAAAATACTTAGACAATTGGCTAGTAATGCTGCATATAGGGATGAAGTCCTGAATTTGGACTAGAATAATGAGATTTATCTGGGGACTCAGGAAACTGGAAGAGTTGAGTCTAGGCAATTGAAGAATCATGATGCTCAGCTGTCTTGGGGTAAGGGGAAACATGCTAGGGGTGCACATTGACCAGCTTCTGGTGGATACAGGGAGCAAAAATGGCATTATCTGGTAAACAGTGAAAAGTGCCTAAACGTTATGTTTCTTGGAAGGAGAATATGAATCTGTTTCTATTATCATTACATACCTACATAAAACATTAGATATCATGACTAGAGAAGGTTAAAGCAAACCACCAAATCTGTAGGCCTAGAAGCAGGCAGGTGTATCACAGTGTCATCATGGAGTATTCAACACCTTACATCTGTCAGGTATTCACATTTGTGCTATGCTCCAAGTGTGGTTTCCCTGGTGAGGATGAAAGAATGGGATATACACAGGAACTGACACAAGCAGTGGTTGACCCTACTAAGCCAGCTTGTAAAGGAAAAACAAGTTAAAAATGCATAATTTAAGTTGCCAATTTCACACACACACACACACACACACACACACACACACACACACACACACACACACGCACACACACACACACACACACACACACACACACACATCCTTGTCATCAGCTCTCAGAACTGTCACTGCCATTATTCTTTTGTTCACTTCCAGTGTATTGCAGGAAGATTCGATTTTCATACTATTCACTGCGTCACAAGTGAATACACAGCAAGAAATGATGGTGGATAGGCCATTACTCATATTCGTACAAAGAGTTAAATTTCTGTGGGCTATAAACCAAAAATATATTGAATACCAAAGATACATGTTCTTCACTTTATGATTGTATTTGTCCCAAACTTCATAACAGCCACTGACATAATTGTCAAGGGTTATAACATATAAACTTTCCTACAACATGCTCATTAGAAAATCAGATGCAGATACGGGAATAAATATACAGGACGTGAGAAAGAGAGCAAAATAAATATAACTTGAACAGGAGAATGAGAGCTTAACTAGTAGACCTTGCAAAAGTCAGCTCTAAAACTCAAAAAGAGAGAAACAGAGCCCTGTCTGTGACTGAGAAGACCTGGGTTTGACAAATAAACCTGGCACTTGACGAGCTGCCTGTGGGAATAGGAAATATAGAGGTACATGTCCACACCACTATTCCTGTGGGAGGTTAGAGGTCATAAGCAGTGTTGGCAGCCCGTTGGTGATATTGGGATGCAAAAAATGAGCAGAGAAAATAAAATTAGGAGAAGAAGGTGGGAGAATGTCCAGATTTTTGCTTCATATTTTTGGTCTGTTCCTCATAAAATTTGAGATTTTCTGACAAATCACTGAGGACAGAAGACACTAAATAATAACGTACATTTGAGATTCAGACTTCATATCCTTAAGAAAAAGCATGTTAACACATACCTTTTACTGTACAACCTTCTAAGTTTATAAGAGGAATATTTAAAATGTGCCCCTATTTTTGGGCCATTGTCCCGCCATTATTTTAGACATTGTCCAGATTTTTGCACAAAGAGAGTAAGAGGTATGTTTTTTATTTATATGTCCCATTTCTCCACCGCAACTCCCAAAGTGCTGAGTTATTGTAATGAAAAATGCCAAGTATGCAAAACTGGCAAAAGGTGTACAGGCATCTGAATCTGAAGAATACATTGCATTGAAAAAATATGCTATATATAATGGATTGTCTGAAAAATGAATACATTAGAGCTCTCTTTAAAGAATGAGTGACAACACCTCATGTGTATTTTAACTGTTGTCATCTAATATTTTTGAATGAAACCTCCCTATTCAAAACCCAGACAAATAAGCAATAAAAGAATATAAGAGTAATAAAAAAACTTGCATTTCAATGCAGGTGTTAGCAAAAGTACTACTTTTGAGAAAAAAAAATAGGAGGTCAAAAAGGATTGAGATTTCTTGCTCAACAAGCCAGACACAGCTAAAATTGGAACAGATGTCATTTCAAAATGCATGTAGCTTTATTAAAATACAAACATATATTTCTAATATAGTCCCATAAAAATGTATATAGTCTCTCATATCAAGTTCATTAGTGCAGTCTAAAAGTTTTTCTCTTTGTCTGTAAGAAAGATAGGCTCATAGTTTTTTTTGCAATTTTCTTTGGTTTTGGTTTTATCGACAATGAAAGCCAATTATGCTTTCATTATCAGGTTAATTGTTGGTTGGCCCTTGGACAGTCTGTGCTTTGTAGACAACTATCCAATGGTAGAACATTATACTACTTGCCAATTCCTTACACACACACACACACACACACACACACACACACACACACACACACACACACATACGCACACACACACACATATATGTATACATGTATGAGCATATGTCTATTTATGTGAAAATTCCCTTACATTTGCCATTATACCAAGACAGATGACAGAGGGAAGAAATCATGGGCTAAATGCTAGCCTTCAAGTGGCACACCCATGAGGAAAGATGGGACTGGAGTGATGGAATTCTTACAGATCAGTGGAAAGGGAAGCCTTTTAAAACCTTCATGTACATGGAATTGATTTAATTTCAGGATTTTAAAGGAAACTCTACCATTAGCTGATGTTATATTTGAGATACAACCCCAAAAGTTTCATAGCTCAACATATTTTCTTAGCAGGAATTTAAGATCTCAAATCATGTGATTTAAAACATATACTTAAGTTATGTGGTGGTGCTGCGGTAGCGTTGTCGCCTCACAGTAAGACACTGTCCGGTTCGATTCTCAGCTAGAGCGTCATCTGCGTGGAGACATGCGTGAATGGGCATACCTTCGTTGAAGGTTGTGCGTCAGGGCTGGTAACTCGGCATGTAAAAATCAACTACCAATCATTAGTGGACCGGAGTTCTGCTGTGGCGCCCCCTAACTGGGAAAAGCCGAAAGACACAAACAAACTTAAGTTATGGTGAGATCTAGAGGGTCAACTTATAAAAGTAAAATGAGAGAAATGTTACCCATTGATAAATTTGAGAGAGATTTGCCTGCTCTTTCAAAGAGACCCTACAGACATTTATTTGTTTACTTTTGTTGACCGGGAAAGTCCACTGGGCTGAAATTAATCCATTTTTAGTGGAGGCCTGAAGAGAAAAGCTCCATAACATTATACAAGAAAAATTAATTTGTTAAACAAAAGTTACAATTTGTAGTTGAGTTACAAAAAAAATATTTATCAGGAGAATCAATTGGGACATTGTACAATTATATGGTTAGAAGTTATAAAACTTTGAAAAACTTCATTGAAATTTTTGTACTTGTAGAGAGATTGTTTGTTTAAACTGAACAGTCTAGTCCTGTAGCAAAGTACGTGTCAGATTCTGGTAACAAAATAAAAGTATCAACTATAGGCATAGTCTATTTTAAAATATGGGAAAAGTGATTATATAATTAGATTTTGTAGTAGTAATGGTAACACTAATATACCTGTGAAAACTCCAACCAGTGAAAAGCATGCTATTAATTTTGTTATGCCTATGGAATGTGAGAAACTGTCTGCAAGAACAGTAGAACCATATTGTGTTACAGCAAAGTTAATTAAGGGCAAAATCGTAGCTTATGACAGGACTCTGCAACTGGACAACTAAATCCTGACAATATGGTCAAGTTTACTAAAAGCAAGGACATCGGCAGGCATAAGCTATGTACACTATAGTTTACACCATGGCCAGCCAAGAGGTAGCAAAAAAAAAAAAAGTTGGTTCACATTTCTGCTTGCTGCCTGGTTCACTTGGGGGGGTGACCAGTACAATGGTGACAATTGTTATTGGCTGCAGGCGTATTTGGAGGGCTGCTTAATTCCCATTAAATACAGCTGCAGTCAGTTCTTCTCCCTTTTCTTTCTCCCAGTTTTGGAGCTGCTCAGCTTAGCAAGTATGCTGTGCCATGAGTGACCGCGTTTCCTGCTGCATTCAGTCAGCATACATACATGCTTCTGCTGTGTTGTGAATCCTTGTTTGTTTGTAACAATTGAAGTTATCTTGGATGCATGATATGACCTGGCTCCTTTTCTTTTTTCTATCTCACAGGCCCATAAGTGAGGCCAGTGCCAACGGAAGGAAAGGAAGTATTTTTCTTTCTTTTCTGAAGACCAGCAGCTGAGACGGAGACAGAAGAAGAACTTGATCAGTCACACACACACACACATACTGGAGTTGAGTCCAAAAACATAAGCTGCTGGTTATTTTATTTCCATGCTGGGCTTCTACAAGCTAGTACAAAGAGATGAGTGAGTAACCAAAATTGTGTGTGTGTAGTGTGTGTCTGAGTGCGTGCATGTGTGTGTGTGTCTGTGTTTGTGTTTGTGTGTGTATGTGTGCATGCATGCTCGTGCATGCGTGTGCGTGTGTGCATACATGCATGCATGCATGAGTGATTGTGTATGTGTGTGTGTGTGTGTGTGTGTGTGTGTGTGTGTGTGTGTGTGTGTGTGTGTGTGTGTGTGTGTGTGTGTACATGCGCGTGTGCAAAATTATAAGGATCCCCTCAACATTAAGGGCAGCAAGTTCAGGAATATCTAAAACTTAGTGCCCAGAGCAAAGCATATCTCTCGATCTCTTAGTGCAAGAAATCTGGACAAAGCCTAAAATAATAGGGGAAGGTCAAAAAATAGAGACAAATTTTAATTATTGCTCTTATAAACTCAGAAAGTTGCTAGAATAACAGGTCTAAAACTGAAATGTATGTCTCTATTTAGTACCTTCCATCCTCAGTTAGTTGCCAGAAATGAGGAGCAGGCCAAAGATAAGAAGCAAAGATCCAGACGCCCCTTCCTTCTTAGTCCAAGACATCAAATCTGGATAAAGCCAAACATAATGGGGGAGGAGGCAAAAGCCAAAAATAAGGACAGATTTTAAATATTGCTGTTATAAACTTAAAAAGTTGCTAGAAGTACTATGTATGCCACTGTTTATTGATGTTAGTCCTGTTAGTTGCTAGAAACCCACAATGAGGAACAGACTAAAGATACAAGACAAAGACCTGGGTATTCTAGAAAAATCTGGAAAGTTGAGAGATACGAATCTGTCCCATATCAGATGCTGTGCTTTACCAAGTACTGATAATTCAAAAACTAGGCATGTGAGCCTCCCAAAACATGCACCAAAAGATGAATATTTAGTACAGCACACAGTGGTTAAAACTGTAAATTAATTTAAAGACCTGGTTATATTGGTAAGCCCAGCTATGAGTTTTTCAGTTGGTTAATAATTATAGAACTATAAGTTGTATACAAAAATTTATGAAGTCTAAGAAATTAGAAATTAAGTCATTGTTTGTTAACTTGCCCATGAAATAATATGGAAACCCTAGAAGAAAACAAGCATTAGTGATATGCCAACAGCATCCATGGATGTGAAAGTTTAAGTTTGCATCATAGGTAAAATCTATAGGGTTTGATTCTGATCTTGGGTTATTAGCAAGACTTAAAAAGACACTTCAGAGCAGTTAGCCTGGTTTTCAACAATGAACCTATAAGACTAAAATAGGTGAACCTGTGCAGTTATCAAAAAGTAGTAGGGAATCATCAGACAACCTATCTAAAAAATTAAATATGAATGACAACTGTGCTATTTTTTTCTCTGAGAGAGTAGCTGATGCATTGAATAGACTACCAAACTACATTAAAGCAAGCACTAGTATATATACTTTTAAGAACATCCAGGACACTTATTATGAGTCAACTGATTTGATGCATTGGCATGCTAGAAGAACAGTGTTACCTATGATTCAAATATTTGCATCTAAGTACACTTTCTACTTATCTAGCAAGGAATATTACAGCTTATATAATATTCAGTGAATAAAAGCGAGGGGGGTAGTATCAAACATAAGTGATTTTTGTAGTGTATGAGCGGTGTTAACAGAATTGCAGCCATTAAAAGCTGTGTATCCTTTCTTTGTTAGCCATGGTAGGTGAATTCATAATTGTAATGCAGTTGTATTCCTTTTCTTTTAGTGTACTAATCATGTAGTGGTTAAATTCAGGTCATTTAGAAAAGTATATGGTTATTTACTATGATAGTAAGAATTGCATGGTGGGAGGCTTGTCTACTTGACCTCTGCATAAATGCTAGGGTAAAGTTGTTGCCTAGGATGTGATTTATGAGTTTACATCATGGTACAAGTACAAGTACAATCCTATATAGTTCACTATAAAACTGTTTTGTTGTATTATGTTGGCTGTACAGAGTCAACCATTTAAGCTGTTAAAACTGTGGAATCAAATTTAAGAGGTGCTGACTGGAAGCTTTGACCTTATTGCAGTATTGGTATTGTGTAGTTAAATACCCTGTTTGTATTACGTATGAGTCCTGTAATGAAAAGTGTAGAATGAGGATTTTTACATTTGCCCCAATGTACATATTTCCTCTGCTTTCACTGCTGCATATGACCTTTTTCAATTAGAGCTGGTCTTCATTGTGTTGTTGTGGTAAAGTTCTGCTAAGAACACTGCAGACAGATTTGATTTTTCAGCAAAGCTATGCTGCACTGGAAGCTGTGAGGGCAGAATTACAACAAGGTTTGTAAATGAACAACAGTCTGGCATTTTGCATTGAACTTGTTCACTTTGGATATGATGTTGCAAGCAGTTTCAAAATGTGCTTGATTTCAGTAGTAACATGCAGTGGGCGAGCTGCCATTATTGAAGGTATGGAGAAAAAATGTAAGCGTGCGATGAATTACCAAGATGTTTTTTTTTTTCTCACTACCTATTTTTGTTGCCTTGTAACCTATGTATAACTTGTTGTGAACTATGCATAATAACTTGCATTGAGAAGAGTGAATCAGTGCACTACAGCCATTACCTTCAAAATTTCCCATTTGAATTCCATTAGCTGCATTATAATACTTCTATTATCACTTAGTCTGCCTGATACTGCAGTAGTATACCTGGGCAGATGTTTGCATGAAATGGATGGTAACACTGAATAGGAAAGTTATGTAGAGTGACTCGATTTGTCCTCTGAGTTGCTTGCTTAGACTGACAGATTTTTTTATCCTGCTGGATGCTGCACTTTCTAACTTTTGCCATGACTCTACTTTTTGCTGTGCAAACTGTTGATGCTAGAATACAACTAGACTTAATCGAATTTCTTCTGTGTTTCTTCCTGATAAGCAGAGCTGTTACCATGCCCCTATTATAGATTCATTGGTTCATAGGTAGGTACTAGGCTATCGGCCCTAGGGCCTATACAAGCCCAGCTAAAAAGGTACCCTGGCTTTTGCCACCCAAGAAAATTATTTTCCTGTGCCACTGTCGAGCAAAGCCACAGAAGTGATCCCCGGGATGAATTTCCTATTTCCCATCCAATCCTCAAGATTTTAAAGAGTGCTAATGAGGAGCTTTGTTTGATATAGATAGGTGGTTTATGCCAGAGTATGGGAAGTCTCTGGGACAGGAATCTATCCCACCGGCATGTTCTGTTTATTGTAGTGACAAGGTTTAGGTCCCTAGAGCGTGTAGCTCAGAGGGATTTCTTTAAGTAGAGCATGGCCAACAGCTCTGGGTTTGACATAGCTTTGTATGTTAGGCAGAGATCACCTCTGAGTAGGTGATATGAGAATGAGTAAAGCTGGAGTTTTTTGAGACAATCTGCGTAGGGCATCTGTTTGAGGCTGGTAATCCTCTTTGTGAGGTATTTCTGTGGCCTTTCCAGTTGTTGTAGATGTATTGTGAGGTACATACCAAAAGGGGCATTGTACTCTATAATGGGTCTAATGAGTGATGAGTAGAGGGGAACAATGACCTCTTTTTTTCTGGATGAGAAACCTTTTGTGATGAGGTGTGCCACATAGAAGGATTTCCTGACTACTGTGGTGATGTGATTATCAAAGGAGAGACTACTGTTTACCTGTGTCCCAAGGTCTCTTATCACACTTTTGGCATTAAGTATACTAGCGCCTATGTTGTAATTCATGGGTACAGAGTTTTTACCAAAGGAGATGACAATGCACTTTTTGGCATTGAGCTTGAGGCCATGGCTTTGACACCAGGCATCTGTCTCAGTGAGCCCCTTTTGTAGGATGTACACATCATTAAGAGTTTTGATTATGGCTCCTAATTTGCAGTCACCTGCAAACTTCAGTAGCCAAAGACCTTCTGTGTTAGCCTGTACTTCAGAGAAGTAGATACCAAATAGGAGAGGACACAGGACTGAACCCTGTGGTACTCTACTTGTCACTGGTCTGAAGTCAGATTTGGAGTCTGCTACTTTCACAGTGTGGGTTCTGTCAGAGAGCCAGTTAGCAACCCATCTTGTGACATAGGGATTTATACCTAGTTTAGTGAATTTATCTATAATTCCAGAGTGGGGGATGGTGTTGAAAGCCTTGGCAAGGTCTAGATAGGCTGTGTGAACCACCTTACCCTCGTCTACGACTTTGATGACTGCTTCAAAGAAGTCTATCAGGTTTAGGAGACATGATCTGTATTTTACAAACCTGAACTGGGTGGGGTCCAGAGGTTGGAGATTACCAATGTCTTTGTTTATAAGTTCCATGATGATACGTTCCATGGCCTTGCAAGACCAGGTATCATGGTTGTACAGAGTCTCTGAACAATTTGCCATAACTAGCAGTGTTCTCATGGTTTGAAAGCTTGAAATTTTACCAGATGACTACTTGACAGTAGGAAGTTTGCCTTAAATTGTTCAACCTCACCAGACAGGACATTACAGTAGGGTGGGTGCAACATTCACCCATGCTAGTGATGGCTACATCTATTTATGTTCCCACTATAGTGGGCATTTAGACTGTTGAGTCCAGGTTGCTTGTGTTGTCAAAATCCAGCAATCTCTAGGCTTGCATGTTTGGAGCAGTGTATGATTCCCACTTTATAGTGGGAAGTCACCCATGAATACATTGGGTTGAGTGATGAGAAGATCCAGTAAAGTATGTGTTATGGGTTTCTTGGGTGATAAAAGTAGACCTATAGATTCTAAGGATATAATACGGGACTTTCCAATAGCAGTTTGAACATGGAGAAGCTCAAGCATATCTTGTTGTTTGATCAGCCTTGAGGCATGTTTGTTTTTGATGTAAACTTTGACACCTCCACTTTTTCTCCATGCCTGTGCAGTTGCTAGTCTAAATAATTTGAAACATTGCAGCCTGGAACTACAAGGTTGTCCTACACTTTAGACCATGTCTTGGTAACTGCACAAATGTCTGCATTCTCCACAGTGGGGGGAGCATTTAGCAAATACATTTTCTTTGTTTAGATTCCTGGGATTGAGCAGTAACATTTAGATTTTCTATTTTTGTCAATGTTGCATTGACTAAAAGGCACAATGGGGAGGACGATGTTTTAGCCAGTATGAAAGTCTAGAGGGGACAGGTGCAGACCATCCCTAGTGAGTGGGACACATTGTCTCTCAATGGACTGTCTTCTGAAAAAAATATTGGGTTGTGTGGTGGCTTGCCTTATGGGCTTAGAAGTTGATGTTCCATGAGATCTATCTGTTATGTATTGTGGTGGGTACAGCTGGAAGTTGCTGAGGATATTTCTTCCAAAAGCAATATTTCAGAGGCCTATGGGTTGGGAAAAATTGCATTTTCTTTTCGCCTGTAACTTGTAGTGGCAACTTCATAACCTCTTTCATTGGGATACATTATTTGCAAATTGTATCAATATCATGCTTTTTAAACTGACTAAATGTGAAATCAAACTTTTTTTATGCCTGAAACCCAGAAGTGGTGGCTGTTACATAATTGTTTTGTAATGACTGTCTTTGTTCATGTGTTTATCACCATAAACTCAAATTTTGCATAATATCTGCTGCTCATGTAGGTGTTACACTGAAAGCTGTAATGTGTTGTAAGACAAACTAAGATGCAGCATACTCTTAACAGAACATTTTTAACGCAAATATCCGAGAGGCTTTAAATGACTGACCGCAGTGACTGTACATAGTGCATTTACTGCTGAACTCTAGTTTGCATTATATGCTGCAGACAATAACCAAAAATGCTGCTTAAGCTAATAATGCCTCAGAAGTAAGGAGTCGAGCTGTGGAGTCTAATTCTGAGGTGTGCTGCACCAGAAGATCTGAGGGGAGATCTGCAGTAATTTTGTAGCTGAGTTGTATGTTTTGTAATGACATACCAAAGAGAAAGCCTTTCAAAGACTGACCCCAGTGGCTTTAGTTCATACCTTGACTGTCCCATCTTTCATTTAGATTGCTGTGGTGTTTGCTCAGTCCTACAGACAGTGTTACAAGCACATCACTTGGGGAAAAAGTATCTGGTTTCACCAGAAAGCTTTTAGTCGTCCCATGAAGCAGCCAGAGAGAAGGATAACAATTTGGAGGCATGCTGCACTGGTAGCCCTGATATAAAACACTTCAGTTGTAATTTTGGTTCACTACCCTGTTGCTATTGCCTTAACAGATGTATACCATGTTAGTGAGGAATGAGAGTAATTCATGCCCATTTGTGTTTGGTTTGTTCGTGGTATGCTGCCTGCTCATCATGGCATTTTTTGTATTATGCTATTTATTTGGGTGGTGTGGAGATCTTTCATGTAAACATGTAAGTTGACTGCCAATTCTACATTGCTTTTCAGATCTGATGCTGGACAGAGCTGCTGCCACTAATATTTTAAAGCTTCTCTAACTTTAGCAGATCTGTGACTGAAATGTGAGAACGTGCCCTGTGCTAGACTTCAACATATCTGGGCTATTAGCTGTACTGGTAGCTAGAAATCATGTCCATTTTGCCTGCCCCAATAAAGAGAAAATGTACTTGCCAAACTTAGTACTTACGAAGCATCCAGTGAGCTGCTGTCATGTATTCCTGATGCTTATTTTCATCAATGTCATGCTAGTATCCAGTCTGATTAAATCTGAGATGTTCTTAGGCTCCACCAGCCTTCTCCATTCTGCATGGCTTTACAGTGCACATGACAGGCATATATATCATCTTCATGTACTGAGATGCAGTTTTGACCAAAAATGAGCCCTTTGGCAGTCAGGTGTTCATTGATGGAATGTTGATGGTAAAGCTGTGGGTTTGCTTTGCATTACCCTGATTTTAGTAGGTAACAAGAATATGCATTTCTGATTGTGACGTTGTGTTGTAGGAATGGAGTCTACACTGAAATAAAAGCAATCAGGTTCACAGAAAAGGAAGGCAAAATGTGCTTGTCAGGAAGAGGCAGCACAGCTGTCAGCAAATTTAGCTGCCTTCCTGACTTGTAAGTTAAAAGCTGTTGTGCACAATTGCCTATATAGTGTAAACCATGACGGCAAGGTACAAGGATCCAAATTCAGCCTAATTAATCGTGACTTGCCTTTGGTAGGTAACACTAGACTATAGTCACATACTTGTTATGTAGTAGGCCATATTCTCACTTTCCTTTCGTTACTGAAACAGTCACCATTAACATCCTTGGCACTATGTAAATGAACATATCAAAGGATGGATTTAGGAAGAATCTTTTAAATGGGAGTGCAGTGAACATGCAACAAAGGTTTTTCAAGTAAGTTACTGCCAGCTTTGCAGTAATTATCTACCTTTTGTCATTCCCATTGTGTTTTGTAGACAGCACTTATGTTTTTTGCTTGGAATAACTGTAGAGCTGTTGATATTCAGTATGAGTGGGTATGTAGCATCATTTTGGCAAAACCTCTGCATTTATTTTACTGTGATTGTTTCAGTCATGCATTACACAGCAGCATATACTAAGCACATTCTTTTCAGCAAGCAAGCTGAAAAGTCTTTGAATCCTGTAGTACCTCCAGTGGTTTCAGAAGAGTAGTCAAGTATTTGGTAAGTTTTTTTAAATTGTGAAATGATGCCATAGTCTTTTTATCATGAGTACTATAAAGTAATATTATTTTTTGTAGGCATGTCATATAACCATGAGTGCTTGTTGCAATGGAAGAGCTGGGTGAAGGAAAATGTACTGTCTGGCAAGGCATTCTACAGATCAGTGTAGATTATGCATTGGCATATACACTGCATTATTACAAGCTCTTCTGGCAACACTTGCCTCTTAACACATCACAACAAATCATTCTTACTAGTCTCCACCTTTCTGTTCAGTCATGATACAGTGAAAGTTCTAATGAAAGGAGTTGCACAACCTGATCTTCCTGAAGAATCAACAGCAGGTCTTCAACGTCCAAACAGCTTTCTTCCAGCTGCATGTGTGAATAATGAATCAGTAGCTTTGATTCCATCTGGAAGTCCTACTGAATGGGAGAATGCCTGCACTGTATCCAGTGTCACCTATGACAGTATTAATAACTTGATCGATTGGAGATCATGGAATTTGATAAAAGGATGTGCAATATCCTCCAGTAGGATTTCCTTCAGTCAAGTGCCATGACAGGGGCTGCCCACACAATTATTACAACAGGACATGTGAAACTCAAACATTCCCTGACCCCTACTGCAGTTTGTAACACCACAAATGATGTCATCAGAAACAATTATGACATTTGCTTGTACAAATGCACTTATGTTACAGATATAGACAAGAAAACTATGTTGACAATACAGTGGCTACCTACTGAAAGCTTTGAGTTCTCTAAGTGGTTCATGCTTTATTCTGAAAGCAAACAAAACAGAAGATTTAGACCACAGCTTATGCATGAACCCAAGTTTGCACAGAGCTTGGATGGTGTCTTCTGTAGTCCATGCTTTGTCTTCAACACATCCGGAGAGTGTTTGTTGGTCTTCACACCTATGACCAATTGGCCTAATGTGACAAAGATTCTAGAACAACATAGCAAGTCAAAGGACCATGAAAATGCACTTGCAAAACTGGAGGCATTTCTACAAGAATGTTCTGACCAACTGCAAACAGCTTATCAGTACATTACACAGAAAGATAAGAAGTTGCAAGAACGCACATTTCATGCCTTGAGATGTTTCTTGTGGATAATTCTTCTCTGTGGAAAACAGAGTTTGCCACTTCATGAAAAACTGACTTGCACAGGAAACTTTGAGGCATTGCTGGCATGCATGGCAGTAATGGACTCTGTACTCACCGACCATTTAAGGGAGGGTCGACTAAGTGCACTGTACACTTCAGCTCAAATTCAAAATTAAATGATTAACCTTACTGGGTTACAGATTCAGAGAAAAAAATTGGTAGATTTAAAGAAGCAAACTTCTTCAGTTTAATTGCTAATAGAACAACTGACATCTCCAATAATGAACAAGTGACTCTGGCTCTATGTTATGTTCATATAAGTGAAGGAAAACAGAAATCACAAAGACTTCATTGAATTTGTGAAGCATATGACACCACAGGAATCAAAGCATGAAGTGTATACAAGAAGCTGTTGCAAAGACAAGGCTTTGGCAGAGGAAACAACATGTCTGGCCACTTTAATGGTGTGCAGGCAAGAATTCAAACCCTGTTGTTGACTTGACTCAGGCTTGTGAAGAAACAAAGGTTGTCACTGATACTCAGAGAAACAGCACTGATGCTACTGGCCGAGATGACTACTATTGAAGCTACATGTTCATCTCATTTTGGGATCATGTCATTGGCTAAATAACAGACCAACTAATAGAATGCCACACATATTTCATTGCACAGTGTCTGGTGCCAAACATGCTGCATGCGTTGGGAGAAGATGAGAAAGGGGTGGAATTGTACAATGCATACATGACTGACCTATCAAGTATTCCCAGATTCAAAAATGAACTTTATTGATGGCAGCCACAGGGAGAGTATTTGCATAAGACAAGCTGCCAACCACATCCTTTCAATCCTACAGCAGCTGAACACAGCATTTTATCCAAAAATAAACAGTGCATTAACATTTCTGGCCACCATGTCAGTGAGTGTTGATCTACAGATAGGTGCAATGCTCTATGATGCATTAAGACTTGGCTAGTGATATATTCTTAAGTGGGATAGCCTTAATGCACATACATGATGACAATGATGTTGATATCATCCAGGTGCTGAAAGACTTTGATCTATGTAATGATCACCAGTTTAATGTCTTTTCAAGATGATACAGCAGAGCATTAGAATGATGGCAGCTGGGTACTTAGGAGTGGTTGTACATTGCTCTGTGCTAGATAGTATGCCACATATGGGTGGCCTCCCCTTTGGACTGGAATGTGGGCTGATTCCTGTGAATGGTTTATGCAGTTTTTTTTAAAATGCACCAAAACCTGAGCAGTTTTCAACTCCCAGCACCATTTAGATCTTACTGTCCACTGTGTGTGAAATGTTTTGTGTGAATGGATCCTCTGTGGGAGTGACCATCTTGTGGTAGAGGGGTTTGTTGCAGTGAATGGATCAGGCTGCTTCCCCCTGTTGACTGGGTTGTGGGCTGCTTTCTGCAAATGGCTTAGGCTGCTATTAAATGCACCAACAGCAGAGCAGCCAACAGCCCAGCTGGCTTCCTTTTTGGCTGGATGATGGACTGCTCTCTGTGAATCGTTTAGGCTAGTGGTTTGTGTATGTGTGATGCTGTTGGTTTGTGTGTGTGCGTGTGTGTGCGTGTGTGTGTGTGTGTGTTTGTGTGTGTGTGTGTGTGTGTGTGTGTGTGTGTGTGTGTGTGTGTGTGTGTGTGTGTGAGTGTGGTGTGTGTGTGTGTGTGTGTGTGTGTGTGTGTGTGTGTGTGTGTGTGTGTGTGTGTGTGTGTGTGTGTGTGTGTGTGTGGTGGTTTGTGTGTGTGTGTGTGTGTGTGTGTGTGTGTGTGTGTGTGTGTGTGTGTGTGTGTGTGTGTGTGTGTGTGTGGTGTGTGCGTGTGTGTGTGTGTGTGCGTGTGTGTGCGTGTGTGTGTGTGTGTGTGTGTGTGTGTGTGTGTGAGACATGAATGGACCTCTATGGGACTGGCAGCCTTGATGTGGTATAGGGGATTTTTACAAATCACTGCTAATAAATGCCACTTAAGAGTGACTGTGGACATCTCATAAAATTGAATTTTGGTGGGTGGATGCACTGGGGGCATGGCAGTGTGGATGCATTGGGGAGGGCAAGGAAAATGCATGGAGGTTAACAGTACGATACCTTAGGTTTTTTTTTTTCAATTTGTACTATATCTACACCACTGATAAAAGACAATATATGTGTAAAATCATTACTTAAAAGCAGTTGAGGTACTTTGTATTCCTAGATATATAAATCAGTATTGCATTATGTAGAAAAAACAAATTGTGTTATGGAAAATACTTAAGCCTTTTGCTGCAGTTCCTTATTTAACACCTTATGTAATAACAGGGAAAATATTTCCTCAGATTATAATTTTATTTAAACGGAAAGATAACCCAGCTTATCGGTGTTGGGAGTGGAACCCACAAGATAAGCCTATAAGTACACTTCTCCATAACACTTAAAAAGAGGATGGTGGAGACTGTTAGAGACATTCTTAACAGTATACCAAGGAAGGGTCGAAGAATGCCCCATGGGTATACAAACACCATTTAAAGATATATACCAGCACATAGGTATGGCAGCCTGCAGGAATGGAGAAAGTAGAAGAAAGGGAGTTCACAGTAAAATACGGCAACCTGTAAGTATAGCAAAGCAGATAGTGGAATTAAGCAGCATAACTGAAGAGAAGAACTCAATCAGTGAAAGGGTTTATTCCAACAAAGTGAAGGTTAGAAGTATAGAAAATGTGTAGCCTGAGCAGAATTCTTAATTTTCTGTCAAGCTATAACATTAACCACAGAAATGTAGAATTCAAAGCACTAATGTAAAAACAGAAGGAGTAACACTCCCAGGTCAGAGTAAGAACGTTTTTTTCTTTCAGCATAAGACAGAAACCTCAAGTACCGGAAGACTATATGTGACTGATAATTTAAGTAAGGGGAGTTTTGTTCTGGGATATCTTTTTCAGACAGAAAACAACACTGCAAGTTTAAAGAAAGTAAGAAGTTTGTGTTCAGTGAGACAGAGGGACACAAAGCTAGATCAGAAAAAGAATGCAAAATGGTGGTACCGACTCATACTAAAAGGGGAGAATAACCTAGAGAAGAAAAAAAGGAGTGGGCAGAGTATACTGGGACACAAGACAACCTTCAGCACAGCACTGGAACACGTAACTAAAAATAAAGAAAGGAGGATCCGTGGTCAGCTTTCTAAAGGAACAGAACAAAAAAGTGGAGCTAATGGGAACATGTATTTAGTTTGTCAATTTGTTCATTGACTGTCGCTGAAACCGTTTTCACTGTAGTTGTTTTTTTTTCTCCACTGTTCTGTGACCCAAAGTAGGTATACATACCCCTGAGATTGACTGAAAAGTGCTGGCACTAAAGAATACTGCAATGATCTACATTTCACAGAACAAGAGTTAGACACTCAGAACCCAGGGCCTGCATTAGTAAGAAAGGAGGTAGTGCTTCCTCCTTTATGATAGACTGACCATGAGGAATCTTCTGTGTCAAATTTTAAAAATGCGCAAGGGGAAATAATACTTTGAGCAGAGCAAGGGAGTATGTAGCTGAAATGCCAGGAAAAGATGCTGAATGAATGTTCCTACTTCCTATCGCTACATCACATTACAAATTTATTTGCAGTGCAGAGTAAGGAAGGACAGAGAGGAAGCAGTACATCAGCTATCAGTGTCCCTTCCTTTCAGAGTCCTATTGATGAGGTTAGTCCATAATTACTGTCTAGGAGGACACCTAGGAGTGAACACAGTGATAAACCATAGATCATAATTAGAGTTTATTGGCCAAGAATAATAACAAAATGAGAATGTCAGTGTTGGATGCCCTGAATGGCAAAAGATAACCCATCATCTAAGCTTTCAAAATGCTTTGATTAAGTAGCTAGTTGTCTAGGTGCCATTCAAATGTATTGCTGTGGACACTGTTGAGATGTTGCAATTAAACAGAAATGGTTTGTTTTGGACTATGCAGCTAAGTATCATATGCAAATTACCTTATGTCAGGCTGATGGTAAATCGATAGCTATGGAGTTTGTGTTATATTCCAGAGGAGGAATACCCAAGGAAATACTCACTGACCAGAAGACTCCATTTATATCCAGAATAATGCATCAACTCTGCCAGTGTTTTCAGGTATGGCATTTTAAAAATTCAATATACCGTTCCTGGATAGATGTGTTAGTTGAATGTTTTAAATGAAGAGTAATGTCCACATTGAAAAAGTCATTGAAGAAGACAGTAAAAAATGTTACCAGATAATGCAATTCCTCTTGTTTCTCATTAGTTAATTTCCAGCCAACTCAAAAGGTTTCATTCTGTCTCAGTTATTTCACAGTAGACAGTGTTCTGGACAGTTAGATATGCTAGCAAAACTCATGAAAAAAGAGAAAACCACATTTAAAAGTGCCACAGAATACTATATCATAGCAAAAAATGATCCCCATTGTATGATAACACATGGAAAAAGCAAACACCAAACCACACAACACAAAAATTATATAAAAGACATGCAAGCACCAGGAAATTCAAAGCTAGAGACCAACTGCTAATGTCATTACCCTGCACAGAAAACACATTTTAGCTTTGTGACAAGTACTTTTACAATACTAGGAAAAATTAGTTATGTAAACTACAAGATTAAACAGAATGGAAGAGAAGACAAGATAAAACCATGCAATATCACCTTTCTAAAATCACAGATTGTCATAGCTGGTTTAGTAGCGGTGACTAGCAGATCTGGTGAAGAAAGGTACTGAGCTTTTTTCCTGAAGTTCAGGTAGCCGACACACTATAAGCCACAGAAACAAAGGATATGGGTTTTCTTTTAAGAAACAAAAAAGTGCTATGAGAACTAGCTGGCTATACCTCTCAACCTCATAGTGCAAAAAATCAAACCTGGACAAAACCTGAGGGGCAGACTAAGGCCCAAAAATAGGGACAGATTTTAAATACTGCTGTTATAAACCTTAGAAAGTTGCTAGAATAAAAGGATTTGTCTTTTTTCTGATGGGTATCAAGTCTGAATCACAAATGTATATCATTATTTAGTGACTTCAGTCCTTAGATCATCCAGGTAATTTGCCAGAAAATCATAAATTTTATGAGGAATAGACCAAAAATATGAGGCAAAAATCTGGACAGTTTATAGGTATGTACTTTGCAAATTAGACTTGCTTCAACGAGACCATTATGTAGGAAAATCTCAACTTATTACCATACAAAATTCCACAAACACTACAAATATTCTGTGCTGGAAAGTAATATGAATACTTAAGACAGCATGACATGGGAATCAAAGGAATGGCTCGAGCAGTCCCATTGTGTTAGTCCCAAATCATGATGGAACAATTAGGTTCTGAAATGATTTGAGAAGCTGAACAACATTTCAAGATTTTAACTAATAAAAAGGTTGGTGAAGGCAAAATTGTTCACCACATTAAATCTAGTAAAGAGATACTGGCAGTTCCCTCTAATGGATGAAGCCAGACAAAAGAAAGCCTTTTCAGTGCCAGAAGGTTTATTCTAGTATACTGTCCTTTTTTAATTTATCCAAATGTTTTGCATTTCTAATACCATGATAGGAATGGACCCCATTCCTAAGTCAAAGCATAATTAAAGTTCATGAAATCAGTATTGTTTCACTCTTTGATGTGAGCCAAAAGTGCTCTTCACAGCACCCGCAATGTGCCCGGTAATGACTCCTGCAGTTCGTACAAAGTTACATGTGTTGGTAGCGTATCTAAATAAGAGTTTAGACTCTTTTTTTATAAGACTCATTGCTCCTACTACTATTGGAACTATTTGGGTATCTTTCTTCCACATTGCTCTCGTTTCTGCTTGCAGATCCTGATATTTTATAACTTTATGTTTCTCTGTGCTCAGGACACTGTAGTCACTGAGTGTTGCGAGTTCAGTGATCAATGCTACTCTTGTCTTCTTTTCTGGAACCACTATATCCATTTTTCTAGCATCTATCTTTTGAATTGTTGGCAAAGGATGATCCCATGTGATGTAGACTTCATAATTTTCTAGGATGCTTTGTGGCTCATGTTTCCAGTGCTTTTCAGCCACTTCAAAACCATAATGTTTGCACAATCTCCAGTGCAACAGTCTCACTACATTACTGTGCCTTTCAGTATACGGTCTTTCTGCCATTAGTATGTCAAAACCAGCAATGAGTTGAGCGACTGTTTCCACTCAGTTTTACAAAACCTACATTTGTCTGTTTCTCCCACATGTTCAATGGACTTTGTAAACCATCGTGTATGTAGCTCACTATCTTGAGCCGCCAATATTAACGTTTCATCTCTTGGTTTGAATTCACCTCTCCTTAACCATTCCTGCGTTTGTTCCTGACCAGCATGAGGTTCTTCCCGACGTTTTCTATACTTGCAACTATATTTATGCATTTTCCACATTTCTTGCCTTTTCATCTGATCCTTCACCTTATATTCTTTCTTCTGTTTTTTGGCACATTCAGTTGCTGCTTGATTTTCATCTACTTCTGGTTTTATTTCCATTCCTGCGTGACGCTGATATGCTTCTGCTAGATTAAGCAGGGAAGTCATCTTAGATTTATTTTCCTCTTGTTTCAAAACTTTTACTAATTTGGGTCTCGTGAGGTCAGCTGATATTTGTGGAGTCCCACGATTGCAGATCTGTGCATGTAATCAGATTCAAGGAGGCCCAATTCTGCTTCGGAATAGGGAATATATAATCTGGATATGCACTGATTTTTATAGATCATTTGGTGAGCATGAAGCATCCTTCTTGTTTTAATATCTAATCTGCCCTTCATTTTGGGCAACATGGTATTCCTGCAGCAATTAATATATAAAATCCCAAAAGTCCAGTTCAGATATTCTGCAGTTTACCAATGTAATGTCATGATACAATGATAAAACTGAGACTTCCTTTTAGAGAAGGTACAGGCTGTACAAGACTTTCTGAGATAACATAGGCTAACAGTCAATGTCACTTGGTTAGAAGAATGAAACCGAAATGATATGCAAGAGAAGACTTTATTTCATACAGTAAATACAATAAAATTAACAGGCACTTTCAGACAACTTAAAAGGTGATTTTTAACCATCAAGAAAAATAAATCACCTGTTGTGAATGGTTTAGGTGTAGAATTGTATCAGGCCTGTATAGATTAAGTTACTCCGTAATTATTAAAAATATTGAACTATGTAACTAGTCATGACTGAAAGACTACACTGTCAATTAATTCAAGAAAAGATTACTTTACTGAAAAAAGGTCTAGGAATGATTTTTCACACTATAGACTGCTGTGTGCTGTGTAGTTATTTTTACATTTATAGTATCATAGCTAAGCAGATTAACAATCATATAAATGTAGTAATGAACACAATATATGCTATAATATAAATGTTTATTGATCTCTTCCATCATTCTTCCAAGACAAAGCCTACATTTACAGCTGACACTCCTAATTCTACAAATTAAATAAATTCCTTCAGTAGAATCCAGCACTTTGAATGCTGATGTCATTAATATATTTAACTTAATAAACAGTGGGTAGTTATTTCAAGTTTTGTACCTTCGTTGAAGGTTGTGCGTCAGGGCTGGAAACCCGGCATGTAAAAATCAACTACCAATCATTAGCGGACCGGAGTTCCGCTGTGGCGACCCCTAACCGGGAAAAGCCAAAAGACACAACAACAACAACAACAGTTATTTCAAGTTTTGTACTATTTTATTTTTCCAGGTTGTCATGCAATTCAACATTTGCAGTGTCTAACTTAAGCTGCTTTTGGAGTCAGTGCTATGAATCCTATACTGTATTACTTGCAATATGCATTAACAGTTATAACTGCTAATGAAAATCCCATTCATATAATAGGTTATGCTGGTGATTTGGTGGTACTGACTTTCAATTATTCTAAGATATACCTAGATTTAGAAAGAGCTTTTGAATTTTACAATATATAATAAATTGAAAACATAACTATGGTAAATTTGTAGAGTTTGGCTGTCCAATGGCAGAATCCCACAGGGCTCTGTATTGAGCCCACTCCTTTTTGGCATCTATTTCTTTGAAATGGAAGCAAATGCTGAAGGTTTATGGCTGACTAAGTTTGCAGATGATTGCAAGCTGAGGGTTATCATCAAATCCCCTGCAGACACTAGCATTCAAGAAGGTTTATCACTGACTAATAAATGGTGCCAAAGCCATGGCCTTAAACTCAATGCTAAGAAATGCATAACTGTACCCTATTGGAAATGAACCATCCTGGCTAATTACTATGTTGATAATACACCCTTAAGAGTTGACCCAGTGGTCAGGGATCTGGGCACGCATTTAGACAGTAGCCTTACCTTTGACAACAACTTGGTCACAGTGATGGGAACATCCTTTATGTTGCACAATTTATAAGTAGGGGCATGGGATCAAGGTCCAGAGATGTCATTATTCCATTGTACTCCACCCTTATCAGACCAGTCATAGAGTACAACACTCCCCAGGCATATGCAGCAACTAGAGCAATCTCAAAAATCTCTTACAAAAAGAATACAATGTGTAACAAACCTGCCTTATGCAGATTGCCTTAAAGCCCTTTTCCTCTACTCAGTCTCCTATAGAGTGCTGAGGGGTGATCTATACCTGGCTTCCAAGATTGTCAAACCTCACACTTTTGAATCTATAACATATTTGTAAGTCAAAAATTACCAGAAGTGCAACTTCTAGGGACCTGAAGTTTGTCTGTGACTTAAAACGAACATGCTGGAGAAACAGATGTGTCCCAGAGACTGTCCTTCTTATGGAACAGGCTTCTCATCCATGTGAAGCTGAGTTTGTCTATTACCTAGTTTAAGTACAACCTAGAAAAGTGTATGGGGAATAGGAAATTTACACCAGGCCTGGCACCCATGTCCTTAATGACAGAGGTAGCATATAAATGTCTGGCTTCAATGTTGTATTTGGATGCAGGACATCATTATTCTTTCAAGAAAACTTGGCAAGGCTTAGAAAGGCCACATGGAGTGTTAGATTAGTAACAGTGTATGAGTCTATAAACCTATCAGCATGACTGTGGGATCTCAAAAGTGTAGCAGATTATGTATTCTGGAGTCTATGTTTTTTATATATATGTATATATATATATATATATATATATATATATATATATATATATATATATATATGGGTCTACATCAAAAGAACAAAAAAACACATTACTGAGGATGGAATGAATGAGTCAACATCGCTGAAACTGCACTTGCACAAATGACTGGAATGTAAAATAATTCCACAAAGAGGCAAGTCACCAGTGCAGTCCCTCAGGGCTTCATGCTGGGCTGATTCCTCTTTGGCATCTACTTCTTAGAAGTCAAGGCCAGTGCCAAAAGCTCTGGCTGACCAAGTTCACAGACTGCAAACTGGGAGTAGTTGCAGGATCACCTGAAAACACAAACATGTTATGATGGGGTCTAACGCAGACAAATGACTGGTTCTAAAGCCACTTATTCGACATCAATGCCAAGAGATGCATTGTAGTACCTTTTGGGAAGTTGGCCGCCCTATAAAACTATGTCATCAATAAAACACCCCTAAGAGTAGACCCACTTCTCAGGAATCTGATAGCACATGTAGACAGTATCCTGGCATTTGACCAACATGTGTTCAAGGTAGTAAGGAAATCCTTCTATGTTTCTCAACTTATAAGTAAGGGCATTGCATCTAGGTCCAAGGAAATTATTGTACCACTATACTCAGAGCTCATCAGACCCACCATTGAATATGATGCCCCTTCGGTATGTAGCTGACCAGATGCATACAGCAACTGTAACATCTAGAAAGGCTCCATACATAAAAGATGCATAAACACAATGGCATATACTGATCATCTCAAAGCCCTTTCTCTGTCTTCTGATTCCTACAGACTACTGAGGGGTATCCTTAGATCGCTCTCTGATTATCCTTTTACACACCTGCAAAACAAACAGAATTAAAACTTTTAGATCTAAAGACCAAAATTTTGCTTGCAACATAAATAAGACATGCTGTAGAGAGACAGATTGCATCTTAGAGAATTCCTGTTATTAAGAGTAAGTTCCCCATCCATGTGAAACAAAGACCCTCCCTGAAAATAACACTATTAAAGCGTAACTTAGACCTTTGATTAGGAAACTGAAAATTAAATTCTGGTCTGATGCCTATGTCTCTGATGGACAGAGGCAGTCAGTAAATCATGTCATATCTTATAATCTCCCCTTATATAAACATCTAAAATATATAGGACACTTTTGGGTTGCATAGTTCCTTTTTAGGCAAGGCCAAACTGGAAAACCTTCTGACATTGCAGAACCAACTCAAGCGCATCTAAAGGTGCTACTACTCGAAGCCAGGAGTCTAAACAAGAAACTCCACGCCTTCCATGATCTCACCCTGAAGAATGCAGACATCTGTGCGGGTACTGACAACTGAGACGTGGTTTAAAGCTGCAGAGAGCTACAGCTCCTTCCACACAATTAGGCCAGCTACTGCACTAAAGGTGGAAGTGTTTACATTTTTGTCAAAAACAAACAATGCTCAAGGCTGTTCAAACAGTATGATTCTCTTGAGCTTTTCTGTGTCTAAAGTTACATACCATATCATTACAAGCTATAGGTCTCCATCCTTGACTCACAAAGCCCAGTACTCATATATAAACTTACTGCAAACACTCACATTGAACCCAACACCATATGGGAATCATACACAATCCCAAACTTGGAGGCCCAGAGGTTCCTGGACTTTGTAAACTGAAATACCTACCCGTAGTAATATAGTCCAAACATCTACTAGGGATGCAACCATACCGGATCCAGTCCTAACATGCATGAAGGCATACTGCACCCTCACAGAGTAATGTCTTCTCTGGTAAGGTCAAAACATAAACCTGCCCCCTTTGAAATAAAAATAAAAATAAAATCTGGACACCAGCTAACCCTGGAGCATTTAGCAACTGTTCTGAAGCAAACGTTCTATTATTTAATGATGAACAGGCAAAATTTCAAGCTCCCAAAATCTTGAGAACATACCTGCCAATACTGAATTGTTCACAGAATCACTGTACAATCATGTTAATAGATTCATAGCGACAGCTGTGCCTATCAGAAATAAGGTCAAAGCAAACTCAAAAAACAAGCCACCGTGGTGAAATCCCAATATCAATAGGTTGTACAACAAAAGGAAGAAACTGATAACAATTAGGAAGTGCAATCCCAGCAAGATAAAACTCTCTTCAAGCTAAACAAACAACTCAAAGGTAAAGCAAGGCTACCAAAGCCAAATTTGAGATAAAAATAATTACCAAGACCAAAAACAACCAAAAGGCATTATTTAGTAATGTCTGTCTACAAGTCAACCTCAAAAGCAGTGCAAAACAATGTACAGAACTGATTATAAATGGAGTCATCTACAGTAAACTTTTAGATGTAGCAGATCTACTGACTAATAAATTCAGCTCCAGTTTTACCCCCCCCTTTCTCTCTCTCTCCCCCCACCAGCCACCTCTCAGGAAACACCATCTAACATACAACATAAGACTGCATCAATGGGTTTAGATAATATTCCAGGATGCCTTCTAAATTGCATGAAACACAACCTCTCAGGATCACTGGAGTCACTATTTAACCATAACCTTCAGACAAGCATTGTGCCACACAGATAGAAACTGCAGTGGTCATTATTCTGCACAGGGGTAGGCCATATACAGAGCCCAGAAACTAAATACCCATAAGTCTGACTAGTCTCATATGTAAAGCCATGGAAAGAATTATCATGGAAATGATTGATAATGACATAAGAAACCTTCAGGCACTGGATCCAAACCTGTTTGGCTTCATCAAGGGTAAATCATGCCTACTCAATCTGGTGGCTTCTTCGAGAAAGTCACCAAGGCAAAGGAAGAGGGCAAAATGGTGCATAATGACTGCCTTGATCTGGCCAAGGCATTTGATACTATACCACATTTGAGCATAATAGACAAACTCAAGGATAAGGTATAAACCTGCGTGTTATGCACAGGATAGCAAGCTGGGTCTTAGGACATCGGAAGCTAGGGTAGGGTAGTCCATCTACACAAAGTGGATGGTCACAAGCAGTGTTCTTCAGGGCTCTGTGATGGGTCCACTTCATTTTGGCATATTTTTCTCTGAAGTCAAGGTCATTGTCAATGGCCCCTGCTTGACCAGGTTTGCAGATGATTGCAAACTAGGAGCAGTCATAGAATCCCCCAAGACACTAATATCCTCCTGGAAGGGCTGACACAGACAAATAACAAGTGCCAGAGACACAATTTAAAATCCAATGTTAAGAAATGCATAATAATACCTTTTCAGAGGATGGCTAGCACAAGAAACTACCTGATTGATAGCACACCCCTAACAGTGGACCCAGTGTGATATATCTAGACATTAATCTGGCTTTTAACCAGCATGTGTCTAGGTTATTCTATGTTGCTCAACTTATAAGCAAGCATATAATATCTAGGTCCAAGAAAGTCATTGTTCCACTGTATTTGGTATTCATCAGACTTACAATTGAATTCAACTCTCCCTTCGGTTTGTACCTGACCATGCACATAGAATAACTGGAACATCCACCGAGGTTCCTCACAAAAAGAATACAGGGATTTAACAGCATGTCATATGCCCATTGCCTCAAAGTCCTTTCCCTATATTCTGTATCCTGCAGACTGTTAAGGGGCAATCTATACATGAAATACAAAGCATCCTTGGTCCCACTCTGATGGAACCTTTTGCATGTCCACAAAGCACATAACATCGGAACTACCTGGTCTAGGGATTTAAACCTTGCTTACAACATAAATAGGTCATGTTAGAGTGACAAGTATATGTCTCAGAGAATACCCCTTCTTTGAAACAAGCTTCCCATCCATGTGAAGCAGAGTGTTTTCCTACCCTAGTTCAAGAGTAACCTGGACCAGCAGATGGGGAACTAGAAATTCATCCCTTGTCTGGCACTTATCTCTCTAAATGACAGAGCCAAACTGTAAATGTTTTATCACACATGCCCTAGCTTACATATACTCCTTAAATAGCATTTAGGGGACCAAAACTTTTTAGAAGTATTTGGGATGTGTGGCTGGACTTAAAAGGGTCCTTGTTATTATCAGCCAAGTATACACCTATGAACTTGTGAACCTAAGGCTGCCCTTTTTCAGTTCCAAGTCTTTATATACATGATGATTAAAATGGCTGAGGTTGTTTTATTGAGGTAATTTCATATGAAACTATGCTGGATAACATTCAGTAACAATTTCAGTAAACATTTGGCTACTGAAGAAATATGTACTTATATATGCCTACAGTCTGCCCAGCAGCAAAGGGTGGACATACAGTGGCTTACTTCATGTATAAGTATGTGACTTTTCTAAAAGACATATGAAAACACTACTTCCAAAAGGATGAATGACTGGAATACAGTACAGCAGAATTAAATATGCCCAGTAACAGCAAGAGTGAAGATTTCAGTTTCAATTCATTATACATACACCTTAGCTATCCAAAATAGAACAAGGGTGAAGTAAATGCTTCTCAATTATCAGTTAAAAAGATAAAATAGAAAATCATAAATTCCAAAACAGCATTAAAATACTTCTACTAAACATCAGAAAACTGAGATTATAATGCTGGCTTTTTATCCATAAAAAAATAAGATTAATATACAATAATTTTAGTTGTTATTACAATAATTAATTTTCTCTGTCGATTGCTTGTTTTTAGTTACATTAATCATATTTATTCATTTATTCTTTTATCCAGTACCAAGTTTGCTCTGCTCAGGGCAGAAGGCCTTATTAATATTTTCTAAAATTGGGACTAATAACTTACACAATTTCTAACAAAACTGTTAGATAAAAAAAAAAAGACTTACCATCCCACACCTCTTAACTGTCCAGATTTTTTCAGAATGTCCAGAGTTTTGTCTCATATTTTTGGTCTGTTTCTCATAGAATTTGTAGTTTTCTGGCAAATTACAGAGGATATATTCACTATATAATGACTTATATTTCAATTTCAGATTTTATATCCTTCTGAAAACTCAAGCAAATACAAATCCTGTTATTCTACCAACTTTCTAAGTTTATTAGAGCAATATTTAAAATCTGTAACTATTTTGGGCTTTTGATCCTTACCCATTATTGTAGGCTTTGTCCAGATGTTATGCATTAAATAGTTGAGAAGTATTGTGTCAGCAAATAAACCTCACTGTCAAGGTGGCAATTGAGATCGCCCTCAAGATTCAATAAAATCTGTGTAGGCTCCGTGAAGAGCCTACATGGAATGTGCCCATGTAAATAGTCATGGTCCCTCCTTGGCAGCTTGCTATACATATTAATTATGGTGCACTGCCGAGGGAGAGCACGGTAACACAGATTTTGAATCCATGTAAGCAACACTGTAGAAGCTGTGCCATATTTGTGGACTGTCCAGAAAACGTCTGGACAGTTGGTAAGCACAGCACAGTACCTTAATTTTTTTTCTTTTTTACGTTTATGTGCTTGCTTGTGCTGTGTGGTGCATTGTGCAACTCTGCTTAGCATTGCTCACATATACAGTAGACATCTGCTAGGCATTTAAAAATAGAGACTAGATGTAATCAATTTTAATTATTTTTTTCATGTGCTTGTTTGCCTGGTGCATTGCGTTGCTTAGTGATGCTGAGCAGTGCTTATATATATATATATATATATATATATATATATATATATATATAGATATATATAAAAATAGAAACTGGATGTATTCATTTGTTGTAGTCCTGTCTTACAGGCACCTTTGTAATATATGTGAAGGTATACAAGTTTCCTTCACTATCTTGCTGGATAGATTGATGCATGACCTACAATCTAGTAATTCCTGGGACTGAGTCCTGAGCAGTCGTACTTTTTACGTTTATTGCTGTGAAATGTATCAGGTGACTGAAATATCAGTTTTATTTAAAATTGAAAAAAATGATGCCAACCAGTGCTTAATCATAGTCGACAGTCTATTCCTGTTTGCGCATTGCTAAGCCTTGCTTACACATGATTTGTGTGAGTTTGCGCAATGCTAAATGGCATGGCCCTTTTTTGAAAATTACAGCATGGCATGTAAAGGTAAAAATGCAACCTATTTAAGGCCAATAGGTGGAAATTTCACATCATTCACTGGAGTCTTAACTTGGCTGTGGATATGTCTGGTGCTGTTGGTGAAGGAGTGCACTTTCATGTGCAGAAGTGGAGAGTACAGGAATCCAGAGTTTTGTTGGACTCCTGATTAAGAATTATAAACCCTGGCTGCTGCAGAGCAAATACCAGGGCTTGAAGTGTAAGTCTGAGGCCTGGGATCATTTGGCCAGGGAACTTACTATTGCTACTGGTATCCCCAGCACTTGTGAGCAGTGTCATCACCACTATGAATACCTGAGGTGTAAGAAGTGGGGACCATTGGACACCTGGATCCAAGAAGCTAGCACTGAGCAAACTCCACAGATGTGTAAGTATATTTGCCAGTAATTTAGAAATATACAAGCTGAATCTGTGCAAAACTGGTATGCATAATGGTTTGCTTCTCTTACCACAGTTGCAGAAGAGAGGGCTTCCAATGTCCAGTTCCATGCAGGACGCTTGGCCTGGATGAGGCAACTGTGTGGTAAGTAGGAAAACATCAAAGTAATAACTTAATGCATAATGTAATTATACAACAAATTAATTACAGAATTTGCAGTTTTAACTGTCAGGTATGACATACTTGGGACATCTTACATCTTTATTAATGTGTCACTGCCTACCTGAAATGGTAAAGCAAGTTAAAGCAAGTAAGCATGCAGTACTGTGTAGTATAGCTTCCAAACATCAGTTAATGTTGGGGTCTAGCCAGATTAAATGTCACTGTTCTGGTCTGCTCATTGTCTGAAATATGATGCAGGTTGCACTCAATAAATGAACAGGGTATATGGGTTAATTAACAGAAGTCCTAAATAGCTATCCATGGTCTACATGCCAGAGTTGAAACAACATTAATCAATAAATTTTAAAGGGTGATGGCGCTTTGAAAAGTAATGTTTTCAAATAAAGTGTTCACTATTCCTGTATTCACTGCATGTGTGTTCTAATCTGACACCAGTCAAGTGTTACATGTAACTGGATAAATAATGCACCGAAAAACGTCAGAAATAAATATAGTGCAATACTGAAAGTAAAGTTCAAGCCTGAATTCTGCTCATTTTGTCTGAATAATGCAGTATATTCCATTCAGTCAATGACAATGGTATATGGGTAAGTTAACTGAAGTCCTGGACAGCTATTCATGTGTCTAAATGCCAGAAAAAAAACATTATCAATAACGTTTAAAATGAGATTGTGCTTGGATAAGTAATCTTTTCAAATAAGTGTTCATTATTCCTGTATTCACTGTCTGTGTGTTCTAAGCTGACACTAGTCAGCTGTTACATATAAACTAATAAAGAACGCAGCAACAAAGTTCAGAAATGTATGTAGTGCAATATACGGATTAGGTGTCAAGCTTCAGTTCTGATATTTTTCCCTGAAATATGCTGTAGATAGCACTCAGTAAATAAATGGCATATACAGTTAGATTAGCATATATCCTACCAGCCATAATTGCGTGTAACTGCCAGAGTTCATGTGACATTAAGCATTACAGTGTAAATGGAGATGGTGCTTTGATAACTAATGTTTTCAAATAAAATGCTCATTATTCATATGGTCACTGCATTTGGTTTCCAATCTGATACCACACAGCTATGCATGTGTGTAAATGTACGATTTCACACAAAATGTTGCAAAAAAAGTCTTAAAGGAGATAAAGTTTTGAAAATTCATTATATTCAAAGTGCACATTTTTCCTATAGTCACTGCCTGTGGGCTCTAATCCCATTGCACCTGACTGAGAAATGGCCAGCTGTCTAGTGTGATTAGTGTACAAAAACATACCTCTCAACTGTCAATGATTTTTGCAGAATGTAATCATTACTGCCCCATATATCTGGTCCTTGATTAGCAGATACATGACATTACTTGGAATACAATTTATTGACAAATCTATTATCAGAACACCTTGCTACTAATGTATAAGCACACTACATAAAAATGCTCCCTGTAGGTGCCTTTGTACCAGCATTTAGTAGGACTTGGCCCACAATGTCCCATGCTGACAGTATAAGAAATATGTACATGCAACATGTATACAATATTTGCAGTCACTGTAATCACAATTGAAATCTTAAATATGTAGAAGTATGTAGTAGTAGTCTGTGAAGTAATATTACCTGCAAAGTTATTGTTTTTTTCTCCTGTCACCCCACCTCTTCTCTTCTTTCATTTATTAATTATATGTATTATTATGAATTGGATAGTAATATTATTTGTAACTACCTCTTATGTTGGCCTTACATATAATTTTATATTGTTTTGCTGTTAAAATACTTTCATTTATGTTATTTATTGTTGTGTTCTTCATTATATTCCTTTCAATTTCTTTTGATTAAGCAATGTTATTTTCTATTATGTTAATACTAACATTTGTCTGGTTATGTTTATTTTTACCTTATGTTTATATTTAATTTACTACAGCCAGTTCCAGCCAATCCACCTACCTTGGCTCCTTGACCATGGTATCAGGGCCCAGCACATCTGGGCCGCAGCCTGGCAACACCCCCTCTTCTGTCCCTGCACTACCTGGACCATCGGGTAGTTCTGATCCACAGGGTGGAGTTGGTCCCCATCTGGGAGTGGAAGTGTAGGGGGTAATTATGTCACCTGTGTGGAACTGCCAGTCATAGTGAATGCCTTCGGTGAATAGAGAGCATGCTGTCCATTCTGGTGGCATCTTCGCACCGTGAACTGGCGTCAACCACTGCCTCCACAGGAGCAGTGAAAGTACAGTGCTAACAGTCCCATGGGGTGAGGACTTGAGTCACACTGCTTCAGTGTCTTACATCTATGGGACTGGGATTTCACAAAACCCTCCCCAACCAAGGTGTTCACCCCCCTCTTGTGTCACACACCAAACCTGTCTGCTGTTTTGTCTGTCTTGTCTTTCTGCAAAAGCTTCCTCACCTTCCCAATGTACCTCCCCCAAATGTACCTATGTCCCTTCCCCAACATTCCACTCTCACCTTAAAAAAATGGGCACCTGTCCCCTCCAAAATATTGTTCTATACATAACTGTCCATGTCATGCATGTGTGCACTGGACACATTGAATTTAGTCCAATTAGATTGACAATGCAGTTACATTGTCCTCACCCCTATCTCTGGGGATCACAGTCCAAATTTAGCTAAAAAATCTGTTAAAGTCCACAGTTGTTGCAGTACAGGAAATGGATAACTGTGGTTCTTTCCTACACCCTTTCTGCACATACATACTTGTCTTTCACTATGTTTTCCCCTGCTTGCACCCCATTTCACCACTGTCCTACCACCCCATTTTTAATTTCTTTAAAGTTTTTTTGTGCGTTAAGCTCAACTAAATGGTGCTATATTGATACGTGTTGTGAAAAAATGTTAACCATGTTCTAAAAGTACACCTGCATCCAATTTCAATCCCAGGACCACAGTACCTGCAGAACAGTGCATCAACCCACCAAGCTACACAGCTGTTAATTGCCACACGTGTTTTATGCAAAACATAATAACTACCATCTTTCTGTCAATAAGTGTGTTTAAGCAATGCTGCGGATCATGCCACATTGTGCAAATTTGATAAAAGAGTAATAGAAAAATGGAAATGTAACTTGAACTCTGGTATAGGAATATGTCATTAAAGGAGATACAGCCAGCTCAGCTATCTGGAATTTTGTAAGTGGTTGTGTGTCATTTGTGAATGACAACATGCTCGTACAAGATACTTGTTTTACAGATGTATTAGAATTGTATGTCATATTGTACAGATGTGTGCTGAAGAAATACTTTGTAAAGTACTGAGCAGAAATGTATATGCACTACTGTAACCATTCAGATGTATATATTTTAACTGGGGAGACTTAAAATCAGGAGATTAACTTGCAGAACTTCAGAAGAATAGTTGATATTAAGTTACTTTATCCAAAAGAAACCACACAGAAAACTAAGAAAAAGATGTTGGTAAGTCAGCTCCAAGGGCTAGGCACATGCAGGTACAAAAGTTCAGGTAACTGTAGGTTATAGTCCAATCCAATGTACTCAATACCAGAAGTTATAAAAACACTGCTTTATTCACCAAGCCAAAATAAAAGTAAAACGCTGCACCAGCGTTTTTCGTTCTGATAAATATCAGAACTTCTTCAGACAACCAACAACACTAGTTCAAAGCATTTTAAAACAAAGCACTAGGTTAAGGCAGATGTCAGTAATTACATTAACTGCTGTATCCCTTGTGTTTAAAGCGATACACTCAAATAACTTATTTTATGTAATACTGAACCAGAAGTTTTTTAAAAGACTGACCAAAATTCTCACTTAAAAGATTTTACATTAAAAACATGAAAAGAAGTCACTGTTATAATATTATCATATCATATCTAAATTCTTCTACTTGCATCTATACTTTAAAACTACACACAAGTACTACTAAAAAATCATATATAATAAAACCTTAAACTATGCTAATACTAGTAAGTATTGCTAAGTACTGCTTACTTACAAAGCTGTGTTTTGGTTCTAGTTACGCCTTCAAGGGCATTCAATGACATACACAAACAACAAAAAGAAAATGAACTATCTCAGTAAACTTTTTATCTTTAAAATACATGAAATTGAGCAACACTCATTTAACCCTGGGTCTCTGTTTGCAGCTAAACGAAGCTGCCACGCTAATTCTTTCTTTTCTAGTTAAGTTACTTTATGGCTGGGCCAAAAACAAAAGAGATGTTTTCATTCAGTTTCAGTGCAACAGGAGACATAATGTCTATAACTAAAAGTTTTTTTTGTATTGTCTTTAAAAGTGGAGAAATATAAATTATTTTCTAACTTTCACCATTTGCCAAAAGATCTGAGGTCTATGTATTTTCACAGGTAGATTCTAAATGCTACCAGCTGGAGTGGGGGTTTTCACCTGGGGTAGTCAGATGACAAGAAGTGATGTCATGCTGCAAAATATCCCAGCAGAAATATTTGGGATATTAATTTAGGAATTCTCTGAGAGATAGATTGGGCATTTTGTATTTTGTCTTTGACCTGATGAGAACATCCACTCACCACATCTGCCTGCTTGCTCTGTAAGTAAGTTAACTAGGGTACAATACGTTCTTTTGGATACAGTCAGGAATATAGTGAATTATAGCTTAGATGTTTTCTTTATTTTTGAGACTGTCCTGCAAAGTTGTTTTAAATATATCCTGTGATTTCGAATGCTCATGTAACTGTGATTATTTACTGATTATTTTCTTGTTCTTTTATTATTTATTAAATATATTTAAACCTTTCATTGAGGCTGATATTTATAAGACATATTTAAGTTCAAAGAGTACTGCATATTTATTTGGTGACACTGTGGGCCACTCCTGATAGCCTTGATCTTGGTCAAACTACCATTTGAATTAGTAGTAACATTACACAGTAAGACTGGACACCCTTTGTTAAGGGCCTTAAAGTAGCTAATAAAGAGTTGGCTGGTGGCAGTAGTAACTACCTTATAGTCTGGGCAAAAGAGGCATAGCTAGTAAACCTGTGCCAGCCTTTCCTAGGGGTGTGCGTGTTTGTGTATAAATCAAGTCTCAAAGAGAGAGTGTGTGTGTGTGTGTGTGTGTGTGTGTGTGTGTGTGTGTGTGTGTGTGTGTGTGTGTGTGTGTGTGTCAGCTACTTGGGCAAGGACACAAATCACTGGTTGAACAGAGAGAGTGCCGGAGGTCTTGGCTTGGCCACTCAGCTGAGATCTGAACTCTATAGCTGTGCCAGTGGGGAGTCTTATATGGGATCTGGAAAGACGGAGACACCAGCCTCAGAATGACTGTGGTCTTTGTGTGTTCTTAAGGGAAATTGCACTTTACTGTATGTGCACTTCTCATCCTCCCAAATACATCCCCCACTGGTGCTAGTGGTAAAGATTGAGGCTCCTTGATTACTTGGCAAGTGGTGGAGCATCACAGAATACATCACTATAAATCTAGGCACACAATAATGGATGTAAGTGAGGTCTCTAACAGCAGGTAACTGTGCAATTATATCTGCAACATTTAAAAATACACCTGCTAAAACATTACTGGAAAAATAAGGTGTTTATCTCGGACTCTGGTGGAGAAATACATCCCTCTAAAGCCATACCCAGAATAATGGATATAAATGAGATATGTAGCAGCATGTAAGTGTGCAATTATATATTGAAAAATACACCAGGTATAACAGTGACTTGTAGCTCAGTCTAATAAATGCTTTAAAAACATTACTTTCTGGTACACATGGCCCTGGTTTCAAATCCAGCGGTGTCTAGCATTTCAAATACATGTATCACCATTGTAAATTCTGTTATGTATGACTGTCTCATCACCTGTTTATCCAATCAAAGCATTTCAGTTGGACTGTCTGCTTTTCAATGGTGGAGGTCAAAGGCCTGCAGGTAGAAACTCAGTTATATTCCTATTACAATACTAGAAAGTGCATAGAGTGTCAGGTCATGCATTACTATGCATTCACAGAGAATTTTTTAAGTTATATAATTCAAACGAGGCCCAGTAATATCAGACTGCAGCACACAATCATTTGCTACTGATGTTGCAGATTAGCACAGCTGCACAAGTAATATACACAAATGGAGGTCATGCTAGCAACATGTTTTGCCAGCACTCATTTCAGAAGACTACCATAACATAACACATGGCTTAGCAGTTGTCCAAATGGTTGACATAATGGTAAACTTACCCCCTGCCTTGTTCAAAAACACAACAAACATGTTGCCTTTTACTCTGTTAATGATACATATTGCCACCATCCTAGTTGCATCGTCACCTTTTGCATGATTGCTACACTGTTGCCTATGAGATGTGTATTCAAGCATGGAATACTGACAGCCTTCCTTAATTGCTGTATCTGTACATATTGTACATCTACGTATGTGATCCTGACGTGTTCTCATTATTTTGTATTTCAGGTGATAACATGCACACCAGATGTTGCCCACTTTTCATTGAGGTGGAAAGCAACCTCATAACTGAGTCATTATGACAACACTACCAAGTCTTGCTGTCTAGAGGGAGGCAAATAAGCAAGAGCGACAAGCCTTGTGGGATGAACTGGTCCATTACATAAATGCTATGAGGCATCAAAATCATACATATGAGCAGGTGTAACACTGCACACACAGACATGATACACTTGGAATGCAGACAGGCAGCGGATTTTGGCCAGAGATCATCAGGTCACTGGTAGTGGGCCTGCAGCAGAACAAGCTCTGACAGCCACTGAGGAATTCCTGGCAAACCTTGCAACACAGGACAGCTCCCAGACTTCCATCACACCATATGTCGTGGATGTGGGTGCCACCATTTCCACCCAAGAGGAGCATTTGTGTATGTGTAGTTGAATCAGCATCAGAATACTGTAGCATTTAGTGTGTCATGCTGCACATAGTTTTATGTGGGTGTCAGGTGTTTTATGGGGTGGGAGGAATAGGTTATGAGATTGTGACGCACATACCTGTTATTATAGCAGCTACTGCAACTGGGGGATATCTGGGCATACTACCAATGTTATGCTGTAACATGTGGTGCTGTTTACATTGTCTCTACCTCAATTGTTTTTCAGGACCATCAGGAATAAGAAGAAGCCATGCCCCTGCCACTGGTAAATACAAAACATTTTTGTCACAGGTATCAATTTGCTAGAAGATAATAGCTAAAGTGTCATCTCAGGCCTGCTGGATGGATAGATGTACTGTCTGATGATTGAAAAACTTGGGGATATGTTCTGACGGTAGATACTGTGGTCATACTTAGGCCTTATAGGTGTGACCACAGTGAATGATTTCACAGTATTGACAAGACTTTTCAGATGGCTATTCCTGTAAACTATTTAGAGTTCTGCAGAATGTCAACAGTGCACATAATTGATGTATTACTCGTGAGAGTCCGGTTTAAAGAGCTGTTATTCTGAAATACTTACAAATGTGGGATACAAATTAATGACCGCAGATCCTACTATCTCAGATTGTGAGTTGTACAAGTCTGTAATAGTAACATCAGTGTATACAGCTTAACATATATTGAAACATAGGACTGCAGATCATAGTATTGCAGGTATTAATGTGATACTTTCCCCTTTATATCACAGGTGACCTGGGAGGTTGGTGTTTGTCCCCTTCACAACCTGATGTCAGTGTCTCTTCAGACTCCGATGATGATAGTGAATCCAAAAACGGACCAGCAGAATAGTAATACAGCTAAAATAAATTTATTGTAGAAATCAATGCCATTTCTGATAAATAAATGGCTTGCAAACTGGTTTCGGCTATAAAAAGCCTTCTTCAGTGCTGAGACACAAATATTCAACAGTTAAGCAGCTCCAACATCCTGGTATTTTATAGAGACCTTTAAAGGCATATTACAGAAAAAAGGATAGTTATTTGATTGTATAGACATATCGTGAGAAATTACTAATAAATCTTGTCAATAGAAACATAATACCCAAATCACCAAAAATAACATGTGTACATCAGAAAATATAAATAAGATTCTGCAATATGCACAAGTAAATAGGCTAGCATATTATTGCATTTCATTTAGTCAAGGTTTGAACAAGGCCCCTAACCTGGTTATCCACATAGTTTCCATATTATTAAGTTTATTATGCCATCCTGCTTTGAAATTCCTATGCATTTGTATTTTATCTATAATGATAAATTTAAAAGGAGCAGTTGGATGATTAATGGTGTGTTTATAAAGGGCATTGGACAAATGGTGGTTTCTAATGGCACTAAGGTGTTCACTAATTCTCAGTTTGAATGGTCTGGACGTCTGACCAACATAAAAGGAAGAATAGGTGCATGTAGCTAGATAAATGACCCAGTCTGAGCTACAGTTCCCAAAAATGTTAATCTTGTATACCTGAGATGTGTTTTTGCTTGAAAATTCCTTTGTTTTAAGGATGTGTTCACAGGCACTACAATGCCCACAAGGGAAACACCCCACCAAAGGGTCACCAAATAAGGTGGTTTGAACTGTTGTCACTGGTGTATATCTCTTGTAGTGAGTTAAACGAGAATGTATAGTGCGACTCCTACGGAATGAGAAGGCACATTCGTCTGGTAAGATGTCATTCAGAAGTTCATGACACTTAAGTATGTCCCAATGTCTGTTCATGATTTCCCTAAATCTGGATGTGTTGTTCCCGAAAGTGGTTACAAACCTAATCGGCTGTACAGAATTTAATGTTTCATCATACTTCAAATGTTGGTATTGTAATAGGGTTGAGTGTGCCATCTGCCTAGTCTGGTCAATAGTTTGAGAAATACGATTCCTGGAATATCCACGGTTGATAAGCCTATTTGACAGGTCTTGTTCACAAACTTGATGTTGTTCTTCTGATGAGCATATGCGTTTCATATGCAAAAATTGGGATTTTGGAATATTTCGGATGATGTGGCGGGGGTGAGAGCTTGATGCATGTAGCAGTGTATTATATTGAGGAAACTTCCTATGTACACTAGTGTCCAATGTGTGATCTTGCAGTCTAGAAATAACAACATCCAAAAAAACAATCTCTTGATATTCTATATTTAGAGTGAATTGTATATCCCAAGGGTTGTTATTAAGATACCTTACAAAATCAAACACATGGTCCTTATCCCCACGCCACACCATCCAACAATCATCTAGATATCTTCTCCAGATGTCCAAATCATTAATATGCAAATTGTGATGTGCATCATAAATAAATGATTGCTCAAAAAATCCCATAAATAAGTCAGCATATATGGGGGCAAAGGAAGCCCCCATTGCTGTACCTTTGATCTGCCAATATGGTTGTCCATCAAAGTAAAAAATGTTTTTACACAACGCATACTCAGTTAGTTTGACAAGAAAATTGTTGAAACCAGTGGAATATAATTCCGATTTGTCCAACCAATAAGAGATCAGCTATGCCAGCATCATGGGGGATGCACATATAGAGAGATGAAACATCTAAGGTACATAACCACCAATCCGCTTCTAATTGTGAATCCTGAATGATGTTAAGAAATTCCGTGGTGTCTTGTATCCTTGATCTTACATGAGACAATAACGGTTTCAAATAATACGTGAGGAAAGCGGATAGTGGTTCAGTAAGACAGCCTCTCCCAGAGACGATGGGGGGTTAGTAGAGTGTTTATGGATTTTAGGAAGAAGATATAAATATTGCGGCATAGGCTCTACCACTTTAAGTTGTTTACAAACCTGTTTGCTGATAATACCTTCTTCTGTCGCTAGATCCAAAAAATAGTCTATCTGTGCCTTAAAATTAGGGGTAGGATCCACAACCATCTTAATATAAAAACGAGCATCAGACAACTGTCTGTAAGCCTCAGCCTTATATTTGCTGTAATCCATAGCAACAATGCCACCCCCCTTGTCAGCCGGAGTAATGACAATGTCATGTGTGAGTTGACGTTCTGTTAATGCAGATCTCTCTGCTTGAGTGAGATTATTTGTAATAGGTTGGTATCTACTAGAAAAGTGTAAATCTTTGATGACACATTCCTTAAAAATAGAAACATGTTTATCCATGGGTGGTGTAAATTCTGATTTGCCAAATCTGAAACCAGTAGATCTTTGAGTAGAATCATGGTCTGAAAAAAATATTTTAATATTAACCAATCTACAAAAATCATTAAAATCTTTTAACAAACTGTATTCAGAAACAGGTGAAGTGGGGACAAAATTAAGACCTTTATTTAATACTTGATTATGTTCAGGTGATAATTCAAAGGATGAAATGTTGTGTACATTATTCACTATTTCACAATCTGTTGTAATAGAGCTTGTAAACTGGATGTTCCTGTTTCTGTTTCTATGCTTTCTGCCCCCCCTACGTGTCTTGCGTCTAAAGGGTCACACTGTGTTTTCTTAGCAGCAGGGGACACCTGGTGTGAAGGTACATCTTAGTCTGTAGCAGAGGAAGTTTCGTCCTCTGACGTACCGCTAAGGGTAGATTCTGTCCTTCTTAATATTGATCTGGGCCTCTTTCTACCATGATTGCTTTTGTTAACTTTGTCTGTGAACCTGACATTCTTAGATGTAACGAATGGTTTGCCTTTGTCATAGTCCGACAAGTCTCTGTTAAATTTGTGTGTTTTTCTCTTAATCAATTGTTGTTCCAAATTGCCCAGATCTTTCGATAAATCAGAAATAAACTCCTTAAAAATGCTTCAGTTTCAAATAACTGGGCCTCAAGACACACCTTTTGAATTTCAGCTATTTGTGATTCAATGGTCCAGCTATACTTTATAGACACTTGGGTGTATACAAGCCCTTGAGTCGGAGTTCTCTCTTAAACAGATGGCAGCATAGACGAACGGTCAGCTTCCATAATTATATATGGAATGAGTTCTGGTTATACATGATATGAATGACAAAGGTTGATTTAGACAAATGTACACCTCTGATATTCAACTCTTTGACCTTTATAACTAGACTAATAATCATTGGTTTATATTGAGGCGAATTGCCTACCACTTCAGTATTTGGGCATATTAGAGTTTCTCTATATATAGTGGGGTATTTTCAGTTGCTCTCTTTTATATATATCTTTTATATTTTTCATTACTTAATTCAAAGGCAATTTTCCAAAATTATTAGGGTCAACAGAGTACACAATAACATATATATATATATATATATATATATATATATATATATATATATTGTTTACATTTGCCAGACTAATTGCTTGTTTTGGGTCAAGAATTGTGTTGTGACATATTGCCTAACAGCTTTATCATGGATCTAAGTGGAATCTTGCAAGGACTATCGGCTGATAAAGATAACCTGGAAGCCTTTGGCTTCAATACTAGGGGGTCAACTAGTCTTAACAACATTGAAGGGGATTCCAAAGAGAAATGTGGGTTAGTTTTTCAAAAACTGATGAGAAACATGAAAGAGCTAAGGTCCAATATTTAGCACTTGAAATTATTCAAGGCCTATAAACTAAAAGACATTACACCTAGGGGGCTAAGGATCCGCCTTCAACCCCTAGTAGCTAACATTGATGCCCAGCTATCACAGGATTGGGCTTCGCTTCAATGCTTTTTGTAAATACTTTGATTGGTTATTATGAAAGAACCATTGAATCACAAATAGTTGAAATTCAAAAGGTGTGTCTTGAGGCCCAGTTAAAAGATGTTAATGATTTTTGTAGATTGGTTAATCTTAAAATATTTTTTTCAGACCATGATTCTACTCAAAGATCTACTGGTTTCAGATTTGGCAAATCAGAATTTACACCACCCATGGATAAACATGTTTCTATTTTTAAGGAATGTGTCATCAAAGATTTACACTTTTCTAGTAGATACCAACCTATTACAAATAATCTCACTCAAGCAGAGAGATCTGCACTAACAGAACTTCAACTCAATCATGACATTGTCATTACTCCAGCTGACAAGGGGGGTGGCATTGTTGTTATGGATTACAGCAAATATAAGGCTGAGGCTTACAGACAGTTGTCTGATGCTCATTTTTATATTAAGATGGTTGTGGATCCTACCCCTAATTTTAAGGCACAGATAGACTCTTTTTTGGATCTAGCGACAGAAGAAGGTATTATCAGCAAACAGGTTTGTAAACAACTTAAAGTGGTAGAACCTATGCCCCAATATTTATATCTTCTTCCTAAAGTCCATAAACACTCTACTAACCCCCCAGGTAGACCCATTGTCTCTGGGAGAGGCTCTCTTACTGAACCACTATCCGCTTTCCTCACGTATTATTTGAAATCGTTATTGTCTCATGTAAGATCAAGGATACAAGACACCACGGAATTTCTTAACATCATTCAGGATTCACAATTAGAAGTGGATTGGTGGTTATGTACCTTAGATGTTTCATCTCTCTATACTAGCATCCCCCATGATGCTGGCATAGCTGCGATCTCTTATTGGTTGGACAAATCGGAATTATATTCCACTGGTTTCAACAATTTTCTTGTCAAACTAACTGAGTATGTGTTGTGTAAAAACATTTTTTACTTTGATGGACAACCATATTGGCAGATCAAAGGTATGGCAATGGGGGCTTCCTTTGCCTCCATATATGCTGACTTATTTATGGGATTTTTTGAGCAATCATTTATTTATGATGCACATCACAATTTGCATATTAATGATTTGGACATCTGGAGAAGATATCTAGATGATTGTTGGATGGTGTGGGGATAAGGACCATGTGTTTTATTTTGTAAGGTATCTTAATAACAACCCTTGGGATATACAATTCACTCTAAATATAGAATATCAAGAGATTGTTTTATTGGATGTTGTTATTTCTAGACTACAAGATCACACGTTGGCCACTAGTGTATATAGGAAGTTTCCTCAATATAATACACTGCTACATGCATCAAGCTCTCACCCCTGCCACATCATCCGAAATATTCCAAAATCCCAATTTTTGCGTATGAAACACATATGCTCATCAGAAGAACAACATCAAGTTTGTGAACAAGACCTGTAAAATAGGCTTATCAACCGTGGATATTCCAGGAATTATATTTCTCAAACTATTGACCAGACTAGGCAGATGGCACGCTCAACCCTATTACAATACCAACATTTGAAGCATGATGAAACATTAAATTCTGTACAGCCGATTAGGTTTGTAACCACTTTCGGGAACAACACATCCAGATTTAGGGAAATCATTAACAGACATTGGGACATACTTAAGTGTCATGAACTTCTGAATGACATCTTACCAGACGAATGTGCCTTCTCATTCCGTAGGAGTCGCACTATACATTCTCGTTTAACTCACTACAAGAGATATACACCAGCGGCAACAGTTCAAACCACCTTATTTGGTGACCCTTTGGTGGGGTGTTTCCCTTGTGGGCATTGTAGTGCCTCTGAACACATCCTTAAAACAAAGGAATTTTCGAGCAAAAATACATCTCAGGTATACAAGATTAACATTTTTGGGAACTGTAGCTCGGACTGGGTCATTTATCTAGCTACATGTACCTGTTCTTCCTTTTTTTGTTGGTCAGACGTCCAGACCATTCAAATTGAGAATTAGTGAACACCTTAGTGCCATTAGAAACCACCGTTTGTCCAATACCCTTTATAAATACACCATTAATCATCCAACTGCTCTTTTTAAATTTATCATTATAGATAAAATACAAGTGCATAGGAATTTCAAAGCAGGATGGCATAATAAACTTAATAATATGGAAACTATGTGGATAACCAGGTTAGGGGCTTTTTTCAAACCTGGACTAAATGAAATGCAATAATATGCTAGCCTATTTACTTATGCATATTGCAGAATCTTATTTATATTTTCTGATGTACACATGTTACTTTTGGTGATTTGGGTATTATGTTTCTATTGACAAGATTTATTAGTAATTTCTCATGATATGTCTATACAATCAAATAACTATAATTTTTTCTGTAATATGCCTTTAAAGGTCGCTCTATAAAATACCAGGATGTTGGAGCTGCTTAACTGTTGAATATTTGTGTCTCAGCACTTAAGAAGGCTTTTTATAGCTGAAACCAGTTTGCAAGCCATTTATTTATCAGAAATGGCATTGATTTCTACAATAAATTTATTTTAGCTGTATTACCATTGTGCTGGTCCATTTTTGGATTTACTCTTTGTTTTGGTTTGGACCCTGCACTAAGTCCCTCGTGCATGTGTTTGGTTTGTTCCTTCCGATGATGACAGTGGCCAAAGTGAGGCACAACTGGGGGTTGCAGGGGCTGAATTTGTCACAGAGGTTTACATCTGTCATCCACCCTCATTATCACCATACACAGTCAGTATGCCTATGCATACCCAGTCCCCTGAGGCCACAGATATTGGATAGTCAGAGGGTGGGGGCATTGAAGAAGAAAGTGTGGCTACTGTGGCTGCAGTGAGTGTCGACGCTGGCCATAGCCAAACAGTTGGCAAGGTTCCGTACAGGAAGATTGATAGGAATGCTTGTAGGAGCCTGCTGTGCTGTTTAGGGCCATCATGGAGGCACAGGTATGTTCCAAAAGGAACTCCAGAAGAATACTCAGGGTTATGAATGTAGCCGAGTCTGATGTCTGTGACTGCCTCCACTGCATTGCTGACACCCTGGATCAGTTGACTGACACAGTGGAAAGACATTGGTCTGAAAGAGATTGCACACTATTTGCCTTGGAATGCACATTGTCTGTGATGGATTTTTTTGGTTGGAATTGAGTCGGGCTTGTGGATGTAGGTCAGCAACTACATCTGCTGAGAGTCCATGTGGCCATGCACAATCACACTCCAGAGGGGAGTGTGCTGTCCACACCAAGATGTGTCCCA
This sequence comes from Protopterus annectens, assembly GCF_019279795.1. Classification (NCBI taxonomy): domain Eukaryota; kingdom Metazoa; phylum Chordata; order Ceratodontiformes; family Protopteridae; genus Protopterus; species Protopterus annectens. The sequence goes on from NC_056725.1 coordinate 277,152,811, forward strand.
CCATGGGCTCATGGTCTTGGATGGTCCTGTGGAGGACACAGTCCCAGCAGACAGCAGTCACCCTCAGGTGGTAGCCCAGCATCTGACCTTGGGCATGGAGATGCCAGTGCAAGCCCTGGCAGAGCCAGTTCCCATATTAAGGGGTGAAGAAGATGAACTGTCAGCTCTACTATCCACGGCTCAAAGCTGTCCAACATAAATTCACATAGGGCTAGCACTGAGTTTGGCTGTGTTCATGCAGACACTCACATACCACTGTCGCACTCAGGTCACCTACAGACACATGTGCCACATTTATATGGTCCGTCTTACCTGCTCCTCTTTCTGCCTCACACAGATATGCTTGCCAACCTGCTGAGTCAACCCAGGCCTCCTGAACCTCCATACGACACCTTATGCAAGTGATGATATCTGTGCCACATCATTGTCGTCATTGTTATTGATTTAGGGAAATGATTCTACATGTCTGATGCACAGGGTGACTATCTAAATTAATATGTGCTTGTTTCATCCATTGTTGCCTTTGACGTGTTACTTGCACTGGTCAGTCAGACAGTTTGAATACTGACATTTGTAATGTGTAAACCACATTATGTTGTGTACATTATGTTGAATGCTGTTGTAATGACTGTGAAGTCACACAATGAAAAGTGTCTCATGGCACTGTTTTTCACTTTCAGGACAGTGTAGCACTCACCTAGGGGTTCACATCAACAATAAACCCATCAATGTCAGAGCACAGGATGGAATGACAGCACAGAAGAAAAATATCATCAGAAAGGTAAAACAGTATAGTTGCATGGCTCCATGGGTTCATATATGCATAACTGGCTAACAAAGACAAGAATGTCTTTCATCCTAGCCATGCATCCCTCAACTCTGACAAGGTTTGATACCTTTGATAAGTGTAAGCAGGGTTTTGGAGTTGACACATGGACAAGCTGGGGCATATGATGTCAACAATCCAGTTTCCCTGTTTCCATTAGAGACATTTGCCCTAAAGCAGTTATAATTGTGTTGACCATGCTGTCATGTAACTTGCATGTGATTTGTGTTAGGGTGGAACTGTGCTTCACATGAATTGGGAGCCTGTTACATATTAGGTGTAGTGTCTAGGCTACATACCTGTCTGTCCAGCATGTCTTGTTTATACCACAGTCAAGCTGAAGGTGTGTAGGAGAGGTAATTCTCATGCTAGTCCTTTCTTCGATATGGAGGAGGCACACAGTGGAGTCTAACATCTCCCTGCATAGCAGACATACACCTCTCCTCCAAAGCATGTCGGAGACAGAATACACAGTTATGGACTTCACCTGGTCTGCATAGGACATGTCATGTACACTATGTATTGGTTTATTGTGGAACCTCTGTGGATGTGACATTTGTCAGATATGCCTGGGTAGTTACATACCAAAAGTGGCATCGCACTCAATGGTAGTTGCGATGAATGCCAAATAGAGTGGAGCAATGACTGTCTTGGATTTACATGCCATACCTTTGTTTATAGGTTGTATTACATAGAATGCATCCCCAAATATTACCAACCCATGACAGTCAGAGGCTAGATCACTATCTATGTGTCCATAAGTCCCTGACTACTGGGTCAACTGTTGGGGGTGTGTAGTTAAGATGTTAGTTACCAGGGATGGATGACTTCCCAAGGGATAGTATTGTGCATTCCTTGGCATTTACTGTTAGTCCATGGCTCTGACAATAACGGAATGTCTGCTTCATCCCATGCTGGATAACTGTTGAGTCAGTATGGGATTCAATGACAGCTCCTAATTTGCAATTTTCTGCAAATTTAGTCAGTTAGAGGCCACTGACAGTGGCCGTGACTACAGAGAAGTAAATGCCTAGAAGGAGCACATCCTACCCCACCCAAACCCATATCACACATACCTAAAGTATGAAGGTCTTTATCAGACATGTAAGAAATCACCAGACACCTTAAAAACCCAAATGCAAGCTTGCTGCATGTAATCGTACCTCAGCAGAACACAGGACTCATAATAGCTCACCCACCACTGTCTCACTGGTGAAACACCTAAAGCAAAACACAAAATCAAACATATTAGTGAAAGGTTATTACATCATGAGATACATCGATGGGGTCTATATCAGAACATCAAAGTTTTAAACTTTTAATGTTCTAATATCGACCCATTTTGAGCGAACGCTAAAAACAGCGAAGCTGCAGAACACCATATTATTTCCTTGGGAAAGAATTCAGTTGGCCGGTTCTGTGGCTTCGTTATTTTCAGTGCTGTGGTGGAAATTTATGGGTCGGGTTCAGGTAAGTGTGTGATTGTGTGGTTGTTAGGATTAGGGGGCAGGTTAGGTGAGTTAGGGTTAGGGCACGGGTTAGATAAATTAGGGTTAGGGATGGGTTAAGTGAGTTAAGGTTAGGCCATGGGTTAGGTGAGTGTTTGATAATGACGGACCTTAGGGTTAGGGTTTGGGTTAAGGTAAGTGGATAAATAGTAGTGTATGTATAGTTTAGTGTAGGGTTAGTTGTAGGTTTATAAGTGTATGTGTGTGTATTGATGTTTTTTAGGTGTGCTTGTGTTGTGTGTATATGTTTCGGAATAGCAAATTTTTTTCCAAGGAAATAATTTGCTGTTCTGAATGTTCGATATTATGTGGTTTAGATATTTTAGGTTCGATGAAATAGTGTTCTCTATTTTCATCTTTCAACAACGTGACATAAATGCCATTGATGTGTATCTCACCAGGGTACATAAGGTAAAGGACAGATTTCTATGAGGTGCTAGGATAGTCAATATCACACATGCACGCAAATCTGTCAACATCAGGTACTGTTATGACTATGTCATAGTTCCTGTTGGTGTGTATGACTTGAGACATACCTCTCTGGACTGTATGCACAGTCACTTTACCAGACTTCTTGTAGCAATTATTGTAGCACACAAAAGTGCTACCAGCACTAAATGTTCTACAAGGAAACAACTCCAGTACTTATTATTAATGCCCACCCCTCCAGGTATGTCTGAAGGTCAGTTTCCTGTGCTTTCTCCTATTATCCTGGTGAAATTGGGCATCCCGAGGCAATGTAACAATTTCCTCATGTACACTGACAAACTTCTCATCTTACCTCCCAACAGTCAGACTTGTGAGAGATGCATTTATATATCCAAATTGGAAGCCACGCACTCTCCAGCCAAGACCGGAATAGCTGGTCAGGAGGAGAAGGTCAACACTTGCACCACACCACATGGAACACATAGTCCTCCAGAACACACACCAGCACTGCCTTTACATAAAAACACAAACCACACACCCATCTTCATGGAGGCTCTCAATAAAAATCTACCCAAACAGCAGAGACCTCCAAGGCAGAAACACACTCGACCACCACAACACAGCATTAATCACGAGACACATAACTCTCCTAAACAGTGTGCCACTCAACCAAAGCCCCTAAGGCAAAACAGCATGCCCAACACACTAGTCATAGGTGACTTGATAGTGAGGCACACTGATGTACCACTCACTAGATTGAATAAGGAGAAAGTAACAGTTAGCTGCCTGTCAGGAGCTAGGATCCACCACATAACACACACACTCAGGTCCCTGAACAACAGGTACAAATATGACTCTGTCATTGTACATGTGGGTGTAAATTACCTGTGATGTACTTCCCTGGACTACAGGAAAAGTGACATGGAGGAGCTCTTGGATTATGTACCTCAGGTGGATATGACCCTAGCCCTGAGCAGTATCCTATCAACCCCTAGAATGATACTACAGTACAAGCAGAAAATGATTGATTTCAAAAGTTGGCTGTTTCTGGTGTCATTCTAAGGGGTACAGTATCTGTCTGCCTGGGGTGACATGATTGACAGACCTCGATGCATTGCCAGAAATGGCCTGCATCGGTCACCCCTAGGCTTCTGGATACTGGCCAAGGCTCTTGCCAACCCTATAGTGCCTTTTTTATGTGGTGTTTCAAAGACCAAATTACCACCATAACAGCTACAAACAAATGCAATCTGTGGGTCATGCTGCTCAATGCTAGAAGTCTAAATCTCAAAATGCACTCACTTGAATCACTCCTTAAAATGCAGAACATTGACATTTGTGCCGTAACAGAAACCTGGTTCATGGCAGCAGAAAGCACCCCTGCACTACCAGGCTATAACTCATTCCACACCTTTCGGCCCCAGAAGTTGGACTGAACCTCCAAAGGTGGTGGTGTTTCAATATTCATAAAGGATGTGCATACCTCCAGACTGATAGCCCAACATAATGCATCTGAGATACTTCAGGTGCAGCTAACAATGGGTAAGACAGCGATTCAGGTTGTAGCCTGCTATAGGTCCCCAACCATGTCCCATGACTCACATCTCATGTTCCTACGCACTCTGGAAAATATTAAGGTCCAGCCTAACACTCTTATACTGAGCAACTTCAACTACCCCTCCATTAACTGGGAAAACTACTCATGAACCAATACACTTGCCCAATGTTTCTTGGAATTCATTAATTTCAACACCCTGGATCAGCTCATTCTAACCCCCACTAGAGGTAGCAAAATCCATGACCTGGTCATTACTAACATGAGCAACCATTGCTCTACACCAATAGTCAACTCCTCCCTGGTTAGAGCTGACCCCAAACTAATCAGCTTGGAAATTCACATCCCCCCCACCCATGCAAAGGTAACCACCATGAAAAACTTCACCAAAGCTAACTTTGGGCTCCTAAAAACAGAGATGGCTAACTTCACTGCACCCATGCAAATGGAGATAATTTGCATGACCGCCGAATCATACACCAATGCACTGTATGAACACATACACAAATGCATGAATCTCGCCATACACAAATGCATGGATCTCGCCATACCCAACAGAATCAAGATCCTATCCTCCAAAAAAAGGAAGCCAATCTGGTAGTCCCCTGCCATAAACAAACTCTAGAACAGAAGGAGGAAACTGATGCGGAATAAGGTAAAGTCCCAAGACTGGAAAAAAACTCCCTTATCAGCCTCAACAAAAAGTTGAGATCCCTCATCAAATCCTCTAAAGCTAGCTATGAAAATAGAACTGCAGCGGATAGTAAAGGCAACCACAAGGCCTTCTATAGTTATGTAAAGAATCTCCACAGCAGTACCTAGATTTGCTCTGAGCTACTGAACAATGGTACCTCCTATACTGAGCCAACAGGTATTGCCAATATACTGGCTGACAGATTCAGTGCCAACTTTAACCCCCCCCCAAGGGAGTCACAATACCAGTAGATTGCCAGGCACCCAGTATTACTGCTGCACAGGTTAAAACAGCACTGTCCAAGGCCAAGAATACAACTTCTATGGGACCTGACAATATCCCTGGCAGCGTTCTACATGAACTATAAAGTGAACTGGCACCTCACCTGTGTGCCCTGTTCAGTCACAGCTTCACCTCAGGCTTTGTCCCTACCAAATGGCGCACTGCTACATCATCTCTCTCCACAAAGGTGGAGTGGATACAGACCCTGGGAACTATTGCCCCATTAGCATGATGAGTCTGATATGCAAAGCTATGGAACGCATCATCATCATCATGGACCTAATAAACTAGGATATAGGAAATCTCCAAACTCTGGATCCCACACACTTTGGTTTTGTGAAGGGTAGATCATGCCTGCTCAACTTGGTCAACTTCTATGAGTCAGTCACCAGAGCTGTGGATGAAGGCAAAGTGGTTCATACAGCCTACCTTGATCTGGCCAAGACCTTTGATACCATTCCCCATTCAGGAATTATAGAAAAACTCACTAAGCTAGGCATGAATCCCTATATCACTAGGTGGGTTGCAAACTGACTCACAGGTAGAACCCAGAGTGTGAAAGTAGCTGACTCCAAGTCAGACTGCCAACCAGTCACAAGTGGAGTCCCACAGGGTTCGTTCCTGGGTCCTCTCCATTTTGGTGTCTAATTCTCTGTGGTCCAGGCCAACACAAAGGGACTCTGGCTGACAAAGTTCCCAGACGATTGCAAGTTGGGAGCTATTATTAACTCTCCAAGTGATGTTGACATTCTACAGAAAGGCCTCACTGAGACCAATGACTGGTGTCAGAACCATGACCTTAAGCTGAATGCCAAAAAATGTGTCATCATCTCCTTTGGGAAAATCCCAGTTCCCATGAATTACCACATTAATGGTAGTCCACTGAACACAGAAAGTGTTATAAGAGATCTGGGAACACAGGTTGACAGCAACCTCTGTTTTGACCACCACATTGCCACTGTGGTCAGGGAGTCTTTCTATGTGGCACATCTCATTACTATGGGTTTTGCATCCAGGAAGAAAGTGGTCATTGTCTCCCTCTACTCTTCCCTCATTAGACCAATCATTGAGTACAATGCCCCATTTGGCATGTACTTCACTAAACACCTGGAACAACTGGAGAGGCCACAAAAGTACCTCACAAAGAGGATCCTAGGCCTTATACATTTGTCCTATATGGACAGACTAAAAAAATTCAGCTATTCTCTGTCCCATATTCAGGGGTGCTGGAAGCTGTTGAAGACTGGGGGTCTATATTATAACATCGAAATCTACAAAGATCGAATGTTATAATATAGAACCCTAAACATCGAAATCCGCAAACATCAAGCAGTCAGAATAGCAATTTTTTTCCCAGGGAAAAAATTTGCTATTCCGAGAAACATACACACAACACAAACACACACACAAAAAAGCAATCCACACACATTCACATAAAATTCTACACCTAAACCTAAACTAAACTTTACATACACTACTAGCTATCCACTTACCTTAACCCAACCCTAACTCTAAGGTCTGTCACTATCGCACACTCACCTCACCCATGCCCTAATGGTAACTCACCTAACCTGCTCCCTAACCCTAACCTACACACAATCGCACACTTACCTGAACCCGACCCGTAATGCTCCAACATATCAAACACTGAAAACAGTGAAGCCACAGCAATGGCCCACCAAATTCTTTCCCTGGGAAAGAATTCGGTGTCATGCACCTTCGCTGTTTTCAGCTTTCGACAAAACTGATTCGATATTATAACATTCAAACTTTATAAAATTTGATGTTATAATATAGACCCAAAGACTGGGGGGGGTTAAGAGAGGCTCTTAGTGATTTCAAAAGGACAACTTTTTCAAAGATATTGTCTGCCATTACAGGAGCATCAGCGTGAGGCAAGCTAAGTTTCATTAATGATAATTGCACATAAATTTCTTACAAAATTACACATGAAGCCAACCTTTGTTGATATTAGTTGGTATGTGTTTAAAGACACAATGACAGCACTGTTAAATCAAGCATGCCATTCTGAAGTGCGGTACCCTTTTTTGTACAATTTATCAGTGGAGAGGAATTAGCTGACAAAAGTACTTGATGCAGTACTTGACCTGCATAGAAAGAACTGCAATAGCTTTGTAAGTGGGGATGCAACGGATCTATTTCTGATCACAGTACTGACAACATATCATACACTTTATACTGTGCAGCTGTAAATATGCAGGCTGTAGTACTGCTAAAGCTTGTGTGTTTCCTACTTCATAAAAAAGTTTACAGTGGGCTGCCAGGACTGTGGTCAGAAATACACAAACACAAAGTCCCATCTCATATTTTGCTTGGCATGCCGTAACAAAAGTGGGGGAAAATAAATACTTTATGCTGGAAATAACAAATTACTCTTAAAGGGAACGCCACATAATTTAGTTGGAAAGCTTACAAACCACTGTTTGCCATCTAGTATCAGGTAGCATGGGAGGGGGGGGGGGTAGAGCATGGAAACTGAGTAAGGGAAATGTACATTTGTCAAGTGATCCCTTCAGTAGTTTCACCAAGTATGCAGAAGCACCAAAATGAAACATTTCCCCAAGTGATCCCTCCTGCGGTATGTCCAAGTATGCACAAGCACCAAAATGAAACATTTCCCCAAGTGATTCCTTCTGTGGTATGTCCAAGTATGCACAAGCACCAAAATGAAACATTTCCCCAAGTGATCCCTCCTGTGGTATGTCCAAGTATGCACAAGCACCAAAATGAAACATTTCCCCAAGTGATTCCTTCTGTGGTATGTCCAAGTATGCACAAGCACCAAAATGAAACATTTCCCCAAGTGATCCCTCCTGTGGTATGTCCAAGTATGCACAAGCACCAAAATGAAATATTTCCCCAAGTGATTCCTTCTGTGGTATGTCCAAGTATGCACAAGCACCAAAATGAAACATTTCCTAAGTGATCCCTTCTGTGGTATGTCCAAGTATGCAGAATCACCAAAATGAAACATTTCCCCAAGTGATCCCTTCTGTGGAATGTCCAAGTATGCAGAATCACCAAAATGAAACATTTCCCCAAGTGATCCCTTCTGTGGTATGTCCAAGTATGCAGAAAGTGGGGGGGGGGGGGGTTAAGAGAGGCACTTAGTGATTTCAAAAGGGCAACTTTTTCAAAGATATTGTTTGCCATTACAGGAGCATCAGCGTGAGGCAAGCTAAGTTTCATTAATGATAATTGCACATATATTTCTTACAAAATTACACATGAAGCCAACCTTTGTTGATATTAGTTGGTATGTGTTTAAAGACACAATGACAGCACTGTTAAATCAAGCATGCCATTCTGAAGTGCGGTACCCTTTTTTGTACAATTTATCCGTGGAGAGGAATTAGCTGACAAAAGTACTTGATGCAGTACTTGACCTGCATAGAGAAAACTGCAATAGCTTTGTAAGTGGGGATGCAACGGATCTATTTCTGATCACAGTACTGACAACATACCATACACTTTATATTGTGCAGCTGTAAATATGCAGGCTGTAGTACTGCTAAAGCTTGTGTGTTTCCTACTTCAAAATAAAGTTTACAGTGGGCTGCCAGGACTGTGGTCAGAAATACACAAACACAAAGTCCCATCTCATATTTTACTTGGCATGCAGTAACAAAAGTGGGGGAAAATAAATACTTTATGCTGGAAATAACAAATTACTCTTAAAGGGAACGCCACATAATTTAGTTGGAAAGCTTACAAACCACTGTTTGCCATCTAGTATCAGGTAGCATGGGGATAGAGCATGGAAACTGAGTAAGGAAAATGTACATTTGTCAAGTGATCCCTTCAGTAGTTTCACCAAGTATGCAGAAGCACCAAAATGAAACATTTCCCCAAGTGATCCCTCCTGTGGTATGTCCAAGTATGCACAAGCACCAAAATGAAACATTTCCCCAAGTGATTCCTTCTGTGGTATGCCCAAGTATGCACAAGCACCAAAATGAAACATTTCCCCAAGTGATCCCTTCTGTGGTATGTCCAAGTATGCACAAGCACCAAAATGAAACATTTCCCCAAGTGATCCCTTCTGTGGTATGTCCAAGTATGCACAAGCACCAAAATGAAACATTTCCCCAAGTGATCCCTTCTGTGGTATGTCCAAGTATGCAGAATCACCAAAATGAAACATTTCTCCAAGTGATCCCTTCTGTGGTATGTCCAAGTATGCAGAAGCACCAAAATGAAACATTTCCCCAAGTGATCCCTCCTGTGGTATGTCCAAGTATGCAGAAGCACCAAAATGAAACATTTCCCCAAGTGATTCCTTCTGTGGTATGTCCAAGTATGCACAACTTGGGGAAACGTTTCAGGGAGGGAGGATGGCATAATGGTTAAGGTGTTTACCTGGCAAACACAGGGTGCAGGGTTTGATTCTCACATGGGGTAATTGGCTAGGCTTAAAATGGCCCACAAGGGGCAATTAGCCTAGTACTAACCTATGAACCTATGAACCTATGAAACATTTCCCCAAGTGATCCCTTCTGTGGTATGTCCAAGCATGCAGAAGCACCAAAATGAAACATTTCCCCAAGTGATCCCTCCTGTGGTATGTCCAAGTATGCAGAAGCACCAAAATGAAACATTTCCCCAAGTGATTCCTTCTGTGGTATGTCCAAGTATGCACAAGCACCAAAATGAAACATTTCCCCAAGTGATCCCTTCTGTGGTATGTCCAAGTATGCAGAAGCACCAAAATGAAACATTTCCCCAAGTGATCCCTTCTGTGGTATGTCCAACTATGCAGAATCACCAAAATGAAACATTTCCCCAAGTGATCCCTTCTGTGGTATGTCCAAGTATGCAGAAGCACCAAAATGAAACATTTCCCTGAGTGATCCCTTTTGTGGTATGTCCAAGTATGCACAAGCACCAAAATGAAACATTTCCCCAAGTGATCCCTTCTGTGGTATGTCCAAGCAAGCAGAAGCACCAAAATGAAACATTTCCCCAAGTGATCCCTTCTGTGGTATGTCCAAGTATGCTCAAACACTAAAATGAAACATTTCCTCCAACAATCCCTTCTGTGGTATGTCCAAGTATGCACAAGCACCAAAATGAAACATTTCCCCAAGTGATCCCTCCTGTGGTATGTCCAAGTATGCACAAGCACCAAAATGAAACATTTCCCCAAGTGATCCCTCCTGTGGTATGTCCAAGTATGCACAAGCACCAAAATGAAACATTTCCCCAAGTGATCCCTCCTGTGGTATGTCCAAGTATGCACAAGCACCAAAATGAAACATTTCCCCAAGTGATCCCTCCTGTGGTATATCCAAGTATGCACAAGCACCAAAATGAAACATTTCCCCAAGTGATCCCTTCTGTGGTATGTCCAAGTATGCACAAGCACCAAAATTAAACATTTCCCCAAGTGATCCCTTCTGTGGTATGTCCAGGTATGCAGAATCACCAAAATGAAACATTTCCCCAAGTGATCCCTTCTGTGGTATGTCCAATTATGCAGAAGCACCAAAATGAAACATTTCCCCAAGTGATCCCTCCTGTGGTATGTCCAAGTATGCAGAAGCACCAAAATTAAACATTTCCCCAAGTGATTCCTTCTGTGGTATGTCCAAGTATGCACAAGCACCAAAATAAAACATTTCCCCAAGTGATCCCTTCTGTGGTATGTCCAAGTATGCACAAGCACCAAAATGAAACATTTCCCCAAGTGATCCCTCCTGTGGTATATCCAAGTATGCACAAGAACCAAAATGAAACATTTCCCCAAGTGATCCCTCCTGTGGTATGTCCAAGTATGCAGAAGCACCAAAATGAAACATTTCCCCAATTGATCCCTTCTGTGGTATGTCCAAGTATGCAGAAGCACCAAAATGAAACATTTCCCCAAGTGATCCCTTCTGTGGTATGTCCAAGTATGCACAAGCACCAAAATAAAACATTTCCCCAAGTGATCCCTTCTGTGGTATGTCCAAGTATGCTCAAATACTAAAATGAAACATTTCCTCCAACAATCCCTTTTGTGGTATGTCCAAGTATGCACAAGCACCAAAATTAAACATTTCCCCAAGTGATCCCATTCTGTGGTATGTCCAAGTATGCAGAAGCACCAAAATGAAACATGTCCCCAAGTGATCCCTTATGTGGTATGTCCAAGTATGCACAAGCACCAAAATAAACATTTCCCCAAGTGATCCCTTCTGTGGTATGTCCAAGTATGCACAAGCACAAAAATGAAACATTTCCCCTACTGATCTCTTCAGTAGTTTAACCAAGTATGCTCATCTTAGGTTAACATCCAATCCCTGCAACACTGGGTATTCCCATAAAGAAGATGCTGCTTTAAAAGCCTTAATACATATTTCTTGTTATCTGATAATGACATCAGCCTTCAAGGGATGCCCAAGTTCTATTAATGTCACAGCAGGCCTTGAATAAAGCAAGGACGCTGTTTTTCAATGGTAAGGTAGTAATTAGTAAACAAAGGGCAAACATATGCCATCAACCATCCATAGATAAGTTACAGCACAAAAAAATATGCTTTGATCATATTTATGGTTAGAACAATGAACCATGCAAATTAAGTACCTTTGCAGTTTTTGTGCTTCATTACCGTGACCTGCATTCATTTCAAGTATGCATAAAAGCACTATGGAATGCATGGTTCTAGTGCATTGCTGACAATAGAAAACAATTTGTAAGTCATGTAACTGTAAACCTTACTCTATGTGACAAGGCATCAGACAGCAACAAATCTTTTTTAGAAAGGTGCATGAACATCAGTTAAATCAGCAAAATGTCAGACAGGCAGAATGGAATAATGTCTCTGTTTACAGGTTCATAAGTATTAGGCTAGCTGCCCTTACAGACCATTTTAAGCCTAGCCAATTCCCCTTTCAAAGGTGAGAATCACTCTGTACCTTGTGACTGTGAGGTAAACACGTTAACTATTATACCATCCCCCCATTTGAATAATTAATCCCATTGTAGATTCCCAACAATGTAACGTCACCAAATCAACAGGACTAGAAAAAGCATATGGATCATGCAGACTAAGTTGAGTGGAGAGAGAGAGAGTGGAAGAAAAGAGAAAAGTGATGGAGAAAAGGGAAGATGAAGATAGATATGAAAAACAACAGAAATGATAGGAAATGGGAGGACGGTAGTGAAGACATAAGCTAAATAGGGCAGTGGTTGGAGTTGTATAGTATTATTTAGATAGATGGGAAATTACATAAAAGATGAAAGAGGACAAATATCTGACACAATGTCCCTTTATTATGCTTAGTTAGCAATATAACTTCTCCATTCACAATTTACTGGTCCTGATGCAATGCCTCTTGGCTGTTATCAGATGCAGTGTTTTGATCATTAGCTTTACTTTCTCTAGCATTCAGATTAGCTAGTGAAACAGACTGCAAACTATGGATTCTTTTAATTATCCCAAGAATATCAAGCCATAAGACCAGACATATTTGACTGCTTTAACTGCCTTCCAAAGGAAAGTACTTCATACATCGATTTGTAGTTTCTGCAATCAAGTTAAATCTGTGACTAAAACTTCAGTTTGGGCCTTGACTACATCAAAATAATGTATGGAGGCTCGCAGACTTTAACAGACAAATTCCCATATCTTAAATTTTGATTTAGGCAATACATTATATTCTGCATTGATAACAAACATAAATGCAACAGTATCTGTACCTTTAATCATCAGATTCTTTTACTAAAAGCCATTATTGCCTCTTCTTAGAGTTTGTAGTGCATTCACAGTACACATCCCAGCAATTCCCATAAACATATCTGCTGTATTCTGTTTCTTATATGCAAATCTTGATAAGCCAGTTCCATAACCCTCAACCTCTTAGAGCAAGAAATCTGGACAAAGCCATACATAACAAGGGACAAAAACCACAAATAGGGATACTTTTTAAATATTACTCTTACAAGCCTAAAAAATTAATAGAATAGCAGGTTTTGCATTAGCATGAATTTTCTGAAGGGTATAAAGTCTGAAACTCAAATGTCTGTCATTGTTTTCTGAACTCAGTCTTTAATGATTTTCCGAGGATTATCCAGAAAATCACAATTTTATGAAAAATGGAACAGAAGTATGAGGCAAAAATCTGTACATTCTGCAAAAATCTGTACAGTTGAGAGGTACAAACATATATAAAAGTCAAGTATACTCACATCCCTCTTTATAGAACTTTTGCAGCCTATGTAATGTACGTGGGAACCTACTGTATTTCTTTCTGGTTTCACCCGTGTCAAGTGAATTATGTTTTTTTTTTTTAAATTTTGAAATATCATCCCTTTTCATTGTAAAAAGAAATGACACTTCAGTTGGACACACACACACACACACACACACACACACACACACACACACACACACACACACACACACACACACACACACACACCTAAAACAGATCAGCAAATACCTTCACAGCTAAAACGGAGCAGCAAATACCTTCACAGCTAAAATGGAGCAGCAAATACCTTCACAGCTAAAACGGACCAACAAATACCTTCCAAAGCACCCTCACACTTTTGTGTTCAAATTCACGTTAATTACGTTGGTGTGTGGAGCACGCACATTGGGTCCTCCTTAAAGAAACCTCCATGGATGTGCAGCTCTTGCAGCTGTAAATGTGTGTGTGGGGGTGCTTCATCCCCCTTGCTCTATGGTTTTGGCATCTATGCTCATATTGCCTGCTTAGAGGCGATCTCTGCCTGACTTATAAAGCCATGTCTGACCTAGCTCTGTTAAAAATGCTTCATCTTAAGAAATCCCAATCTCTCCACACCACATGCTCCAGAGACCTCAGCCTCATTACCACAATCAACAAAACATGCTGGAGGGACAGGTTTATAACCCAGAGACTGCTCATGCTTTGGAATCAACTTCCCATACATGTCAAGCAGAGTACCTCACTGGCCCTCTCCAAGAGAAATCTTGATGAGTGGATGGGAAATAAAAAATTCACCCCAGGGATCACTCCAGTGGCTTTACTCGACAGAGGCACTGGGAACTAAGGTTGGGTGGCACAATGCCAGGGTAATCCTATGGGCTAGGCTTGTAAAGTCTCCTGGGCTATTAGCCTAGTACACACCTATGAACACACCTATGAACACACATGACTGGGCTGACAGAATATATGTCGCAGGCAGGTATGCCATTGGCCTAGAGCTGCATTTTGTCATCACCTAGGATGATGGCTCCATACAAACAGAAAATGATTGACACCAATAATTGCCATAGTGTGTGGTGTCAATATGAGGGGATCCAGTATCTGTCAGCCTGGGATTACCTGCTCAACAGACCTCAATGGTTTCCCAAAGATGGTCTTCATCTGTCAACCCTGGTATTGGCTACTGGCCATTGCTGTTGCCACCCCCATAGAGCACCCTTTAGGAGGTGCCACAAGGAAAAACTTTCCAATGAGGAAATACCATATACAAACAACATCATGGTTATGCTGCTAAATGTTAGGAATGTCACTACTTAACTGCACTTAGTGGAAGCTGTCACCAACTTGGAAGATGCAGACATTAGTGCAGTCAGAGACACCCGGGTCAAGGCTGGGGAGAGCACCACAGCCATACCAGGCTACACCTCCTTCCACATGTTCAGACCTCAAACTTAAAGTGTGCAAAGTAATGGAGGAGGTGTATACATATTCATTAAGGACAGATACACATCCGGATTGGTTAGACAGTGGGATTCCCTGGAGAAACTGCAGGTGCTATTGACTGCTTGTCAGACACCTAATCAAGCCATGTGTAGCTGTAGGAGCAACTCTATGAATCATGACACCCAACCATGCTTAAATGGATCAATTTGAGTCTATCAAGATACATCAAAACAAGATACTCTTGGTTGACTTTAACTACCCACCATTTAACTACCCACCAACTGGGTAACTTACTCATGCTCAAACTCACTTCCTCAGAAGTTAGTCAACCTCCTTAACTAGAATTCTCTGGACCAGTGGGTTGACATCCACGCAAGGGGAGACAATGTACTGGATCAGGTGCTTACCAATATGGGTGACCACTATAGATCCTCTGGAGTAAGTTTCTCCCTGGTGAGATCTGACCATAAATTGATCTCATTCAAAGTAAGTATCATGCCTGACACAGCCCCCCCACTTACACATATAAATTAATAAAGTTCAACAAAGGAGATTATAACCTACTATAGGATGGTATAAATAGCTTGACTGCACCACCCCTCTCAGATGGAACAGGCAGATATGCCGAGCTGTACACCAGTGTTTTATAGAAGCTCCTGTACAACTGCATTGACTCGTCTGTACCTAACAGGGGCAAAACAAGCTCCTCATGGCACAACAAACCTGCCTGGTAGACAACAGCTATTAGCAGGCTTTACAATAAGAGGCAGACATTGGTGTCTCACATAAGGAGAGAGGGTGCCCCCTAAAATGGTGGCAGTCCCTCCTCAGCTTAAGCAAGCAAATAAGTGTTGTTGTGAAGTCCTTAAAAACAAAGAATGAGGCAAAATTAGCCTCCTCCACAAAGGACAACCACAAGACATTGTGTAGGTACATGTGTAATGTAAAAGAAAAGGCCCATAGTAGATGTAGCTAACCTGTTGGCTGACAAGTTCTGTGACAACTGCACTCCCCTTTACTCACCACAAATACACCATGACATCGCTAAAACCTCTTCCATACCTTGTATCTCTAAAGAGCAGGTACTAAATAACCTCTCTAAGGTGAGAAACACTGGATATATTGAACCTGTTAACATCCAAGGCTGCGTCCTACATGATCTCCAAAAAGGATTAACAATACCATTGGAAATTCTTTGCAATCATAGTGTAACTAGCGGCTGCATCCCAGCTGACTGGAAATTAACTACAGTTATCCAATTGCACAGAGGTGGTGCATCCACTGGCCATGGGAACTGTATCCCTATTAGCCTGACTAGCCATATCTGTAAGGCCATGGGACAACTAATCATGGACTGTATCAACAAACATGTAGGCAATCTAAAAACACTTGGCCGTGCACTGTTTGGATCTGTCATTGGGAGATCATTCCTGTTAAATACAGTGAACATTTGTGAAGCAGTCACCAATGACCTGGATGAGGGGACATCTGTGCATATAACCACATGGAC